>NC_054083.1:11669606-11977106 GCF_017562075.2 Anopheles merus
TGTGTTATTACATATCTCTCCAGCTTTACTGTACCATCCCCCGAGGGATGTTAGGAACAGGCATATCATCAATTTTCCCGGATTCAATTAATTTCCCGTTGTTGTGATTTATATGCTCTCCTGAGACTTCCACCCGATGTGAATATTTGCCTTTGGTGCGTATACGACAAACACCGAGCTACACCGTTGCAAGACATCAGTGTGAACATCAAATTTTCAATGACGATAACTGTGCTGTGGCTGCTGTTCATTTTACTATGTTCTTTTTTAGGGCCTCGCGTAACTTCAAAGATTTAGCCCCTTTTAGCGCAAGTATCTTCACGGAAAGGCTCAACTGGAAGAAGCCTGAAAACAAATTAAATATCTCTAGCATACTAATTCACTTCATTCAATCATGCGTAAGGATGCAACGGCTTCCAAAAAAAGACGATATTCTACCTTTTTTGTCCGAAAATGCTGGCAATTGCGGAGCAATGGAGTGCCAAACTGTGTTCAGAGAACGCAAAGCGTTAGTTAAGGGTTGTATATCAAACGAGAAGGTTTTTAATAAATTTCTATCCTAAAGTGAATGGCAACGATACCAGCATATACAGCTTGAAGTGGCTAAATTAAACAACAACAAGACAAGGATCCTTTAGAAGCTCTACAAATACACACATACACACCGCAGAATACGTTTCCTACAATGCGGAAGAATAATTTCGCCGTACTTCGGAGAAGACGTTGATTAAATACCTGAACGTACTTGGTTCGAAATAACTCGTTGAAATCCTTTAATGTTCTCTTTTTTTTCGGCCAACGCAGAGGTACAAGAATATCGTTAACAACGCAATCGTTAGGGTGACTTTAGTCATCAGAGTGCTTTTTCAAATGGATTAGGAATCTAAAAACAGCATTATTATGATGATTTTTGTGTTGAGCTTTTACATGTTGTACTTCGTGGAAAGCTGATGATGCAAGCGTGGAATTGATGCAAGCAAACCCTGGAATTGATGCGACGTCATTATCCTGACTGAAACATGGTTGGACTCCTCTATTAACTCGTCACAGTTGTTTCCGGACCATTATATCGTCTTCAGAAAGGACCGTAATGACAGAAATAGTAGGAAAACCAAAGGTGGTGGGGTTCTCATAGCTGTCGCCTCACATTTGCGAGTACTCTTATGTTCTACATCAGACACTGTCGAGCAACTTTGGTTAAAGATTTACAGCATTAAGAAAACGTATGTTATCGGCGCAATGTATGTTCCTCCTGACATGACAAATAACACGTCGGTTATTCACACAATCTGTTCAACTATTGACGACGTAGCGTGTAAAGCTAATGAAATGTGTTTGTTATTCGGGGACTTCAATTTGTCAAACCTGAATTGGATACCCGATGAAACAAATCCACTTATGCTCCAAGTTGACTACGAATGCTCGAGGATCACGGACAACTGTCGCCTTCTTCTTGATTGTATGAATAGCAACGGACTATACCAGATTAACAAAATTCATAATGCGTCGAATAACTACCTCGATTTGATCTTTGTATGCGACGATACCCTGCAACAATGCTCTTCACCGGCAATAACACCCTTCCCCATAGTTGCTATTGATGGCTATCATCCGCCTATAGAGCTATGCCTGCCGAACGGCTTAGCCAAAGCAGAACATCACACAACATCACATCAAGAATCAGGCATGCTCGACTACAGTCGCACAAACTTCTTGATTCTAAATGATCTACTGCAATCCTCTGACTGGTCATTCCTTGATGGAAACCCGGACGTAAACCATGCACTCGATATGTTTAATCGGAAATTAACGGTACATTTATCTGCCTGCTGCCCTATAAAACGCCCACGACAGGGTCCACCGTGGGGTAATGCTCAATTACGCCGTTTAAAACGAAACAAATCTTCCTGCTATCGGTTTTACCAAAACAGTGGAACACAACAATCGAGATTGCGGTTCATCGCAGCACACAATGTATATAGAAGCTATAATAGACAACTACACTCTCGTTTTTTGATTCGTATACAGTTCAGCTTAAGAAGAAAACCGAAAAAATTTTGGAGGTATGTCGACACAAAACGGAAAAACAGCTCCTTGCCAGCTATAGTTTCCTTTAATGGAACAACTTCGTGTACCAAAGAGGAAACCTGCAATTTATTTGCCGATCGTTTCATGAGTTCGTTTGCCACTGAAGCTCCTGGCTTCTCATTGGATGCTGCTCTCAACAACGTGCCCTCCGACGCTGTCGATGTTAATGTGCGTGACATAAACATCTCCAGAGATTCTGTGCTAAAGGCGCTCAAGCAGGTCAAACCATCCTACAACCCTGGACCTGATGGTTTTCCGACCGCAGTTCTTGCCAAATGTAGCGAAGTTTTGGCCGGACCTCTGGCTCGTATCTTCACACTCTCGCTCAATCAGCGTATGTTTCCAGGAGCATGGAAATCGTCCTACATGTTTCCTGTGCATAAAAAGGGGGATAAGAGCTTAGTGGAAAACTACCGTGGTATTACTACTTTGCCTGCAGGTGCTAAGGTTTTTGAAGTCGTCGTCCAGAACTCGCTCTTGAACTGTTGCCGCTCGCTGATATCAACACGCCAACACGGGTTCTTCCCTCGCCGCAGTGTGACCACTAATTTGGTGGAGTTTGTATCTCACTGCCATGCTGCATTCGCTTCGGGAGCCCAGATGGATGTCATCTATACCGACCTTAAGGCTGCCTTTGATCGGGTGAATCATCGCTTGCTGTTGGCGAAGCTTGCTCGTCTTGGATTCTCTACCCCTTTAGTTGAGTGGTTCGAATCTTATCTCACCAATCGTCGATATCGCGTGAAAGTTGAATGTATGACATCTAGGGAATTCGTGAGTTGTTCAGGCGTGCCACAGGGTAGTAACCTTGGACCTTTGCTGTTTTCTCTATTTTTCAATGACGTTACTACTGTAGTAAGGGAATCTGAATGTTTATTGTATGCGGACGATCTTAGACTTTTTTTTCCTGTGAGGTGTTTTGGTGATTGTCTTGTCCTGCAAGCATCGATCGACTCTTTTTCTGACTGGTGTCTGAACAACGACCTACAAATTTCTGTTGATAAATGTTTGTCCATGTCGTTTCACCGTTCTAATTGTCCAATAGTGTTTAACTACTGCATCTCCGGTACACAATTACAACGACACAGTGCAGTAAAAGACTTAGGAGTTACCCTTGACCGTAAACTTGACTTTCATGTGCACCATAACGAAATTATTGATAGAGCGAACAGAATGCTAGGATTTATACGCAGGCAGTCGAGAGAATTCTCCGACCCACATTGTCTTGTCGCACTCTACAAATCACTAGTCAGATCCATCTTAGAATACTCCTCAGTAGTTTGGTGCCCATCGTCGTCGTTATGGTCGAATAAGATTGAGTCAGTGCAGAAAAAATTCACCCGTTTGGTCTTACGGTTCACACCTTGGCGTAACGTAGCAGCAAGACCTAGTTATCATGCCCGGTGTTTAATTTTTGGACTCGAGTCTCTCGCTACTCGTCGCGAAACGGCGCAAATCTTGTTTATGAAAAAAAATCATCCTAGGAGAGATAGATTCACCGGACCTTTTAGCTAGAGTTAATTTCCACGTACCTGCTCGTATTTTAAGAAACTTTAGGCTACTAAGAGTTGACCAAACTAGACGTGCATATAGCGATAATGAACCTTTGACTGCGATGGCTTTTAGATTTAATGCACATTATGACTCTTTTGACTGGAATTCCCTAAGTTAACCTGTTTTTCTTGCTGTGATACTCTGTGTTATTTATTTTGTGCTGATGTTAGATTGTACCGTGATGCTTTATGTTATTATAAGTTTAGTTTATAAGATCAGTGATAAGGCCAATGATGGCCAATCACTTAACATTTACAAATAAACAAATAAACCCATTAACCACATTACTAGTGTCTGCCTGTGTGTGTATGTTTTTTAAGGACGAATTTTACAAATCTATAAAAGGGAAATGCAGGACATATGGTGAAATGATTCGTCACGCGCTTCTTGATTTTCACATCCAAAGCCACAGACGGAATGAACTGGAATCGTGTGCTCGATTGTTGATGCAGCGTGCTCTAGAGGTGGATAAAAACATACGCCTCTTGGGTATCACACACATTGGCCTCTGCAGTGTCTGGTTTCCATCTCCCTCTTGCAGCGTTCAGCTGATTACGCCATTGGAATACTAATTAAATTTTGTAGTCTTTTATCACACCCTCGGACACACAGGGACCCTGGGCGCGGCGAGAACGCTCCAAACGGAAGCCTGGTGGCCTTGTGCTTATCGCTCCGTTCGTTCGCTCGTTCCTACCCCGTAGTGGTGGTTCACCATTTGGTCAGACCGACACCAAAGCCGGGTTGCAGTTTTCTCGTTTCAGTGCTTCCGGGATCGCTTCCGGGAATCGGGGTGCCACCAGCCCTGCCGCCCGTTGTGGAGTGGTAAAATTGGATGGAATCTAAGCCACAGCACCGAATATAGATAATACTTTGCCGTGCTGTTGCTGCACCACCAGGGTTGGTGAGGAAAAGAGGGTGCAGTGCCAAAGGGCCAAACTGCTCCGTTCACGACCGGATGCATCTTGCTCGGTTTATTAGAGCTGTACCTAGTCGCGTTGTCTTTAGATGTTGCGCTTCCGTTCGGTGCCGTAGTTTACCCCTGGTTATATGCAAAATGAATACCCAACCCGATCTCTGTTTGCTCGGTTGCGATGTGTAGTTGCGCGTGTTCGTCTAGCACTTTTTCATACAAGCACACCACTTTTTTTGTTGCCCCCGTCTTGCGTCTCATCAGCATGGAGACGGGATTGTGCTTCCTTTCGCCTAACTTTGCCGTTTGCTTTTTCCCGAGCTGCGGCAGCATGTTTGCCCGGATGAAACATTACATACACTACTACTTGCGATAATTAAGGCAAAAGTGTATGAATAATAACAAAACTTCAGCAGGAGCTGCTAATTTACTAGATGAGTTTCAATCCGGGTGGTATTATTTTCCCTCCTTCCCATCTCACTACCATCCGTGTGCATGTTTGTACCCGGGAGTACGAGCCGGAGGTGGGATTCGTATCTTCCAAATCAAAATTGAAATGAATCTGGTGTGTTTCATCAAACGTGGAATTGGTTTTGAGTGAAAATGAAATTGAAATTCCTACGAATTAGCTTGAACACAATATCATTTTTGGGGTTAGCAATAAATAATCAAAACAATGGGAGCTTCCTTGCAGCTACACAAAATGTTCATGTTTACATCATTTGTTTTGATACGTTTAATACGTAAAAATCGTTTGGTGTATTACACAAAGAATCAAAATATGTGTGTTTATTTAATTTTTTAGGAGATAGAAATCAAATACATTCTTTTTATTGAAGAATAATATTGTAACAGTAAAACTATTAATGAAAAATATTCATTCTTGGTAAGTGATCCAAAACAATAATTTCAATTTTGCTCAACTTTTGCACACATTTTTGCGTCACGTAAAACAGGGACTGGACCTTGTAAAAAATATATCTCTATCTCTATAGCCTTGTCGTATTTACTTATGTGTGTGCACTAAAGCCATAACAGTTAAATGTCAAAAGTAGCCAATCGGCTTGAAGCCTCTGAACATCTTTACTCAACAATTTCTTATGAGATAAAGATGGTTAAATAGATACTAAGTTATGAAGAGTCTACATGGAAAGATATAGATACAAAATGTATTGACATATACAAGTCTATTGACAAGAATAGATATTCTATTGATACGTTTCGATAAGGATTCTAAATTAAGAACTTCATCAATAAATAAATTGGCTTTACCTAATTGGAAGGTTTATAATATTTGTAAATCTTGTGTAATTTTCCAGGTAGCTATAATATGTTTTACAATACAATAGTGATATATCTCTTTAGTAACGCTCAAGACCTATATCAGTTGAATGAGTAAGATTTTGATTTATTGTTAAAATTCTAAATAAATTTGTTTTTGTGTAAGACAAAAAGTGCTGATTACATGACTACAAATTGAAAACCCATTCCATCATGCCGAAACACTTACTTAGCTAGCCGATCGTTGAATCGGGTCGTACTACTGTCTGTCCATCAAATTGACAGGTTATTTTCCACCATTTTTAACAATGACACGGACGCTTTACCGACGCACCCTGTAAGCACACGGGCCACTCATCCGTCCGAGCAAGGAAGTTTCCACATGTTTGATGCTATTTTTCCATAAACATCGCTGCTGGATTCCAATCGCTCCAGTGTCGGTGCGGTTTTCTGTATTACCGTGGTCGAACCAGACTCTTCTCTTTTGTTGAAGTTGTATTTTTTATTGTTTTCGTTTTGTTTTCTTCCCTGTTGCTCGGAAAAGTGTTAAGGTTACCGGTGTCCATGGCCCTCCATTGTACTTTCCCTATTGTTTTCAATGGACCGTAACACCTTCCCGCTTGGTGGATCGAATGAAATATTTTGCGTGCTTTTTCGCTTCTGCCATTCGTGTCATTCGGCTTTGCGGAAGTGGGACGGGTAGGTTGCTCCAGATCGCTATGGCCAGAAAGGTCGCGATGATGAAAACCGATAGCAGCTATTTTCCTTTACCCATTCTACCTCTCGTGTGGGGCAAGTAAGATTAACCTACATGTCCTTGCCCTTCCCCTTTTTGAGCGAGCTGCATTTTCTTTTCTCCCCGCAAACGCTTGAAAAGTCTTTCAGTACGTAGCACATGACGCTGGTGGTCATGTTGTGGAATGTTTGAAATATTTTATCATCATAATAAATTCATCGAAATAACAATTTTTTCATATTTAAATTCCCCTATTCGTCACAATCATCGATGGGCAAGTATGCGAGCGTCCGGGCTACGATGCGTCGCTTCGTAAAGGGTATGGTTATGTTCACTGTTCTCAATTGAGCACGCATGCATGCAGCGAGAAAAGGTTTGGCTATCCTCAATATTGTTCGGATGTAAGTAGTTAAACTGTTTCCTTGGCATGCACTAAAAGAAAGAATACAAATAAAAAAAGGAAAAAATGTCGGTTCGTCAAGAATGCATAATATCATTTACGTAATATGCCTCTGTGGAGATATTTTCAATGTTTGAATTCAACAATTGATTTGATAACTTTATTAAACTTTCATTTCTTATGCAAAATTTATATATCAGTACAGAAAAAGCAACATACTTTGACACGGATTAATAAATACTTGAATGAATAGTGCAGTTTCATTCATCTGTCTAGTTAATTATATAGTATTGTCATTGTAATATTCAATTGATATGCCTGAAACATACATACTCTAAATATTTATGCATTGAACTGTACGCGCAACAGTTGCACATTGTATGCTTCCATTCTGTAAATATGTGAAAAAAAAAACTATATTTAGTCGTTATTTTTCCACTCTTTTGTCACGCCAAAGCGCATGATCAATCACAGATCGAGCATGCGAAGTAATTAAGTTGACGCCCACTCTCCACATCACTGTCTCCACGATAAAGTTTTCAAATATCTGTTCCGAAATGAATATTTACTACCCAAGGCACTTGATTGCTGGGTAAAGCAACAATATTCATACGTTCATTTTATTATGATCGGGCACCTAGCGTTTAGGGATGTTAATTTAAGATCATTTCTCGATGGTACCTTTTTCCAACTCGCACCAGAAATACACATGCCAGGAATCGTACGCCCAAATGACCCTCCAAACAATGCCCGAGCGCCGGTAAGCCATCGTTAATATGCAGAGTGTAGCTCGGCGCTAGCCAAACAGAGTAATCTCTTTTTCGTGCCGTGCCAAAAATCTAAATAGAACCAGTGAAATGAACAGCGCTCCCTGTCGGCGAATCGTTTAACCTCGATCGTTGTGAAGGCGACCAGCAAAAGGATCAACCGTCGACCCGTGCCGACCGGGCGGGAAAATTGGAAACATCGCACCATCGGTTACTATGTTACGAGTTTGACAACGGACCCACCGAAACGGAAAGCTCGTTCAAACATGAGCAGTTTGAGTGGTGCAAGTGATGCTGCACCAACACCTTCCCGTAGCAATATGCAATCACCGTCTCTTTCTATCCTTTCTGAACGAAACCAGGGGGCAACGAGAGATTCCCTTCCTTTGGCACGAACCTGCCTGTTGCTAGCTTTCCATTGCACGCTCCAATGAAAGTAATGAGATGAGCGAGGACATTCGCTGAGCATAGGAGCAACAGAGGCGAATGCCATGGCAACGGGCCGCGTGAGATAGCAGGTTGTTTGCTAGGGTTGAAGCGAGAGCGCGGTTGTCGTGGCGATAGGACGCGAAAGCATGCGTACGAGTCAAGGTGAGGCGGTGTAAAAAAATAATGCATGCTCTGTGCATATTAAATGCAACGACAAGTGAACCTTGGCTGCACGTCAAGCAGAGTACGATGCATGTTGCATGCAGATAGAGGAAATTGGCTAATTTATACAAACGGAAGGAAGGTTAAAAACGGTATCAACCGTATTCAAACGATAGTGAATCCATCTGACATACTAAACGGAGGCTTTAGAATAACAACGGGAATATCTGTTTTCTTTTTCTCGCACTATGAGGATCCAGTGTTACGAAACTAGAATGAGTGAATGGCAATTTAAACTGTAAAAGTGAGTGTGATTGTGCAGTTTCTCTAGACAAACATTTCCTCACATTTAATACAACATAGCGGCGATTAAATTGATTTTTGCTGGGAAAAGAAAGTGAACGATTAAGTTTAATTGTGTTTGATACATTTAGTGATTGCATGAGATTGTTTCGAACCGGGCCGGGTTTAGTTGATGACAGCCTAACCCACCGCTAGCAGTAATGAAAGCTCTAAGACCATTAGCTTAATGAAAAACGACTAACAATCTGCGAGCTGAGTGAAAGACGTAATTAAAGTCAATTAAATCAGTGCTTTGCTGGCTGCGCTGCTATCTATCCCAGGGATAATCGGTCGAGGCCAGGACTCAACCTGATTGTGTAATTCAACGTAATTCAGTGTATCTGCACTCATCTGAAAAGGTCTGCAGGTAAGATAATCGGGAAGATAAGCTGCTCACAACTGATCAACAAACACGCAAATCTTACATGTTATGTGTGTACTCCTTTCCGCGAAGTGGTGCTCTCAAGAACGTACTGTGCAGTGTAAAAACATAATTGTCACAGTAATTAGAGTTTTATTTGCTTCACGCATAACCCAGCAACGTTTACAACAGTGTAACTGCTTCTCAGCTATTGAAAGACACACGGCCAAGCTGCTGGATAGATTCGGATGGCAACACAACGGTCAGGAATCAGGTACAACAGAGCTTAAACAATCATTATTGTAATTTATTTCGCATTTTTAATCCCCTGATTTACTGACAGTGCTATCTGCCTGGTGACCGGGCATCCACTGTTCTCTTATACTGTGCCAAGGTCCGCTTTTGGAAACGCAGCAAGATTTAGGACCTAGAATTTTACGTCCCTCCGAGTGAAGTTTGCGAAATTAATTGCACAACACAGTAAACGGGCCATCGCTCGATGGCCACCAAAGTAATCCGTTCGCTGTTGGAATTGTTTTAATTTACATTTCACTCTATACTAAATACTAAACAATGCTATCGGATTAGGTTGTGTGCTGTCTATCTATCTGCTAGGTTGGTGTGGTTGGGTAAAGAATAAATAATTTTGTTACCTACCGACTTGCGACCGTCCATATTCATAGCAGTGGGTTTAATAAAGGCAGCAGTGAAAGTTGCAGCTATATTAATCCCAATAGCTTGATTTGCGTTTTTGTAAGACTTTGAGTAATTGGAGGAAAAAATTGATTACAGCATTCTGCCCATTCCTATTAGGAAGCTTCAAAAGCAATCATCAGTGAGAATAAAGGTACATTTTGATCTTTCATCAAACGCTCTTAAAGCGTATCGCTTGTGTCCCAAAAAATCCCAAGCAAAGCCTTTTAAACGATAAAGACTCTATTTGTTACTTAAGTGTAGTTCTAGTGCAGACCATCCAAATGGTTACATTTTCGATGAAATTCACGAACAATGCATAAAAACAATTTATGAATGTGTTCACCAACGTTGCGATCTTTGGAAAGCTTTCGCCTCTTTGGCAGTATTCGTAAGTGATGTACGAAAGGGTAAAACACATAGCTTGTGATCGAGTAAAATGGACTTTAACGTTGCAAGAAGAAAAAAAAAAAAGCATTATTATTTCTACTAGAAATTGTCCAACTTCGTCGTTGGAAAAACAATGGCTGCGAGTATGTTGGAAGAAGAGCAAATGGAAAGTGAAAACTTTTTCCATGCTTTTAATTCACTTTGGAAAACCGTCCGACTGTTGTCGCTGGCACTGACGGGCATCGAGAACCGTGTTGAACAAACGCGAAAACTAGCAAACGACATCCGGACGCGTCAGCAACTTCTTCGGACGATGATGTCAACGGTTTGGTTCATGTGCATTGTACAACGTTCTGTTGGGTTGGTTTGGCGTTCTGGTGCAAGAAATATTGTAGAAAATGTTGTCCAGTCTTACAAGAGCACGATTTTTGGTGGTGCATTTTACGAATCTTACTTTTGATCCCATTCGTTACACAAAGGAAGAAAAGAGCGACTCAGTGAGGGAGCATTCAAACACAAGACGAAGCCGAAGAAACAGTGAAGAACAGCAAAGGGAAAAATATTTCCAAAGCTCTGGTGATTTGATTACGTCGTTTCGTTGCACGGGCCCAATTAGAAGGAATGTTTGAAAAAGGGTTCTCGGGCACGAAACACCCACCTTTCGGATGGTTCTTCTTTGTCTCAATCAGGGGCTGATTGGATTGTTCCTGCCTCGATAATGATGCCCGGGGTCAAATGTAACAGCACGGGGGTACGATGTTTTTACTTTGTGGGATTCTTTTTTTTTTTTCATTTCTGTCCTTTATCTACTCTCGAGAGAGTGAATTTGTTTTATTATAATTGGATAGAGCTTCATAAGTTTTCACTAGAAACGATCGAGATATTGTCACACTGACAAAAGGTATTTAATTATAACCACTTCATTTTTATAGAGACCAAATGAGATAATGATGGTGACGATAATATTCAAACCACAGCGATTATATTACATCCCATAATAAACCAAAATGAAATGTATTGCACTTTCCTCATATTCTATAAATTTGTGTTCTGATTGTTCTTATGCTCGCTTGGGGTATATCCCTAGATTGAAGCACAATTTTACAAAGAACCATGATAAAAATGATTTGAAATTGTTATCTAGTTCACACCATATCGGATAAAATGTTGGTACAAGTAAATAAATAATCAATGACGTAAAATAATTTTGAAAACAGGAGGTTTTACGACACTAGCCAGAGTTTTTGTATGGAGTTTGACAGTTCATGGCTAATGCCAACACTGGATAGAAATCCACACGCGAAAGCATACATATTTGGTCGAAAAAGGTTCTTATGTATGAATCGATGTTTTGTAATGTATTAAAAGTAATGTAGCTCATTTCAAACAGAAAAAGAGAAAACTAATTGATTTTTTAATGTATCTTTTCTTGCACACAATTGACAAAATTCAATGTGATACATAAATGAAGCTTTTAAATAATTTTAAACAGAACAATTATCATTGCAAAGTAAATTAATCTTAATCAAGTTTATGTGTTTTTTAGTATGTAAAATAAATTTAATATATGAAGTCTAGAAAGGTCGGTCTCGTGGTACAGTCGATAGTGTAAAATGCCAAACAAACTGAAATTAATTTTCGAAGAATTAACTTAAATTTGAAATAGAAAAAACAGAATTAAGCAGGGTAAATGTACCAATAATGGTGCATTTTGTAGTGGTACAAATGTGTTTTAAATCCATTAAAATGTCAGGAAGGTTAATTCATGAATATTTTAACACAAAGTAATTGGAATATCTTTTATTTTCGCTATCACAACCATTTTTACCATCAAACACAACAAATTCACAAAAAAAATATATTTGCATGACGACGTCGTTGCACCTATAATGGTGGTTTGGTTCCTATAGTCATCATATTGTGTTCCGATAGTGATGGTAAACAAAGATGCCTCAAAAACTGTGTACAATATATATGAAACTTAGTTTTGAATCTGTTTTTAATATAAATAGCAAGAATCACATCCTTAATACTGATTTCTTACATAATTTGATCGTAGAAAATGTATGAATTTGGTTGATGAAAATATTGACTAAAGTACTGCATAACACATGTCGTCAACCCACACCCGGAAGATAAATCTTGATTTTAGGTCGATTTTTCACTCAGCCAGATAAGCAAATTTTGGCCTTTGTTTCGAAAATTACTTACAGAAAACTCATATTTGTTGCTTATTTTAATGAAAACAGTACGACATGCCAAACATATCGTTGAATAAAATCTAAAATGTCGTGTTGTCATTGATTTTATAACTAAAACCACTATAGGAACATTCCTATTTTCCGTAACTATAAACACTTAAAAATATGTAAACATGGATAATTTTCTAAATGGATTTTATGGAGATTTTAATAAAACAATATCATTTAATAACAATAATGTTAAAAAAATTGCGTTGCTATGTGGTCATTTAGAACATTAAGAATGATATGAGTTTCGTTATGAAATCCTAAAGATTTTGGAAAAATGCTGACACATTTCACAAAATAATGGATTTCTAGGTCATTAAGTTATTGAATGGCCCCTTTTAACTTTTAAATCCTCTGTAAAAGGCTAGAGAACATTCCACACCAACATAAATAACTTAATTAATTTTAATTTATCGTATGCAATGCATTTTAGTGCAATACCATCACTATTGGTACTACCACCACTATAGGTACGTTTACCCTAATGTTCAAATAGCATTTGACTCAAAAGCAATCTTATACCATGGTTGTTTCGAATCAAATATAAGTAAAACAGGAGCATCGTCTTATAATAAAACAATTAAAATATATTTATAAATTACAATGCACATCAGCGTATGCTTCTTTAATGCCAGTCTCATGATTTGAGTAGGCGTTGCATTCGATCACTCACTTTTCACTAGCAAGAACAGTAACCGGTCCCTATGCTGACTGTCATTACCATTATGAACGCTACAAAACGAGGAGGCTAATGATTAGCCTCACCTGATTTGAATACAAAATGGAGCACTGTAATTGCGGCTATTATTCTCCGATTTCACTTACGCTCCGAGCACCGTTATCTCGCGTTTTGTTTGCAGCCGCCAGTACACATGTACACCATGTGTGCGCGTGTCGTCTGGAAGTTTATGCTTTTGTGCCCCGGCAGCTCCTTGGTGCATTGAGCAAGTCAATTATTCACACCTGGGGATGTGTCTTCCGTCTTTATTGAATAAAATGGTCTCAGTGTGCACGGCAATACGATATATATATTCACTTCCTGTCTGTTGTTACTAACGAGGCTGCCCTTTCCGTGTGAGGGTGGCGCCTGTTTTCACACTATGTCGATGGGTATGTGTGCGAGCGTGGATCGCTTATTGGCGTTTGAATTATTTCTTTTCTGCACGCAACGCCTTTTAGCTGGTGAAATAATGATGCATCTTAAGAATAGCATTCATCTGTACAGGTTCAACCTTTTGCCATTAGCAAATGGCGTTATTAACGACAAAGGTATATTAAATCAATACTATTTGTTTATTAGAATTTGGATTTTGTACACCAAATGTTTAGTTTTCTCTTAAATAATTTGTAATAAAGATTGAATTTAAAATTAAATTATACAATTGCAACTTGACGATCTTTTTACTTGCGCTTAGATCGTACCACTGCCATCCAAAGACACAATATGAGGGTGAAGAAATAGCACCACTTTGCTTCCAAATTGAACGTTTCAATTCACTTGACACAAGCGGTGACGAGATGCAGACTAAGATAGATCTTGAGGTGGAGTACACTTCGCAACAAAAGTATGCGAAACTTTATCTGAACCTTCCGAACGCAAACGCTGTGTGTCCACGGGGGTGACGCCATGACAGCAGCAGCGGGTAGAATTGTCTACGGCACACCTCGAGAATGTACTTCCAAACACCAGTCAAACAACGGAGGATTCGAACGGAGTCACTCAAGTGTGGCATCTGTCAGCTTTAAGTGAAAAATATTTGTCATGAAATTTTAAACATTCTTCTCACACAAAACTTTCCCGAGTTGTCATCGGCGCATGGGAAAAGGGACGGTAGGACGGGAATCTTCACTGGTGCAATTTAGTTTCATCACGGCAACGCTTCCTGCCCGGCAACGATTATGTGAACAGTAGCGCCGAATAGCATCCTTCTTTCCTCTTTCGCACGCTGTCTCTAAAAGACAATGGTGGACGAGGAACATATTTTGACATTAACTGACATTTCTGCAAGCGTTGGTTGTTTGTGGGTCGTGGCATACGGTTATGACGGAGCATAGGAGGACTTTGACGGAGGGAAAAGGGGGTGCGGGCACCGAATCAACACTCCAAGGCAACGAATGTGACTTTAAATTGTGCCTTATAAGGCGAAAATGGCACAGTTTTACGATGTGCTAAATGTTCTCGGGTGAGATATGACGCGAATGTGTAGCAGGGATCATGGAGTGAGCTGATGGCCTCAATCCTTGGGCCTTACTGAAGCTTGAAGGTATTTTGAGGGATTGACAAATTTTACGCGCTGTAATACGCTCCAGTGGCGCGATAATTTTCGTTGTTAACAGTCAATTAAAATCGGCATCCCGCAACGGGGACCGTGTATGGGCACACACTAACCCACCGGCAGACAGCTCTTCACCGTTATGCCACGGTACATTTTATGAGCGGCGAATATGTGAACCGTAAAGTGTGCTGCCATTCGGTTAAACTGTAAGCCGATCATCCCCAGTACGGGTAAAGGTTTAATGGAGAACTGCGAAAATGAACTTTAAGGGCATTTTGTTCCTTTAATAATGCATTAAAGGAAGGTGTGTTGAGTTTTGTCAAATGGAATCATTGGAATGAAAAAAAGGTCTTTAAAAGTAATGAAATTACAAACGGCCGATCCGAATATTGTATTAGTGAACAGTCATCAAAATAAAACCTTTTCCACAACAGCCAAAAGCATTGAGTGCGAAACAAAAATAAAATACTTTGAATGATAATTTTAAATCAGGTCATAAATCTTCCAACCATATAGGCAATCCATTTTATTGCTCCAGCGTGCACTCCCGTATCCTGTTGCACGGAGACGGAATCACCAGCAAAGCGAATGAAACGTCTTTTTATAAATCTCGCTAATGGCCGCAGAAAAGCCTATTTCCAAGGAGGGATGGTATTAAATTAGAGATGAAAAAGGCTAGCTTAAATTGTTCGACTACAGAGGTAAACGGATCCAGCAGCAGTATCCTTTTGTTACCGGTTGCAAAATTCAAAACGAAGAAGCAAAGAATCATTCGGATCCATTTGTTGGCCAAGTATTTGAGCAAAATACTGGAGTCTTCTTCTGTGGGTTTTTTTTTCAGTACAGTATCTCCTTCGCCTTAACGCTTGCTACTAAATAGCAGAAAAGGACGCTACCGCACAAACGGGGATGGATTTATTTTCGGAGCTATCACAAAAATACGATGACTTTGACGTTGACGGCTCTTTATCGGTAAATGTATAAAAGGCAAGCGTTAGCGAGGGAGGTTGCGTCGTGCATCGCAACGAAACCCCTACCCAACGTTTGCGACATTTCTCAAAAAAGACATTAATATCGGTCGTCTAAATCCTCTTTTTAGTGTTTGAATATTTTATGTTGACTTATGATATCGGCCACAATGTGCCGGAGAGAAGCCGCTTAAGAGCTAAAGGAAGAAAACAGAATTTTTGTTTCGCTTTTTTGTACGAGTGAAGTGCTTTTTCGTGGTAAAAATATGACTAAGTTTAAATTGAATAATATTTATTATAAGCTGAAAAAATTCTATTTGTTTTGTATTCGTGTTGTTGCATTGAGGGAATCGCGCACTAGTAGATACATTATAGTTATTACGTAAAAATAAAAATACTACACACTGTTTGCTTGACAAAACAAAAAATACTCTGCCTGCAAGGGATCAAAAAGGCTGAAAATGAGAATATCTCTTCAGTTATGTCGAAGAAATCAGTCCAGATCACTGAGACTTTTTTGAATCATAAAAAACGTTCCACTGAGGTGTGAAGAAATATTCTTTGTTTATTGTTTGCCTCGAAATGTCAAAGTTCATATCATAATAGTGAAAATGACCTGTCAAGAATAACATCAACGTTTCAATTTTATGTTTTAAGTATTCAATCTTTTTTTACTTTAACGATACACCTTTCAAACACAGACACACTTCTACAGAAATTTCGAAATCAAAACTGTAGTTAACACTTTAGGTATGTAAATCTGCTATGTTAAGCTATTTAATTATAATTTATCGATAAGAACGGTCCCACTATGTTTATGTTCAATATTCTACAAGATGAAGTTTGAATGAATTATCCTAATCGTTTAATATTTCATTTCTTCTCCTTTCGCAAATATGTTCTACTTCGAACGTATTGTGGCTTAATGAACTTGAACATTGCCAATATCTCGCCAGGAGCAAACCCCACGTACAAGGCACCCCGGTATGCTTATCAGCTGTAGCCATAATCTGTAACGGTCTGTCTTTGCCAATCCGTGGCATCGTGTGATGAAGAAATTCGTAATTCGGCCCGAAGTGTGTGCGGGAGCTCGAATGCATTAAGGTACTTTAGCAGCGCACAGTAATGCATGGCTACCGTTCAGCGAATCCAGCCAATGCTGACTGAGCGCCCATGCATCGGTGTAGATTGAACTCAAAGCCCGAAGTAACACTTGCAATCCGTTTAATATATGTGCGCTTCGGCAGCACCGTCCGTCTGCAGTGAAATGTGCCGCCTGTCGGTATGGTTTGCCCCAGAACGGTGTATGTGTGTGTCTACAAACGAGTATCTGCACACAATGCACAAGTCTTAATCCTGTTTTCCACATCGAGTCCCATTTCAGCGACGCATTTTCAGTGTCGGGATTTGGTTGCAAAAGGATTTCACTTCCATTCTGTTGCTATCTGTGGACAGTGTTAGCGTGTTTGTGTGTGAGTGTGTGTGCGTGGCTGGAGGAAGCCTGTGGTAAAATTTTCGGCACATCCAATGCACTACCACCGATTACTTACATCGTGCACTCAGCAGCTACTACACATTCATTCATCCACCGACTACGCCATGCATTACGGTAATCTGTAATTTCCAATAGCAAAGTCGCCCGGCAGAGAGGAGCTATTGGGGCAAACTTTTGCTGACATTTGCATAAAGCGACCAACGGTCCATCGGGACCAACGCGTCCCAGCTAATGATGCTCCAGTGTCCTGAAGTGGCTCTTTATACCTGCCATTTCTCGTATAGGGAGACAGTGTCACCTTTTCTTTGCCTTTTGCATTCGCTTTAGACCGGCCAAGGGAATCTTATCGTACGTCTGTGCTATTCTCGGTGCCACTAACGCGCTCACTGTCGAGGGCCGAAAATTCAATAATGCTTGGCATTTGTGCAGCTTATCCGTGCTGTTACATTTACATTAAACGGATTTTAATCAATCATTTAAATAAATAATTCCACTCTAGAATGGGTTGCTGGAGAGAGAGAGCTGCCTAGCCGACCGACCGGAATAATATAACCGACCAACAGGAATATACATATCACGGATCGATTTTCGCTGTGCAAAGATGCAATTTGCAACATTTCGTGACGAAACCGTTCAGCCCTATACCACGAAACTGAAGGGATGCAGGGTGCAGCACAATGTAGCAGTGCCCTTGCGAACATTCGACGCCGGAAGTCATGCAGCGTCCGCAAACGAACTTTATATCACGCAGCTGATGATGGCCTTCTTCACACCGAGCTGGCCTGACCCATCAAACCTAGTGCGGGCTGCGTTGTGTAATTTCGAAAGTCATTAGCAATTTTATTCCACAGTTCTGCGAGGGGCAAAGTGCAACCACCAGTAACGGTTGCACGAGCACAGTTTTGGGAGTTCAGAGTGCCACCGTTAGGACGTTGGTTGTAACCAGCCCGGACGGCATTCGAGATTGTTTGCCCGCTAGCTGCAGACACTGATCGATGGGCTTCTAGGCAAAGGACATCTAGCTGCGACATGGCGCTGGTGCACAAACTAGTGCAGATTGGGAGGGCGTGAGTAAATTATAGGGCCACTCGCTTCAATTGTCAGATGCACTGTTTCCTAACAACCTCGTAAACCATATCCATGCTCCCTGTTCCCGGCAGAGGAAGGCAGCATAGTAATTATCGCTCAAACCGTCCTGCCCGAGCAGCATGCGTTTGCTAAACACACGATATTTCCGTTCGTAGGTAGCACTTTGGCAATTCAAAACACATAATCTGTTACAGATACGAAAGAATGTCGCAAAAAGTTATATTCTTCTATAAAATCGGTGATAATATAGTTTGTTTTATTGCTAATAGTCATAAGTGAAGGGAATAAAGATTGAGTGATTGAATATTTATACTAGAAATGAATCAAACAATCATAAAATGTGGGTATTGGAATTATTTTCGTAGTTTAAATTTATTTTTAATACTCTTTGCAAGAACCCTTCCTGGTTACGACTTGTTGGTTTACTGTTTCTTAGAAAATGACAAACGAACGGAATGTTAGAAAACGTTGAAATTAGTCAATTGTCTTCTTTATCACTCAGTTTATTCTATGTATACCTAAAGAAATATAAATATCTGTTCAAGAGCTGTACAGTTCACAACAGAATGCACTAATGCGGTGTGCGTGCATTGCTAGTACAACCATGAGCCACTGGCCCTCGCAGTACAACTGGATCTGCCGGAAATGGAATGAAGTTCTATCAGAACTTCAAAGAGGATCAAAAACCATTCACCAACAGTCCTCCGAGTGCAGTTGGCTCCAACGAAGCAACTTAATAAATTCGTGCTCAACCATGACCGACTATTATTAAATTTGGTACTAACTTTTCTGAGCCACATACTTCCTGTTTTATTTTTTATCTTCCCTTTCGTCCCTATACTGTACGCTTGATGTTTTTGGATTTCCCTCCTAGCACACGGAATTGGTAGATCTTTTATTCTACATCTCTTTTACTCTTGCCGTTCCTTGTTGCACCTCAACACTATCGAAGTTTCATTTATCCGCTGCTTGCATCGGTACAATGCATAACTACTACTGCCAACAGCGCTGCAAAAAAAAAACCGTACTCGAGTCGGCCAAACAAAAAGAAACGAACAAAGAAAAACTTAGCAAAAGTGCTAGTGTTTTGTTCGGATTTTAATGCTGCAAAAGAAATCCTGCTCTAGCCCGGTACGGGAATTCCACGGCCGCAGGATCTTCTTGAGCCTGGAACAGTTTTCCTCCCTCCGGATGCGGTAAGGTAACGGAGCTTGCAACGTTTCGATCGTTCGGTTGGTTAGCACTGCACGCTACCAAAACACATTCACAAATACATACGCACACAAAATCGAAATTGAACGAAAGCTTTTTCTTGAGGATCTGGAAATGATGAAGAAGAAAAAAACTGTAGTGCAGAAAAAAGACTCTTCAAAGACGCTGGGTACAAGGCGGTGCGCTCAAGAAACCGTTAAAATGTTTCAATTTACACAAAAGTTTGCAACTGAATTTTGGATTGCTAGGGCCACCTACCCACTGTCAATGGTGCTTTTTCGTCGGTCGTTCACCAAACTAGAGCTTTTTTGTATGTCTCGTTCTTGGGCAACTTTGAGGAAGGAAAAAAATACCGTCCCTTTGATGAATGCTTTTCGATTCCGGTGGGGTTGCGGTACTCCGGCTGCCGCAAGCCAAAGTGTGAAGATCCTCCGAACTCCAATCGGCGTTCCGCTTGGGTTTTAGCTTTCTTTCCGCTTTGAAGTGTGCGCCAGTGGATGAATGAACGCCTTAAACGAGCACTGCGCCCTGTACCTTTTTATAATGAGAGAGAGAGAGAGAGAGAGAGAGAAGCAGAGAGAGTGAGAGAAAGAGAGAGAGAGAGAGAGAGAGCGAAAATGTTGAGTTCTTTTCATTTCCTTTCTTGCGGATACACACTTCGAAAACCGAATCACGCTCACTAACCGCTTCATTTCTTTTGGTTAGTAATGATGGTGGCTGACTCTGTACAGTCGATACCACACAACTAGGAAAGAGCTAGCAAAAGGGTTTCTTTATACCACCTTTGCAGCAATCCAGTTAGCCAGAAGGATTGTGTCACCAGTTTTTGTTGGCCGTGGATGCCTTCTTTTCTTTGTCCATTTGTTTGCTATCGATACATAAACTGAAGAGCAAACAGCGAGCAGAAAGGCGGAAAATTTGTTGCCATCGTAATTTTCCCGCCTTCCGTTGCGAGGGAATTGATTCCGTATCTTTGTAGATCCGAACGCATTTCCGGGCGGGCGTGCCCGTTCGCTTTTGCGGGTGGAGGGTTTCCGTACCAAACCAAGCTTAAAAGTTGATCATTTTTCAGCAACCCGTCACAAACGTAACGGAGCGTTTTGCGACAACCCGATTTGGTTTTAATTAAAATCTCCATCGAATGATAAATGGAAAATGGTTCATAACCAAAACCGAACGGAAATGGGTTCCCGTTTTGCTAGGGGGTAAAATCTCAGCCCACTGTTTTTGCACCTTCCCAGCGCCGAGTGGTGTAACTAGCGATAGCTGCTACTGACAAGGATCTTCCAGGGTGTTCGAGTCGAGTTCCAGGCCAGAAACCACAATCTTTTGTTTTTCATTAAGGAAACACCTTAATGACTGCCTTAACCGCTTCATTTCCTTTGTGAATGCTAATTGTAATAAAACATTTTGAGCTTGTCAAGCTCTCGCCCTTCCTCACCCTAGATCGAACCGGTCGAGAGAAAGTTCCTTCCGTTGCGGTCTCACTGTAGCGAGGAAATGGAAAATGGGCCCACCAGTCCCGGCTGGAGGAAATTTATCTTTCGACTCATGGGAAACGATTTGACATGGAGCGAAGTTGAGATAACTAACCCGATGGGTTGCAATTGCAGTCGGCGGGTAAGTTCATGCCAACTGTATCGTCTTTATCCATTCGTAAATAAACAGGGAATTGGATAAAATAACAATGATGGCTTTGGATAGGCTCGAGCAGGACTAAAACGGATGTCTTGCCGTTGTTCTCACTGCACAGGAATATGTTGGAGATGTAAGGACAATGTTCCACGGAGTTGCGATTCATTGACCCAAACCGAGCCAGTCGCTCGGCTGGTGGGAAACCTCATGTATCTTCTATGCAAACGCACAGTGCCGTGAACACCTGAAATGATCTTCAGCAACATAAATTATAAATTAGCTTGTGAAAGGAAAATATGGTTTTGTCTGTTCTCTCGATTTGCCCGTCACCGTGCTACAACCACTACCCCTTTGCCCTTGGCCCTTTAAAAAGTGGTCATTCTTGAAGCTGGCGTATCAACGGATCCTCTACCGTGAAACGCACACCCGTACACACGATAAGTAAGTTGCTAGCAGGGACGCCCGCTATGAGTAACATCTTTTCATTATCACATCCTTACGTATGCACTGATATCGAATTAATTTTCTTACACCAGCCATCCTACAAAGTACAACGAGCTCATGGCAACCGTTACAGATCATCGCCAAACGTACTGCTTGGGCTTGGGTCATACGGGTCACGTACGCTTATCCTTATGCCTTTGTGAGAAAATTGCTTCTAATGCTCACTGACTGCATGATAATGCGCTCATGATGCGTGTGGGAATGAATGTGTTACAGTTCGGGTTTCTCGTCAACCTGCCGAGCGCATCGTGCAGGGTCGGGGTCTACATTGGTAGGACATCGTTACGACTCCGGGCACGGAGGCACGTGATACGGAAATGTGGTCTTGCATTGGAGATTCACACCGATGGGTGTGGACCTCAAGGTGAGATACATTTGTCTGTAGAAGTGTGAAGAGGGCAGGGGCGTAAACATCGCCCGGCCAATCGCACATAATCGTTTTGTTGCAGGCCGGTAAAGTGCCACATGTGGAACTATCTCGCTACCATGCAATAATCAATTCATTAAGCCGGTTCAGTGGGGAACTGTTCTTTGCGGCGACCTTTCCGGCATAATTCTCGGCATAACTTGATACAAGCTGGTGGCTTCCTAGCGAATGCTGTTTGGAAATATCTGTTGCAAGGGAAGATGAAGGTGTCATGGGTTCACTTACAGAACGGAAACACGAGAGCCGCAAAGGCGATGCGTTTTCCTGCAGTGATACCCAGACAAGGTTAGTGGAATCGAAAATCAGCACATTGTTAATGCACATGCACTTAAAATTGTATCAAGATTTTGGGTATAGCTGGAATTGCTCTCAAGTTATGTGTCAAAACATGTAACATCAAATATATTGTAGTGTATGTAGAGTATGTATGTAACAATAAAGCATTTTATATTATTCGATGTTCTATGAATTGTGTTATCGTGACTATCAGGCGTATTATATTTGTATGATCGAGTCGTCTCGACGTCGTGTTGATGAAATTTGTATCTTCTTTTGTTTGGAAAAGTTTGGAGTTCATTTTCTCGACTCGAATCGAATAGAGCTGAGAATAGAATACGCGTGAGTGTTTCAGTTCAACGCTTCTCCGAGTACAAAATTAAAACAGCACCTTAACCAGGTTGCCAGTAAGTCTATCATACTGTCAGTCAAGGAAGACACCGACTGTCAGAATTGGGTATTCGGACATTAAAGCAAGTTAAAATCTAAAAAGTTTTAGAACACATACACTACAACTACATACAGATTTTGATAATTATTGGAGAAATTTTTATGCTGTCCGCAATTCGAATCAGAACGTCTGCAATTTGAAACATAAGCTCTAAACTGTCTGGAATAGGAATCATAACATCTTTTCAATTTCATGCGTTTTTTCAATGTTTCTAGTAAAATCATTATAAACCTTTTTACAGAAGGTTTGCCTTAGTTAAGGGAGTTATCCAGATGTATGACCGATTAAATTTGAAATAGTAAGAAATATACATGCCAAACATGTATTATGTGTCCGCATTTCGAAGCAATATGCTAAATACAAAGAAAATGTTTTTGAGTGACATATTTTGATGCTCAAGAAAATTAACTTTGACCAGCGAGATATCAATCTACCTTCATGACATTTATCATGCATCATTGGTTTAAATGAGAGTAAAATTGACTGCTGAAGAATGGAGTTTTCCATTTATCAGTATAATAATCATGTAGCTTATCTTTTATGATAATGCCCAAGCAAATGGCGCGCTTCGTGACAAACGCCTGTAATAAAGCTTCTGGCAAGATATTCTTCGCCACGGACACAGCAAATGCAGTGTAGTACTTTACAAGGTCCTATCTAGGGATGAAACTTTGTTGTCCAACCTTTTAAAAGCAAACTATCTAGAACGCATGGTTGGCGGGAAGATATCGAAGCGACCGTCGCATGAGCCGACCCAGTTGCAGAGTGATTTTTTGGCGCAATTTTACGACACACTTTCGCAAACAGACCATAGCAAAACGGTCGCCCAGCATAAAGTTCAATCGAGCCGAAATTCGTATCACATTTTTCACTCTGAAAGCATCGATCCTGTAATTGAATCCCCGGTGGGCTGCTCGTCGGCAAAGGGGTTCGTTGCAAGCAAGGAAGGAGGTTGTAAAAAAAGTTTTGCTGATTGGATTAGGAGCTTTGTCGAAAGCTGTATCATTGCTTGTGCTGTAAGCGTACCGAGTTGCTGTGCACGACTGTTGCAGACTTCCAGTCGAACCGGCATACCGACATCGTCTGCCGAGGCTGCATTTTTCAACACATGTTCCTTGAGCCGAAAACATACCATGCATAGTGTACAGATATACAGTGTTTGCCCATCCGTTCCTCTCGATGATCCACCACCCGAAGGTACACTAAAGTATTGCCTCATTCAATTAGTGTGGCGCTCAGTCAGCAGCTGCCCGGTCAGCAACTGGGGGACCTGTTCGTCGATGGATTGTTTTTGCGAGGCAGAACAGGCACGAAGAAATCGAAACCTTTTGATGTCCGAACGGTAGCACCAATTAACTAAATTTACTAACGCCTGCCCTGCATGCCCGCGCTCTTGGGGAGGAGGAAATACAGACGTCCAGGCGATTACCCAGCTCGACTAGAAAAAGCGTCATCATGTCTGTTCGGCAAACACTCTCACAAATGATTACATGGCACAGGCATCGCAACCGTTCGAGGCCAAATTTTCAAACGGAAGAAACTGGCTTCTGGTCTGGTTTCGATTGCCTTCAAAAGGAAAATGGTACCGACGTGCGTTTACACAAGCTGCATGTAGCATAAATTCCAATTTAGATCAGAAAACCAAGTGCATGGAAGTTAGGTGTCTTGAGGCAATTTGCAAAACCATTGCATAAAGATACACCAATCGGATTGGCATTTATCGAGTGAAACAAATTTACGTAAACGATGTTCCGACCTGGTCGATTTTATTTGCAGGAGAAATCAAAAAACAAAAACATGCTCCGAAAGGAGGGGCAAATGTGTGCTATTTACGGCTTGGAATGTAATATCTCTAGCCATGAATATTGGAAGAGCATGTTTCCCTGATTTTAAACTTTCGGATATAGTTTCTGGTTGGATTTGGATATGTGTCTTTATACATGTTTTATTGTTTTCAAGCTGTTTTAAGCATTTATCTTAAAAATATATCAAAAATACACTATTGAAGATTAGCGTGTTGTACTGGTGATATATTGTTGCCATACCAAAAAAAAGTTTTTTGCTTTTATGTAAAAACAAAACTTTAATTTGATTTGATTACTATTTCTTGTTTTCGTAAACAACTACTGTTTTGTTGGTTGAAGGCTGAAAAAGTGCTTGATCTTGTGAATGAACACAAAGCCCTAAGATTCCAAAATATTAACCACCTCCATTTTGGCCGGAAAACACCAGAAAATGGGTTTGGCTCTCGTTTTTCAGTGTAATTGAAGTGTGTCTAAATTGTCGCATCGATAAACCGGCGTGAATCTTGTCTAGCTTGACAGTAAATTTTGTGCAAACCTGTCACCGAACGATAAAACCATCCGCCAAGCATCATAATTTCCGTCTTGCCAAAACCACTACCGCAGGCCACACGGGAGCGGCACCCAGTCCTGGAGAGAGGAAAAACATTTTACGAGGCGGCATTAAAACTGAGCCTTCGGAGTGGTCATGAGGATGAGGATTTTCTTAAAACCTTGCTACGTGCTAGAGTGTGTTGTGATGTTTTGGTCCATAAATGAGGGAGGAGAGACGTTTTCAAAAACCACACAAATCCCACTCGAAGGATTTGATCGCTTGAAGCCGATCCCGCCATCAAACATCGAAGACATTTGGAAGAGGTGCACTGTGCGAGAGACTTTTGTTTCAAGGGACGTCATTATTTTTATACCTTTTATAGCTCTATATCCGTGCCCGGCACTTCTGGGCGGGAAGCTGTTAGTTGCAGTAAAAAATTTACCCCAAAACCGTCGCCTAGCTTCAATACGCTATGGGACGCAGCCAAATGATGTTTTTCCTGCCTTACTCCAGACAGCGCTTGTGACAGCGCTAGCAGCAGCAACAGGGAATTATACTGGTCGTATAAATTTGGTGCGTCTTAAAGTGGGCGACGCAGGCGATACTGGCAGGCGATGGCTCCCGGCCTTGGCGCGTAACTTTTTCCACCCGACCCGTCGCAAGTCGTCGTGTTAATAGTTGTTTATCTCCATGCAAGTCACGGTTGAGCTATTCGCTGAGTGCCTCGAGGAAGCAAGGGTGTGCCATCGTTTCGGGGAGCCTGTTCTTAGGAGGACGAGATAAAAGCTGCCTCGATGCCGTCGTAATCGATGCCCGGGCGTTAAGAAAGAATGAAGGGCACATGTTGCTTTCGATGTAAAATGGTTTATTGTCTGATCTCTCTGCCGAAAGAGCTACAAAATATAAGATACGCGAGCGATCTGCCTCAGCAACAATGCTGCTTCCTCTGCTTGTTAGGTTGAAGCAGTAAGATGAAGGACAGAGAAAGATAAAAAAAAGCTTCTTGCAGTTTTCCCTCTGTCTTCTATTATCGCTCCCGATACTTTCGAATGAATGGGAGGAAGAGGTGCTAGGGTTGCTTTTGGCAGGATCGTACACGAACCGGTATGTGCAGGAATCTACTACGGCTTCGACTGCAGCTTCAAAGATGGAAAGATATGAACCATAACTGATAATGCCTGCGCCGGGAGGGAGCGAACGGGCGGGAGTGGACGATAAAAACGATGCCCCGAAGTTGGGTGAGTGAGCTTTTTATTATCGCCAGGACAGAGCCGTTGTAGAAGCGCGTTATCCGGTATTCCTTCTTATTTTTTGCTTTCGGTTTGCCACTCCTTTACCAGACGCCCTCGTTCAAGATGGTGCATCCATGGTGTGCTTCATGCATGGTTTTGTTCAACGGAGAAGAACGAATAGTTACGTCGATGTGCGCTGCGTGTGTGGGTAATGGAAGTAAATGAACCATCGCCCATACATAGAACGACGTTCGGTGTCAGCGGAATGAGTTTTCACTGCTTTGGAAAGAAGTTTATTCATTTTTCAAATGCAAGGATAACCACCACCATTCGTCAGGTACGTTTGGGGTTAAAAGTTTGAAGACTGCGCAGAAAGGGTGATTACCACTGTACAGGAAACTATTTTACTTAATAGTAATTTTCCTGATGTTTTCGTAGTAAATACCTATTACATGATGTTGTATTGCAAGTTAGTAAAGGAACAATAATGTGTTAAAAACATAATGCTATTTTCAATTGGAATGTTTACATAAACCCTAAGTAAACGATTCCATTCACCAAAATTTAAAAACAAATTCACTCCTTGTGTTGCTACACGCATTCCGTACGATCGAGCAATCTTAATGTAAAACCAGCATGTATGAACTTCATGGGGGCAACGGCACAAACGGTGCCACAGTTGCGCCTTACCGTGACATGACGAAAGCAAAACTTCATTAAAACTTGCTCCGCCAGAATCAAATTTCGAAGCACTTCATAAATCTCGTCGCGCTAAATGGAACGTAGCGAAAACTTAATTACTTCATCTCTGCACCTTAGGAAGACCGCAGTGAAGAAGCGAAAGGACATCTTCCTTGCGGCTCCGGTTGATAGTTCCCGCGCTCTAGCTGGAGTGCGAAGAAAAGGGAGAGTAATTTTTCGCCCAACCTAGGAGCCCGTCGGTAAGGGGTGACTGATAAATTCAGCATTAATTTGAGGCTTCATTCAACATGACAAAATCCGTACCACTCGGATGCTCGGTCCTGCCGTACAACTCTTCCGTGCGACGTCCTTTTTCGATCGTCATGCAGTTTCGAAACCTCAAAGAAACGAATGATCATCAACAGATTGAGCGCAATTTTTCTCTTCCCTTTGTGGTACTTGCGCTACATCCAGCGGTTTTGCTGAGCAATGCCTGTGCCATCCACTGGGATGAGTAAATAAATTGATTAAAATCCGCAGCAGTACAAAGGCAGCGCTTGTCCCCGCACGGCAAACTTGAGCCTGCCTCCGCTTGAGCAATTTCGAACGGGAAAGAAGTCGCGAGCAACCGGACGGGTGGCCGGGAGGACGGAAAGATAAACCCGAATGGGCGATTGCGACGAAAGATTGACTGTTCATAGTGCTCAAGACGTTCGGCGGGTACGATGGTGATGGATTGTTGGTGTATGTTCGAATTTAATGACTCAATAAATTGCTTCATTTGTTGCCGGCAAATGAGATGTGCTGAAATTTGTTAAGCGTCACCACGAGAGCGATTTAAATGAAAGGTTCGAATTTGATTTGCAAATTGAACGGTGCACGGACCAAAGTTAGTTGATTTTGTGGCTAGCGGTTTGATAGACTGCGTGGGTTGCATCGCTGTGGGAAGCGAGGCCCTCCGGAGGGAGAGGTAGAGCTGATTGGTTGCTGCCTGTTCGTCGGTGGAAGCTGTTGCGCCTAGAAAACCACCATCCGCGCGAGCAAGATGCTAAGATAAACAAATCAAAATTAAATTCACGTTAAAGTAAACTCGCCGATAAATAGTCCACCGATTGCTATTGGGATGGTAGACAAACATTGGCACGAAAACATTTCTTCAGATTTGCATGATTGATGTCAGGGCGTCAAGAGTTTGATGCACAGTGTGCTGAATACACAACACCGACTGGGATTTAGATGAGAAGCAAGAATAAATAGTTCCTCTTGTTTGAAAAGGCATCGCAACTTTAAAGATACACACCGTAAATCGTTTAAATAATGGCGCGAAAAAGACAAAAATGTTTTTGGGCTTCTATTGTGAACGTTGTATTTGAGCTGGTGTTAAATTTTGTTAAAATGAAAAATAAAATACCATTGAAACCATTATTTGATAGACTTATTTCCTATCAAAGTTCTTAGTCGCGTCTTATTAAAACAAACGCATAACTGTCAACTTAATTCTAAAAAATCTTCATTAAATCGTCCTTCAAATTTTTAAAGGATTTCAAAAGATTTCTAAAAGCCAGAAATCAATTTTTTCAAGGTTCTTCAACATAAATATAGGGTATTGCCACCGTCAAATAATAAAATAGATTGATGATATGCGACGCAATCAGGCTATACTTTTCCACACGATACGTACACGATGGAACAGTAGCAAGCAGACATAAACGAATCAAATCAAGGAATTTGTATTCAAATTAAAATATAAGTAAAAAACACCACAAGAAAGACAAGAATATACAACGAGAGAGCATCGCGATTAAACGCAGACATTCGATTGGCACACTTACAACCGCACGATCGAACGCATCTACGAACGCGGCCGTACTGCGCGTAGTGCATTAATATCCCATCAAAACGGTGACCAAAGCTGGAGCAATTGTATCATGACCGGGCAAAATATACAGAATATCTTACGCCCCAGACGCAGTGTGCTGATGACGTGCACTGGGTAAGAGCGAGGTTGATGTGAAACCGGACACTAAGCAGGCCGGCATGAGCGAATGTGAGGCCCGGACCAGACCATCGCAGAATCGCGTTCGCGTTCTCGATCACTAATAGATTGCTTTTCCAATTTGTGCAAATATTTGCAGAACGTGCCGATATCAGAAGACAGCTAAGCAGTAGAAATGGGAAGGAAAAAATGGCACCCCAATCCCAGTGGCCGTGTGTGGCTGCATGGGGCGAGAGAAGTGATTCTATGTTTATAACCCAGCGGTTTGGGATGACCGCCGAAGAATTCGATAGGAGAGGAGCAGTAAAACGCCTGGAGGGGCAGTGTGTCTGTTGCGTAACCGCGATTCGTGCTCTCGACCGCATGCAAGTATGTGTATTTGGATGAGTTTGGTCTTGTTGTTATTTTTGGAGAAATCTGGAGGACTGGGAAAAGTGCCAAGGTTTCCTCTCGGGTTAAGCTACTATAGATGCATGAAGCAGTATTATTTATTATTTGCACATCCCGGTACCTCGGCTCACCCAGTGCACGACACGCGCGCACGCAAGAGTATGAAGAATAATAAATGAAAAAAAAAGAAACCTAAGACGTTTGCCACATTACAGTGGGGTTGT
Source organism: Anopheles merus (assembly GCF_017562075.2). NCBI lineage: Eukaryota > Metazoa > Arthropoda > Insecta > Diptera > Culicidae > Anopheles > Anopheles merus. Next base: position 11,699,162 of record NC_054083.1, read on the forward strand.
GCGTTGCGTGACGGTATGCACAGCCGTGTGGTCCATTTTCACATAGGAATGGGTTTGGCGAGAACTGGTACCAACTGGTACAGAAATAGATTCGAGAAAAATTAGCACAAACAATCTAACATTCAACAAGCTGCGATGGAACAAACACAAAGATCGGTAAGGTCATTCTAATAAGAATTAGTCAGCTACAACTACAATTATAACCGATTCAACTATGACGTAAATGAAGCTGTTGGTAGAAAGGACAACGCTAGTCAACATCTCTGATACGACTCCATCTCTGGTTACCTTATGTCTTTGTCTAGGTGAAGATTTCCGTTTTAATTAGATAAACAATTTAAAATGCAAATATAATTTACCGCTTAAATTAATTCTGTTTTCCTGTTGACTCCAAAATGAACGAATCCGGGATGTGCAGATGCAAACAGCTTCCCAAAAAGATACGCTTCCTCATCACCACCCTGCAATAACAATGGAGCCCGGGTGGCCGGCCAAACTGTTGGCAAAGAAGCTACATTGCAATTTGTAAAGATTTGCCCGGTTTTTCCTCCAGTTGATGTTGTTGTAGTACGGGTTGGAAGAAGCTGATGATGTTTGTGCATTCTGTTTAAGCTAGATGCTTGCTGCTGCCGTGTTACTATGGATTCAGTTTAGTTTTCGAGATCCATGGCAGGATAAATAGTAGTAATGATTATAAAGGTATCTGATAGTGGAGTGGAGCAATCGAGCATACATGCATCTCGATAGGAATTACATTTTGTAAACGAACATTCCCAGATTTTCCAATTTCAGACATCTGAAAGCCAAGTCAAATAGAGCGAACTTCGCTGGTTGATCTTCGTTCGTCTGCCAATTATTGAATTTGTGCTATTTAATTTGGCACGTTTTTTATATGAAAAAAAAAAACAATCTGAAGGACTGGAAATGTCTTTATTTTTCGAAAACTGGGATTTTTTTATGCAACGTGCCCATAAGTGTTATTTGAACTATTGCATTTGACTGTTAAATTCCGATTGTAGTTTCTAGTGTAAGTAAAGTAAAGTAAAGATATTTATAAACGAGTTATTTGGATATTATACAGGGTCGTAACCTTTGATGACGTAACCTGTACCAGTATTCGGCAGTGCACCTGTTTTCGGCAGGGTAACTAAAAACGTGTACTTACGCAAAAACGAGTTGGAAATTGTCTCAACACATATTTTTCTAAATAGAAATATGCTCATTTGTTATTCATATACGAAGTTTCACATCATTTCCTTGTATATTTTTCAAAATATCAAACAAAATGTGGAGTGTTCAACATGTTTCGGCAGATTTGCTGTCAGCCAATAGTTTGGCAGGTTTCATTATTAAGAGAACCAGAGCACTAAAAGAGTGTTTTTTATGAAAGATCCTATGGTTGCAGAATTTATTCTAGCCCACTAGGAATTTTCACAAATCACGAAAAACAAGTGATTATTCACTTTAAATGCTGCCGAAAATAGGTAAACGGTGAATGTTGTTTTTTTAAAGATCAATGCTGTGGACTCCTGCCGAAACTTGAAACAATAACACACTTTGCATTTTGCTGAATATTCATTTATAATATGATCAGAACACTACAATGCGTATCTCGACACATAAAACCACATTTCTTGTATCAAATATCACCAATTTCACTATAAATAATCCAAATACTTGTAAGGAACATAATAATTTGTGAGCCATTACTCTATAGCCGTCGGGCAGTCTCTTTTCTCCAATGCCTACTTTGTTTGTAACTTAAATCAAAATGACTCTACAAATTTCCAGCAAAATGCCTAAAATGAGCAATATAAAATTAATAATTTAAGTACTTTTCAACACCAATTTTAGGACAGTGAGAGTTTAAAACTGTTTTGAACATTTTTGTCTATCTATTTGCATTAATTAAAACATTTACCGACCCTTATTCGCACTGCCAAAAATAGGAGCACATGCTGCCGAAAATAGGACCAAACTGCCGAAAATGGGAACAAAAACAGTGTTTGCATTTTCACGAATATCTCTAAAACATACATTTAAATCGGCAAATAAAAAATAGCACAACATAATACGATAGTTTAACGTTCAAAATAACGTCACATTCACGAAAAGTAATAAAAATTGGAAGTGTACAAGCAGTTTTTGTGAAACTACTGCACTAACCTGCCTGATACTGGTACATTTACCCTATTTAACAAAAAAATTAAATTAAATTTTTGACTTAAAGTGCCCTAGCATGCTTTCAATAAAAATACTAAGTTTTTTACTCACGTTTCACGTATGTGGTCACGTATACCATTCACGAGGAAGATATTATACGACAATTGCGCTATGTGTACACGTAAGCTCTAGCCTTCCCAACATTAACCATTGGTTTACATTGCCATCCGAATCAGCGAGGGAGTAATTTCTCTCATAATACCACAGTATCCCTGTGCTCAATCTGTAGCTGGCATGCATTTCGGCAGCAGTGGCATCATCAGCGTCATCTATCCGCATCCGGGAAACCAGGGCAGAAGCGGGAAACCTTGTAAATGAATAGTTGGCTTTCGACGTTGCTAGAGTATGCTGTCGGATTCGGAAAACGATAAAACGTTGCGCTCGAACTTCAAACAACGGCGGTTCCCATGGAAACACGCACATTGCTAGGCGACGGTACTGAATTGCAGGCGAATTCTGTGGTTGCCCAACCGCAATACAAACGACAACAACAACGAAAACACCACCACCACCACCAACAACAACAACAACATCAACAATATCAGTGATATGACGAGAGCATAGACCGAGGATTGGAACGCGGAAATAACAAGCAGCAAACTTGAGCACAGGGTGCCTGCATGTTGTTAAACGACTCCCCGAGCATTGCATCGCACAAGATACGCAGGAAGGTTGGACCGAGTCAACAAAGCGTCGCGGTCACGGACGAGCCTGTACACGGGGTGCCCGATTGACGAAACCATTCAATCACACAGATTGTTTGTTTAATAAATTGAAAATTGATTTTCACCTCGGTGCATGAGTTATTTGCCAACACTAAGGTGCAAAGTCCTGGGTGTTGGCGGGAGAAATGCAGCAGCGGTATCATCGGAGCACAACAACAGGACACGGAAGTGGACCGGAAAAGTTCGTAGAAATTAAGTTGCCGCTCGGCCGCCCAACGCACAAACCTGTAATCGTTCATCCACAAATCTGCACAATATACACAGCACGCTCTGGAAACACTCAATTTTGGGAAACCTTGGGATCGAGATGGTTTACTTTCGCTGGGTTTCCTTCGTTTGCGACATTGTTGACCGCCCGGACTGCCTATGGAAAGCGCAAACAAAGGCTCATCAGTCGAGCTAGAGTTTGGTTTCGGGGCAGTTGGTTGGTTGGTTGGTTGGGGAAGCCAACAGCAAGACAAGGACTTGCACACATTTATTCTCACCTCGCGTGAACAACTGGTAGGAGCTGTGCTTATGTTTATTCAGCACCGAGCATCGTTCGAGCTAGGGGGAGGTTTTTAAGAATTATCCATTGCCTACCCGGGCCACAGGGTTGATCATACCACGGGCACCATCTATCATTGTCCTAATCTAGTATGGCAGTAGCGGCAACAAGGTGGCACTGCTACTTACCTAGCTGACCGCTCCGTAATCCTTCAGACCGTTGTATACATATTTATTATCGTACCGTGGCTGTTTCCATTCTTTATGAGAAATGCATTTTCAGAACGAGGCAAAAGTATTCAAAGTGAATAGGGCAGCCACTTGTAGAAGATGCTAAGAGAAATAATGCTTGAAAATAGACCGCAGGGTGGAGCAATTTTATCAACCAGAATGGATTTACAGCAGAATGAATTCATTTTCAGTGAGAGATGTGTTTCGAATGTAAAATAATTTATGTAAGGCTCAACTTCTTAAACATCGTTGCGTCGACTAAAATGAATTATTTTTGCTGATTTGTTTGTTCCGAAACTCTTTAGAAATTGCGCGATTATTATAGAAACAGAAATAATTGACTTTAATAAAGATAAACCATACTTCTGCAGTTGCTCACGAAAAAACAAGGTTTTGAAACATAAAAAAGCATATCTGAGCAGCATTTTAACCACTTCATAAGTACTACGTTGTACCTGCTTGAAATAAGCTCAACCGTCTTTCTAAGTAAAAATTAGATCACAAAATAAAACCAGAAACAAGACGTACAAGCTTCGCGCCTGAAGAAAACATGAAAAAGGTTTTTAGGAGCAAACTGATTTCTTCTCTCATCTAAGATGCTCCAAATTGATTTAAGAAACAGCAAAAAGTCATCCCCAGTTCTTCGGCGCGAGCAATTTCATTTGCCCGCGTCCGCACGTCCCTTGTCCGCCCATTACACTCCGACACAACGCCCGTCCGGAAATCGCTCCGGCACCTTTTCCGGTTTTGCCCGTTCGCGCAGATGGACGCGTTTGGAAAAAGATTATTGCACCGACATGCGTAAAAAATCGTTCCGCCGGTACAGTGCTGGAATTGAAATTTTATTAGCCATTATCCTAGCCAAGGATGAGATTGATGAATGAATGTTGGCAGTGCCAGTTGGATGCAGAAAGCGAACAGGACGAGGACGGCAGCAGCAGCAGTGGCAATGAAGTGAAAAACAGCGAGCGAGAAGAAATGAGTGATTGCGTGGAGGGTGTGTGATGGGATGAAAAGGCAGCAGAAAAACCCCATCACGAGAAATGGTCGGTGAGTACGAAGTTATTGATGAAACGATAGAGAACGCGGCTGTGCGGCATCGGGAACAGAAACAAAAGAAGCAAGGACAGCCGCGCTTCGCATCCGGCGTAGGGAAAGCGCAATAAATGAAATTGATGATAAAACATATTTTTATGGAATTTTGACGTAACCTGTAAGTGAATTAGAGCGTTATTGAATCAAAACCTACATTCAATGCTTGTTTTTTATATTGCTCGATGAGATTGGAGTTAGGCTCCACAATGCCCCACATTGATGCTACCTTATTGGAGATGAGGTTTGCAAAATCGCTCTCACTGTACCGTCCCGTTCGATTATATCGCTTTAAAGCATGTCCCGCAAGCTAAGAAACATTGCAAAAGCCACCTTTAAAGCAGCCATTGTCAACCGCAGAACCAGGAAAAACAATATTTTTACTGCCGCTATTTGTTGCGCGCCACAAGTTACCATACCGTACCATACCAGCCAGCGCTACAGCCACACGGTACACGGCCATGAGTTGCAGAAGGAGCCGAGGTATCGAATGTGCTTTATCACCGGATGCATAAATATTCATGCTTCGTCACCTCGGCACAAGTGCAGCTAGTGCTTTATGATTTATGAAGGCTTCATTAATAATTGCAATTGCAAATGACTGCACCAACACCAGCCCAGGAGGAGAAGGTAGTGGTGCGCACGAAGAGGTGTCACTGGAATTCGACGAAGCGCCTCACGCCGTTTGTGCTGTGCGATACTTTTTTTTATCACATCGTGACAGTTGCTTGCCGGACAGTGACATTGTAGGCAGAACGTTTCCGATGCTGTGAACGACGAAGGCAACGAACACATCTTCTGGTTTTATGAATCTCCCGTCTTTCTGGATGCTGAAGGAGTCCAATAACTAGAAGGTACAATTGAAATAAAAGCTTCCAAAGATGGTTCCACTATCAGCATGTGATTTATTTTAAAAATCCGATCCACTCTTTAAACATATTTCCAACTTTCATCAAGGAAAAAAGTGATAGTTAAAGTTATGTATTGTGCAACAAAGAGCTTATGTTAAGTAACTACAACCTTTACCACGAAAAGCCAACAGTCGTATATTGGAACTATGTATGCGCGTTGTGCATTCTGCACCTGCGCTCATGACTTTAATCCATATAATCGTCGGGTTTTCTTTCATTTTAAAATTCAACCATCCCCTAACCCCCCCACCCTCCGGCATTGCACCTCTTCTGCCAATGAAACAATGATGGAATAATTATGCGCTCCAACGGAAGCAAAATTCAAATTTTCAATTACATTGTCCATTGTTCGACAAGGCATGGTTCGGCGTCAATGGTGGCTTCTCTTGTCTCACTCACTCACTCACATACACATACAGAACTCATCAATCGATAGCTGACCAACGAATGAAGCCGCATCACCGGTGAAAGAGAATACTAGAGACAACCGGTCCGGCATAACGGTTCGTCCAGTGCACCCAGCGCCCTTTTGCTCGCTCCATCAAAGGAGCGCAACAAAAAACGTTGAAAGGATCTGAACATTTTCACGATCGAGTTGCTGTTATCTATTTTTCATTCCTTCTCTGGTCGCTGCCAAACCTCAACGGAGCCCATTAGCCGTGGGTGTCGGGGACGACCGGGAAATGATGATTGGGGAAATTTGCTCGAAACCTCGTTTGGGCAGCAAAAAGGCCAAGCACATACACACATACACATACAAAAAGTACTCCGTCCGAGCTGCATTAGAAATTGTCAAACCGGCTGGATGGAAACGGTCAAGCGCGTGGACAAAATGCAAGTGGAAATGAATATTTAATTAACTCGGCTCGGAACTCAGTTCGTTAGCCGGGTGGCCGTGGTGTGGAGGTAAATTTATTCAATGCTGATTTACGACATGTGTTGCACATAATTGAAGCTGATTGGGACGCTTAATTACTGGCCGATATTTGTGATGCATTAGCCAAAACTGTTCTTTTGGCCAACGTTGGCCAAGTGTGTCCCTCGCTTACAACTAATTTCGCATCGCAGTTGAAATGAGACGATATTATATTAGCTGCCTATCGAAATGCAACACGAAAATCAATCCACTCTGGCCGAAAAGAAACAAAGGGCAAGGGCATTTGTATAGTTGTCTGCTCACCCAACCTCGAAACGTTCTTGGAATGTAATTGAAGCGAATGGATGTAACAGTTCTGACACTTTCATGCCACAAAAATACGAAACCACTATCTCTTCAGACCTCTGTGAAGACTTTGACTGTTTCGTGTCCTGATACCATATGCCAACGATTTCGGGTAGAATGTTCCGGATCATCGTTTCGGTTGCATCCGGCTTTGTCAACAGTCGGAAAACATACAGCATTCATTCCCAAAACGGCGCCGTTCGTCGACATGCTCAGCTACAGTCGAGAATCGAACGTTTACTTTGGTTTGACCGGCTAATGGCCTCGTTCTGGGGGCGAGCAACGATCCTCGCACGTTCACGATGTGCACGGATGTGGGGGGCAAAGCCGGGCAAATAAAAATTTTATTAAATTGGTTGGATCTAATTCGATAATTTCCGACTGCGATATCGGGTGTATCAACGGTTCGCTGCTTTCGGTATGCTCGCTGTGCTTGAATACGGTGTGCTGGAGTTTGTTATCGTTCTTTGTATCTGCATCCCGTTCTGGTATCATTAACGGGAGTTAAAAAATGGCTCGGTGGTAGTTGTTTGCATTGGAAAATAATTAAAGAAACATTAAAAACATTTTTAAACCATTATACACAATTAAATGTATGAGTGCACTTGTAGTAATTAGTTGTACGAAAAAATCATGATTTATACTATATAATCATCTCAAAAAACATCTAGAACACTCTAGGACGATTCGCAACACCGGAGCTAAACTAAACCGTACGTAAAGGCGAATCCACCTTCGGCCGGATGTTTATTTATCTGCTTTTCCTGTTTACTTGGGCCATGAAGCTGCATGGAAAACATCAGCCCTGACCAACGTACAAAATGTGCGGAATAGAAAAGGAAGAAGATACGCCAAACAGAGCACCAGCTAAGAGAAGGGCCCTTTCGTCGAAGTGTTCCACACAAACACCCGGCCAACGTGACGTGCAAGTGATAGAGCGCTCTCTCGGGATCCGAGGTAAACCAAGATGTGCAGGTTGGGGAATTTTTTCGCCCCAAGGGTGACGACTTATTGGCATCGGATTGAATGATGCCGACGTGAGATTCGCTCTTATTTGACCAGCCATTTTCGCATGTACTCGGCCTGGACCGGTCCATCCTCGTTGCTCCGACGGTGTTTACGTCGTGATGGAATGGCCACCGGAGAGCCGGAATCGTTTTCAGTGTGGCCTTTGGCGTTATCGATTGTCACCGTTACCAAAGCGGTCCCGAACTAGACGGCGTCGAGTTGGAAGGATGAGTTCGATCGCTGGAGACTGGCAGGAAGCCAATAAGCATATTAAAACTTCTTAAGACGCACACGGTAGCTGTGGCACCGCAGATAGTTCAAGAACTTTTAGTCGAACTTTGCTGACTCATCGAGAAATTGGCGTTGTTTTGCTGCGTGCAGGGGCGACGCACAAAGTATTATTGTGCGGTACGGATGGTGCAGTCGGTTTTCGCTTGGGTAGCTTTCCGTTTTATGAGCGGGAAATAAAATTAATGATTGTTTCTAGATATGGGAAACAATCTTTCAAGCTGATCCGAGACGCGGTGAGATTGTTGGGCAAAGTCAATGACCGGGATAAATTTGTTTGAATTAAAAATGGTAGATTTTCATGAAGATTACATGTTAAAAAATACTTTGGACAATGTTTAGAAACGGAATTTAATAGAATTGTATGAATTAATCCACATTGAGTCAAGGTACTGACTGTTTGATCTAAAAAAATTTCATTGTTAATGTTTATATTGTTTGGTCTACAACATCACATGGAACTATTGCATTGGCCTAGCGTTTCTTCCATATGTTAGTTAAGCTTAATTCCCATGAAGAAATTCATGTATTCAAATCACTCAATAACAAGTGCTGCTGAACCATACTGTTTCTCCAAAAACGTCAATACACCGGCCCATCCATTTACATGTCTCAGTGCATGTCTTAGTACATGTCTACACCATACAGGAAATATTCTCAACCGCATCCACAAACCACAGGACACAAGAACAAGTTACGTTCGTGCTTGGCTATTGTAAAAATGCTAATGACATCGAAATGCGGTCGCTCCTTGTGCTGTGCAACCTGACGTGCATCGCAAATCATTCACGCCCGATTGACGGCAACTCAACCGGTGGGCCGTTTTATGCTCCAGCTACCATACCATACTGTGTGCATGTGTGTGAGTGTGTCCATTGCCGAATAAATCAAAAAATCAACAATTGGTTGAAAATTGATCTCCACTTCTCCGCTACTGCGACTAGCAACGGTAGTTGCTGCCGATGCCAGAGCAATACCACAGACAATTTACCACGACAACTTTCCCATCCGAAAACTTTGTCGTGCCATACAGGACGTTGGGCTTGCCCCTGTCACTACCATCATTGCGGTGGGCTGCGGCTTGTTGGTTTTCCAATCGCTGCACTGTCTCCCCTTCTCTATACATCTCCCTCTTACCCTCTTGATCTCTCTACTTGTATCCCTTGCTTGATGGTGTTTCGTTGACGAATTGAGGTTCGAATTTCCCAATAATTTCTAGAATTGTGATTCAGCTCACATTCGCAGCCACTTCCAAAATGTTCGCCTCTGGTTTCTTTTAGTCTGCTGCCCTCTAGCGATAATCCCTCATGGTGTGTTCCTGAAAGGGGTTAGTTCTTTGGTGTTCATAGGACGAATTTATGAAGCTTTCTTGTTCTGCTCGGTGCCAAAGTCATGCTGCATTGAATTTTGAGCGAACGGCAACTGAAAATGCAAACGACACGGAACAGTTTCGCTACCTTGTGGTAACTGCATGGTAGGAAAATGATATTGATTATTATCGCACCGGAGTGATCATACCGGTGTGTCCTGCAACACCGAACGAGTAGCAAGGAGTTTACGCCTTTGCATGGAGCCAATGCGTGCGGACGAGACAATCCAGACGCAGTATCCTAGTGTCATTGTGGAAAACTGGACACGAACACTGCCAGTGCCGTTTTCCCAAAAAGGCCAGTAGCAGTGTCACACAATTTCCACTCCGGGTCGGTGGAATGCGTTTCGCACAAAAAAGGGTTCATGAGTGTCATTTTCACCCATGCTCTAGATGTTGCAGAGAGCAGTGCTAGATGCTGGACGAGGAGAAAATAGACTGATAACTGATGTTAAACCACACAACATTTCATCCGGGTGTAGCGAATGCTGCTTGTGAGGTGATGGCATTGTTGCGGTTACTGCGAATGGACCACCTGCCTTGTGAGGCTCCGTACCTGCTGCCGTGCTGGGAAGGTTTCACTCCCGAGAATATACTAATGCACTATGCGTTCGTGTTGTGGAGTTCATAATATGTAACCTGAATACAGGATTCATTTAATTAAGTTAAGGCATGGGTTTCCATATTTTAAAACGAATATTTCGGTAAATAATGTTAATAGTAATATTAGGAAAAACAAAACACATTTACAAATAAGATGAAAATAATCATTCTAATCGACCATTGTGCGGCTGTGGGACAAGGACAAAATTTAAATCATAATATGCCAATGATCTAATTCATCACTGCCTACAGATGACGACGCCATCCCAGTGTCGGCAACTAGGGCGTGTACACCCAGAGCTTACCCGTTGCTAGGATGGCTTCTATGTCGCATCCCAGGACCTTGACAACCTCGTCACGCATCGTTGCAATGACAAGCTAGACAGAGCACACTCACACACACAATGTGTATTCCGTAGGCATTCGCCTTCCCAGCCCATGGTTTCGGTGGGCTTGTAATTGCACACGGGGCTCGTGTTTCACACCGATGTTTGACATGACTTTGGATCGTACCCACCCGTCAATGTGGTGAGCATGGCGAGATTTGCACCTTTGCATCCATGAAACCTCAAACCCTGTGTACCCTGGCAGTTTTTAGGCGGTGAGGTGGGGGCGAGGGGAGAGGAAGAGGGTGGTTACCCATCTCTAGCGTATCGCTCAACAAACACACACCATGGCAACGGCTGCGTCAGCCGTGGTGACTGCATCTGCTACATTTTGGTTGCATAGTAGGCAAATTAATTCAATTTCAACCTTCCAAAGCGGGCTGGGTGCGGGGTAGGTGAATACGGCCGAGTGTTACTTCCATCAGAAACCGCATCGAACACAAGGATTTACACTGAGGTCGAGAAAAATGGAATGTGGGTTAGGAAATTTTACCATTATCATGCACCAACCTTCCCTAATCATCCCCTCGGTAGCGATGACAAGCTGCAAACACACACACTCGTAGTGCACTGTTGCACGCTGTCACCGGCAGTCACGGCGACGTATGTCATCGGCCCGCGAACTGTGCAGCTGAGCTGGGACGGCGCAGATGCTATCCGAAGCGCACGAAGGTGTGTCCCGGCGCGCATTTCGGTGGCGATGTTTGCGAAGATGCTAGATTACACTTCAGGTTTGCACATTGTCCTACGTAGGGAAAAGTTGGTTCCATCTTTGTAGCGTAGCGTCATGGCAATGGTGTGATTTGGAACGGACTTTCTAACCCCCCCCCCCCCCCTCTTCCCGCCGCCACCCGGGGCTTCGGCCGAGGAAGGTGGTTGCTATTCGGCAACACGCTTGCCAGGGCCTACAGAGGGTCGTTAGAGTAATCAGTCCCTGTGGAATCATAATCGTACGGTGTAAGAGCCGGTGTGCGTTGGCGTACATGCCGGTGTCACGTGCCGCTTTGTGATTTTGAACAATCCAAACAGGTAGCAGCAGGTGAAGCTTCAAAAGTGTAGAAGTTCAGCCAAAAATTAATCTTTACGGCAGCATTATCTGGGGGGGGGGGGGGGTTACAAAGTGCAATGAATGAGTTTTGCACTCGTGAAAAACTGATGATAGGTAGTGATTCAGGAGCATCAGGAGTCACACCTAATATAATGATGAAGCAATAATTGTGAATAAATGATTTTTGCATTTTTATAAATAGATACAGAATGAATTACATAAGAAATGAAAAATGATTATAAGTTTTCTTTTTGTTTGGTTTCAATAATTCAAACAAATTTAATAGTAAGTGTTTTCTAAATAAATAATAATAATAAATCGATACACATCACTTGCATTATTGCTAAAAGACGTATAGCTTAACTGTGGGTTTTGGCTATTGCACTAATTATATGAAAAAGTTTTTTTGACAGTTTTAATAAGCCGTTTGTTGCTGAGTTGATCTAATTTTCTCAACAATTAAACCAAACGCTTACGATAAAAAAAAGGTTTAACAGAACATGTGCAGACTCGTGGGCACCGAGACCGTCCTATTCAGTACAACGCAACACAAGAAAGCCAATTCGTTGTTTGTCATTAAAAACACCTTTGCTATGGAAGGTGACGGTACGATGGCAGTGTTTTGGTGTTCCGGTGCTAAAGACAAACACAAATGCCACCATTTTGAGCGAAGATTCTACAAAACACACACAAAAACAAGGCAACGCGCACGCAAAACCCGCAGCACCAGTGTGCTCATTTGTCTTTTTGACTGGGAACTATTTTTCACCCTCGCGCAAAAGTTGGTTTAACTGACACCCAATGTATGTATATGTATGTGCGACAGACAATGAGACGACATTACGCAGACGCTGGGTTGGGTCAAGATGCGGCGCCGGCAGTGCGAGAGTTGATGGAAAATGGAATTGTGAGTTTTCTTGCACTGTTTTCCCGTTAACGTTATGGTGGAGAAGCGTTGTTTCTTCCATTTGCTCGTAGCCTCTGACCCGGGCTTCACTCCCCCCACTCCATCCCCAACGCACACACACACACACACACACACACACACACACACACACACACACACACACACACACATATATACATTTACCACGACTCACCGATTCACCACAGTGCTTCTCTATGCTCTTCAAACGAATTTCTAACGCAATGCACATGGCTAGAGATTTTCCTTCCCTCTTTACATAAAAGTGTGGCACGCTCACACTTTATTATGTGACATTTATTACCACCAACTTCCACAATTTGTACTTTTGTAATACGCCACCCAGGTGCATAAATCATCATCCGCCGGCAAATTTGTAGTCTGCTATCTACTTTGTTCTTTTCTTGTTGACTCGTTTAGCACTCAAGATTCGGGCGCGTTGGAAGCGACACTCTATAATGTGAAAACAAGCAGCCAGAAACGGGACGGAAAGTAGGAACCAAAAAGAAAGTAGTGAACAACATTAATTTGTTTGGACAAAACAGCACCATATCTACCATCAAAGAATAAAAAGCTAGAGAAAAGTAATGTGTAACGCGTTTTAGTTTGTTATTGCTTTAGGTGTCAAAAACGAGACGGAAGTGTGATTAATTGGGCGGTCCCGTGGGACAGTCGTCAACTCGAACAACTTAACTACACGTCCGTCGTGAGTTCAACCCTCGTATGAAATGCCCTCGGTTGCAAGGACTGGCTTAACCGATTCTTGATAATAACTTTCAAACATGCCTGTGTATGTATGATAGCATGACCAGGTCGTTACGCCAAAAAGATCGATTTTAATATAAATCCGTGACACACACATTTAAATATAAACTGTATTGAATTCAAATATTCTTGACTAAATATAAGGATAATTTCAAAAGTTGAATTATGTATGATCATTAAAGCCTTAAAAATAAACTTTACACTTTTTTCTCCTTATATTACTTTATTTACACTGTTTCTCCTTTCCTCCACTCGGTAAAAGTGTTTATTTCGCTCTTTTCTTTTGGTTTTTTGCTTTACTTTTTGAAAAATAATGTAATATAAAATTATATTATCCCATAATGAGCACAGCGCATCTTAGTATAGCATCATTTTGAGCACTTGGTTATGCACTGCAGCTTCCAGCAAGCAATTTAAACCATTTGCACAGTGTTAAAAATAAAGCATGCTCGGTCGGAAGCAATTGAGTATTTGAGCTCAGTATCAAATGCGAACTAAAAGGACGATTTTGTAAGATGAAAAGGAATGGTTTTCATTCCTAAGTCACTTTACCCGTATAAGGAATCACGGTAAGAGGATGCCGCTGGTCCGAGGCGAGAAGCAAAAAAGAATAACCTGAAGCATTCTGATGTACCCCAAAAAAGTGAACAAGTTTCAAAATTCAATTTACAAATAGTGCAGCTTTCCGGGAGTTATGGTTTCATGTTTCGTGCCACGCAACCTTACGCTCCAGCTAAACACCCGGCAGGCAAGGATGCAGATGTGCACGCAGGGCGGTGCAGGGGATGGTCGGCTAACTTATGCAGCCGTGTAAGAAAGTTGCTTCATTTTGCAAAAGGATTCCTCCGAAGCTCCAGAAACAGCTCACAACTAGCGATGAATGTTTGCATCGAATTTAATTTAGCTCGCAAAAAGGCTCTTCCAGACGCTTGCCAGTCAAGCGCCCCCAGGCCTGGTCAACTGGCTACGACGGAAGGCTTTTGTGCGAGGCAAAAGTGACGCAAAAGTTTTTCACCTTAGCCACACCTCCGCCAGGCTCGGACACGACATGACTAGGGCCGGACGTCCTCCTAGGCCGGAGGTTTGTTTTCATGTACGTGGTGATCTGTTTGGCTATGTGTGTGTCTGCGATGTTCGATGTTCTGCGAGCGTTCGATTCGCGTATGTGCGAGTTTCACGCCGGAGAACGAAAGGCAAGCCCGAGCAGGACAGGGAATATCTCGAATCACTGTTTCGGAACGCGCACCGGAAGTGAGAATATATTGAAATTTATTACTCTTTGCTAGTTTTCCTGCCACAAAATTTATCTCGAAAATCAATTAGTTTTGATTAGTATAAATTGCAATGCATTTATATTTATCAGATTGTTTCGCACTACACTGACAGGCACGGTGGCCCTGGAACCTGCAGCAGGGCTGCAGTTTCCTTGCAACTCAGACCAACAACATACACCCATCGGTGAAACGATTCCCCTGTTTGCGTGTATCACTTCTTCACCCTTGTTGTACACTTCCAAGCCTCTCACATACGGGATCAGGTCACACGTCCGTGTTCGGTGCGTGGTGGTGTTGTATCCAGTCCTTCCACCGCCCAGCACCGGCAAACAGAAAACTGATGACACAAACTTAATAATCTGCGTCCGTTCCGCGTTATTCCGATCGATCGAACTCTGCTAGGGAAGGTGTTTCCAGTTGCGAAGCTTTCCGATGCTGAGTTTAGGGAAGCAATCGAAACTATAGCAAAACTGTCCAATGACACCAGTCCAATGTGGAAAGGAGAGGTGGGGCCGGGCATCATTTTCCTCCGAACGAAAATGATCAATGGTACGTTCCCCAGGCTCCTGCAATTAGTGGCGCAAGGGGAACAACAATATAATAAATCAGATGCTCATTTTTCAGCTCACTGAACAAACGGGGAAACTTTTCCCCAAACCTATCCTGTATTCTTTGTATGTGTATGAGTGTGTGTATGAGTCTGTGTAAATATTTTGCACCTTCTGATGACGAGTGTGTGTTTGGTGCGAGAGAGCTCGGTTCTGTTGCCATCGCGATTTGCATGGTGGTGTATTTCGAGCACATCGATCGTGATCGCATGCGGCGATGCTTCAAATTAAACATGCTTGCGTACTTTGGATAAAATACGCTCCGTCATGCCAGTGTGCCATTTTTTAATTGACACTCAACACTTTCCTCAATGGTACTGCACCTTATCTGTGTTAAATTTCTCTGCATAGTTGTAAGAAAGCCATCATCAAAAAGGGAAACTACCGCTATATAACACTTTGGTACGATAGGCGCACCATCGTCAAGCTTCTACAATCTAACGAAGAGCTCAAATTTTCTGGAACAAACCATCCCGAGCACACCACAGCTTGAACAGGACCTAGTAAAGTCGTTCAGTTAAAAGAAACTTTACATTATTTCAAATTACTTCACGCTTGGTCCCAAGTAAATGACAAGCAGCATGCAACAAGCCTCATCCGGCCTGGGTCGTGATTTTCAACGGAATCTGGTTGGGAAAAGTTAACCAGCCCCCCTTCAACCATCAGCACCATCATGACCGCGTACTTTCCCTGTCCACGTGTCTAGCAACCACTTCTCGTTGCCACAAATCGAAACGAGAAATGTAATTAAAAGTTTCCCATTACGATTCAAATATTTGATATACACTTTTTACACTGTCCTACTGCCTCTTTGCCTGCACGCCATCCTCACACACACATCCACGCCATTCACCGCTGGCCCTACCGCCTACCCTTTCGATACAAACCACACTCCTGCCAACCAGTCAGGCAACTCCCGCCTATGGCTTAGCGCTTTGGTTGTGCCCGGCGATTTGTCAGCGGCAAATTAGGACGTGGTAAGTTGTGACGTTTGCTAAACTGAAAAACATAATTCGAGTAACGTCGAAACCCCGCGCACCGATCTCGTCATGCTTTGTGTGCCGCGTTGGAATAGTAGGATAGGCGGCGATTCGATACAAAAACTCCGTGTGCTGAGGGTCGGGCGAGAGACGGGCACAGTTTGCAATCGTTCGATCGTAATCGGTTTTTGATTGGGAAAAACTCTGCCCACTTGGTCGTGACGTAAGGTTGGGCAAAGTTTTGTATAATCCAAATATTTCGAGCATCGGGGACGGTTTCGTGGTGATGGAAGAGCAGCGTGCAACTCGCAGCAATGGGGCAAAAGAGCAATATCAGTTGTTTTAAATATTAAGCGTGAAAGTCAATCGGATGAAGTTTAAATGAGATGCTTGATTTGAACATGGCTGAATGGATGTGATTATTTTGAACGATGTTTAATTGCATGGCGTAAGGTTTCTTGGATATAAAAGGTAAATATGACAAATCATCCCGAAAGACTTCAGATTAAATCCATTGAGAATGAATCTGGGAAAATAGAGCGATTTGGTACATTTTAATTAAACCGAGACGGTATTGTGCTAGACAACGTTAGACATGGCTGTATAGTATTTTTTTATTGCTAAAATATTCCATACTGCTAAAAAGCATTCAATAGCTTCGAGATTTTTATAAAATACATTACTGCGTGGTACATTAATGCCAACCAACTATTGATGATTAAGGATTATTGCGGTATTTTAAAAGTAAGCACGTGGAATATTTTAAAAATTAATTTAAGCCTATGAATGTACTATCAAGTAAAATAAAAAATATCACTTCAAAATACAGTCCTGCAATTAATGAGTTATTGTAAAAACATATTGTTGTAAAAACATATTGCAGACAACAATTTCAATATAATATATAGGTGAAGGTAGGTAAAGACGGACACGTTCAGGAAAATGCTAAAAATCTTCTTTTCTCTTTGGCACAACAACCGTTGTTGGTCAAGGGCTGCCTGTATCACTAGTGGGCTCGGCTTTCAGTGACTTATGTATTACCATAGCAGGATAGACAGTCATCCATTTAGGGACACGGTCCATTTGGAACTTGAAACCATGGCGGGCATGTTTTTAAGTCCTACGAGATGACGATTGCACCACCAGACCGACCCCGGTAAAAATCTAAGGATGTTTAAATTAATCGACCACGAAAATATGCATACATTATCTTAAAATCATGCTTTATCTGAATCTGAAATTTTTAAGTTTCTTTCGATTTTTATGTTTTTTCATGAAATAAAACTTTTTTTTTCGTGCAGTTTTGAAATGATCGGATAAGACGGACCTTGGTATGGAAAAGATGGACACCATGAAGGGTAAGATGGGCACCTGTAGAAAACGTTGGAAATAGAAGAGGTTTATAGTTTTTTACATTTCCTATTGCTTTCCACGTCCTGGAACGTACATAAACTAATTCTAGGCCAATTGCAACGACGGTTCATTCAGCAATGAATTTAGAAATTGTAAGCGCCGCTTATGCAGATTGCAGAATCTAAAGCATTATTGAAATACCGGGTACTAATATCTAACGTTGCTCAAGCTTACAAAATAACAGTCTAGAACATCCCTTTAGGACAATACTCTGCGGAAAATCCACGACGCGAGCTTATTTGAGGACTTTTTAATAGGTCAAGCCATTTTTTACATCATTTCAAAATTAAACTCTTTAAACTTTGTAAACCCATAGAATTTCTCATCTTTTCCTGAACAATGTCGTATCAATGCCTCATCTTTTAATTATTTAAAGTTGTCCAAGTAGTGATAAGATATTGAATAGCTGCTATTTTGACTAGTATGCCGTTTCTCGCATATTTCCATTCTTTCTCTAGTAGCTGAATGGTTTATATCTTCCGAATACCCTTATTTAAGGTATTTGATAAAATATATTAATCATCAATTGATATAAGAAGTAAAATAAATCAATAAATTCGGTGTTCATCTTTACCTACGACAGAGTGTCCGTCTTTCTCGCCTTGGTGTCAGGATGTTTAAACCACCAGAAAACAATATTTTCATTGCTTTCATTCTCGTTCTTCTCCAGTTTTTTGGTTTATAATCACGACAAATGAATAAAATTCGAAAATTTAAACAACACATGCACGTTGTTAACGTATAGTGTCCTACGTATACAGTCCTACGTATAGTGGTACGGTCTATTAGGGGCTTAAACCCATGACGGGCATGTTGTTATGTCGTACGAGTTGACGACTTTAACACGAGAACGTCTTTACCTATCTTCCCCTAAAATATAAATAGTGTAATGAAATGATGTTGATAATCATGAGAGTTACAGTTTTATTTCTTTACCAAACACTATCTAAGATTCTGTTTGGCTTACATTCCTCGCAATTACATTTGAGTCTCAAACAACGTGCTGTTTATTATAGTGCCATCGATCTCCCAGCACGAACAAAAACGTGCCGGAAAAAAACGCTCGAAACAACAGGTATCACTCAATGTGGCCAGCGACGAGCTGACGTGTGGTTCGGTTCTGTTGCTGACTGCACCCGGGCCCTGATTACTGGAACGTCTCGGTACGTCAATCAAAGTTCATTTTCTAGATTATTAAATTTTTGATTATGTTGATATCGAGAACCATCGTTCACGTGCGATTCGCTGCTCTAGCAGTACGAAACATTCGAATGGAAACCTTGTTGTACGGCGTGAAAGGGCACTCCAGCACTGTAGGCACTATGCCTGTGCCAGGGCGGCCTGCAACAACCTGCACCACCTGTATCGCGCCCAGTGTGTAGATCCATCACACGACTCACACTTAACCTGTATAGCGAGGAGTGGTGGAATGAGTATTTGTGAAACAATAAACCTCGTTTACCAGCGTCCAACGCGTCCATTGCTTCGGCTCTTGCGTGAGTCGAGTGAATTTCCGGACCGTATCGACGGCGGATGTTTTGCTGCGGGTTTTGCTAACATCATTAGGTTCATTGTATTTCCGCTGCCTGCAAACGTTACGCGGCACCGGCGCGCACTATATCGCACGTCCATCACATTGTCGCCGCGGCTGAGGCATTCTGCCATGAATTGCTTTTCATTTGGATGAAGTTTTTCTCGCGCACTCGGTAGCTGAAAAGCTAAACATGCAAAGGGCGGACGGTATGCGGATAATCTGGTGCCCAGGCTCGACGGCTTGGCTTAACCTTTCGAGGTAGGTGTGGATGATTGCTTTAGTGGGATGCTGTTGCCTGTTGCTGTTTCCCATTACGGCGCTTTGCAGGTGTCAATTCAGTTGTCAATGATGGTGATGTTCATTCGCACTTTGCTCAACCTGTCTGCCTTTCTTTTCAAAAGGCTCGTATTGTGTATTTCATTTTGTTATCTTTTTCATAGAATTTCGGGGAATCAGGGGAAAAGTACCCTGTGTCAAAATTCAATTTCCACTGCTTAAGCAAATTTGCTACCTCGAGCAGACGTACTATGTGGACTAACAATTTTCTTTTTTTGTTCTCTTTACAGGTAAGCATAATCAAACACTAATGATGTCTTCATATTGTATAGGTAACATAACTATTATTTCGTTGTCCAATCAGTGAAGTATTTTACAGCTAATTAGTACAGAGTGTCGTTCTTTCTGTTAAATCAAACTTCATGAAATACTATACATCAAATACGCTTGAGCTTTCCAGTCACTGAATTTTCAGCGTAAAATTTGATGCATTCTTCAACAAATTTAAACTATCCAATCTCAGGTCGAAGGACGCATCTTTAAATTTTACAACCATTTAACGGCATCCAGTTCATTAGAGCTCGAGCTTCAATGGCGATGAGATTAAAAATTTCATATGATATACCGTCGCTTGACGGCTATAAAGCAAGTTATGGCATACCACGTATCACATAGCGTTGCACATTGGTGGGATAGCACCGTTGGCTCAACCGCTTCCAAACGTGCTTGCAATAGCGTCCAATCTCATCAACGGTTTTCGCGGGCGAGAAAACTTAATTGAAACATTCCCTTTCCCATCGTTTCCTTCTGTTTTTCTCTATCTTTCTCACCCGCTACAAGCAAGTACACTCACAAACACATGCCATAGAGTTCAGCCACATCGCTACGCAGATAACGCTAGAATTTATTGAAAATAATTTGGATATTTAGTGAAATATTCCTCGCATACTACCACGACAATGCGTTTTGCGCGGAACGTCACACTGCGTTCCAGGACGGAGCCAAGCCAGGTCTGCCAGGTTCGCCGGGAATGGTGTATAAAAATCTGCCATAAATAAACAAATCTCTCTAATTATGTTCCACCATGTTCTGCGGCACCGTCAACATTTAGGGACAAATTAGAGCCACACGCTCCTGAAAGTGGCAAGCACACCCGCACCACCTTGAGTAGCGTTCGCATACCTTCACCACGCCATGAAAACGCCATTTTTCTCGGCAGGACGAGACGCGTTGTGTTATTGTTCGGCTGTTGAATGTGGTCCCCGATGAGACAGTGCCGCATACAGATGTGGCAGGGGGACGATTGTTACATGCATATTTCATTAATTTTACTCCGGAGATAGACGCTTCTTGGTCGGAAGAGATGCCGCCGTCGCCTCCAAATTGAACAGCAAGGTTAGCGCGTGATGCTGCTGCGATATAGACCATTTTTGTATAGTAGAGTGAGCCGATGAAAAGCCGTCCGTAAATAAGATGACTGGAATAGCAAATTAGCTTACCCATCCTGTGCAGCATACGGTCGTTTCATCGACAGTGTCCTTCTTGAGTGTAGCCCCATCCACCATTATTCGAATTCTTGCCGTTACAATCGTTCGAGAGGTAGTATTGAATTGAATTTATATTAATAAAGGAAATCATTACCATTCTGCGATGGAATGCTTACATCACAATGCAAAACATACGTTGGTAAAACTAATTTAATCTGTTCATATATTTAATCAATTTAAATGTTGGTTTGATCCCGGTGCTGATACAACAAATAAAACATAGTATGATAGCATATCCTATGTAGATATTCAAAATGCCCAGTTTCTTGCTTACCTTTCTTTAGCCCAAAAGTGCATGCTGCAACTTACATTCATTTTGATAGCACAGTAACTGTAAGACATACAACACCAAAGCTCATAGCAAATTAGTTATGATTTATATTCCAGGGTTGCAACGAGTGCTTGAATATAGTTTCATTTTGTCATGTTTTATGTCCGTCTTGTCTTATGGCCTCTTGAAAGTTTACAATTTGCCAAGCATTCGTGTAAGTTGCCAAGCAACTGTTCTTCACTGCAACGAAATTCCTTTGCTTTTTTTTTTCGTTATGCTCTCCAGTGGCTAAGGACGCGACCGTCTTTCGCTCTCTATCCGTTCTGGCGTAATCAGTCACAATGGCCAAAGGTTCCGTTTTCGTTTGAAAGTCTGTGTGTGCAGTCGTTTGAAAAGTTTTTGACATTTTCCATTGCTAGTCCTAACAAGCTTGAGGCAAAATCTTGGAACAAATTCTTGTTTTGATGATTAAGGTATGTTGCAATGTAAAGGAAGTTAAAAAAAGCAATCCTTAAGGTAAAAAAACGATTTCACAAGAAGTTGATCTCATAACGTGATTCTACCGGGTTCAGTTGATTATAGTGGCGACGGATGCATAGCGCTGTCCCTACAATGCTACATAAGCTTAACTGGTCCTAGGAAGGTTACATACCTTGCTTTATGATTTTTAACTGTTTTGTGTTTTTAAAAGAGTGTTATGATTACTTACGACCGAACTTTATTACAAGTTTACTGTAGCTGCTAAACAAATCGAATAAATCTAAAAAATGATGTAGGAAATATAAGGATTCATTTAAATGACTTTAAAGACAATTAGGGACATTCAAGTGTAACAGATTTGCTGCTTACAGACAAACCAGTCCATTCCAATCAAATTTCTAGACAAAACAGCTTACCAAAAACAAAACCCTTGAAATAGTAAACATGAACCACAACTTTTTATTAAAATAAACCACAATTGCCAAGCAAAGCACGCAGCGCATCCCAGAATGGGTTTTGGCTTCAGTGACTTATTGATTTACCGAGATAGTCAGTAATACGTATGAGGGCATGGTAAATTCGGGGCTTGAGCCCATGACGGGCATGTTGTTAAGACGTACGAGGTGATGACTGTACCACGAGACCGGCCCTATGTTTAATTACTTTTTTTTTATTTTCAACCCAAGTAAATGACGTATCGAGATGAAGCCACAAAGAGACATTCACAAATATCAGAGTGCAATTTCACCACGACCACGGGCGTGCATTTTCAAATCACACTTTTGATCTTTGCCGGTTAGCCATTCATTATGCTAACAAGCTTATTGCACACATTTCACCCTACCGCATTTCACCATCGTATCTTAATTTTCTTCAAGACTTAACCACAACAGCTCAAACATAAATTTGCTTTCTGTTTGCATATCATCAGAATTTTTACACCCTCCAGCCCACCAACACGCCAACGTCTTCAATCAGCACAGGTGTGCTCGTCAAGAATCATTCTCCCATACCGTGGTTGTGTCCTGCCTTCCCAACGCTCCCCTCTACTAGAAGTGGGAGCTCAAGATACGGCTCGGCACCATTCCGAGGGGCACCACCTGATTATCATATGTTTGTGTTACCGATCGCACGTCAGACACTGTCTGCGTGAAAGGGAGACTGTAATTGAAACCTTCGCTTTGGTGTAAATTTTAATATTCAAATTAAAGTTTATGGCTCATGTAGAATCTTCCGGCATTTGAGAACGCGTGCGGGATTGGGAAGGGGGAATGTTTTCCATACCATTACTGAGGTAGAGCGTGTGATGATTGTCTTCCTGTGCGTCTTCTTTCAACACGCCATCGCGGCGCCAAGCAATTCCTGAAAGCTTTTACGGTTACCATCGTTTGCGGGCTCGTTTCGTATGCCATCAAGGACATTCTTGATTGGAGAGCGTACGAGGGAAAGTGTTTAATAGGTTTGCTCACACACTATTTGCGCGGTCTGCTCCTGTCGGTTGATTGGGGCAGCGTTTGTGCCTCCCCTACCTCATCGCTTTAGAATCAATAGACTAGAGCAGGTCGTCCGAAAAAGGGAGTAATCTAATCCTTCTCACTTGCTGATGAAAAATAACGAGATCTTATTGCCAGTAAGGGACAAGGAATACAAACCCAGGGCACAGCGGAGTAATGTGGTTTGGAGCGAGCGCACAGCTCGTGCCGTACATCGTCTTGTCACAGGGATTATGGATTTTAATTGAATTTTCGAAAACTTTCACGCGTTTTACGAGCCGACAGAAGCATCAGCAGTTGCCTTCTGAAGCGGCAGTAACGTCTAAAAAGACGTTTATGGTTTCATATGTCCCTCACTAGGAACAACATATAACTGATGGTACAAAATCGACAAAATCGGTTTTATGAAGTGGTTGGCAACCAAAATTAAAAATAACAACAACAAAAATTCTCTTTTTTGTACTTACGTAATTTTTTTTGGCTTTTGGACTAATTTCAAAATCTTAACTATAAATTCGCTGCCTAGATAATCATTAGTCACAACCCATTGCACGTGGCCGACATGGCGAAGAATCCTTACAGATATTTAATGTCAAAAATAAATGCTCAATTCTGCAAAATATTACTTAGTTTCTAAGACAACGGAATCGATATATAGCCTGGCAAATGAAAATATGCTCTCAAGAGGTTTCGATGGGTAGAATTTACCAAACGTAATGGAACGCCAATAACAACCTTTTACACTGGCATATTGATGGTTTCAGCAAGGAATACTTCCTTTTTCATGGGAAGAAGACTTACAAAAATACACTTACACCACTAAATTTACCAAAAACCTTAGCTTCATTGGTTTGAAAAATAGCAGCAAGTTTGCACAACATATAAACGTACACACTCACACAGATCCCGCCACAGATCGGGGAAAGGCAGCTGTCCGGGTTTTTTTTTGTTGTTGTGGCGGAGAACGGATTGAAAGGAATCTTCGCACATTCGAGACACATGGGAAGGGAAAAAGTTTTAATGAGTTTTTAAATGTAATTGAAAAGTTTTGAATCCACTGAAATGATTAATTAAATTTTTCATTCCCCTTCTGACGGTTTTGGCGGGAATAGGTATTAAAGTGAGGCAGTGACGAGCTTACCGGCAGCGACACACATGCTAGAAGGCATCCGTCCTGTACATAACCCTTTTCCACTGTTGCGATGAAAGCAAGTGTGTGTTTGGTGTTGGCATTGCGCAGCCTGTGTTTTGTGTGTGTGTGTGTGTGTGCTATGTTGTTATTTTGTTTCGTTAATAAAAACATACGACAATACTAATTACTATCTTTTCCTAGAGTAATTGGAAAAAAGGATTTATGTTCTACCTAGGGTAGCGTTTGGGCTTACTAGCAATAATGAATACCAAGAAGGGACTTGCTGGGAGAATTTTTCTCTGCGCTGTTTTCTACAAACACGGTTGGCTGTAGAATATTTCATTGAATAAACCTCTCAAGCGATGCTTCTACGACAAGACACCACCTTCATTAACACTATGGATTACATAAACCCCCACCTAATAATCTTCACGCGTATATCCAACATCCGTCCCATAAACCTATCCAATTGATTTTACTCGTCAACTTAATACTATTCGTGAGGACCAAGTATGCCGTCACTTTTACGTAGCATGTGTTGTAGTGGGGTATGTGGGAGCTCCGGATTGGATTCGTGAATCCACTCCGACTCCGATATTCTTAATCCGGATCCGACTCCGAAATAAATATGGCTTTGAATCCGGCTGCTCCGAACAAATACAGATTCATTTGGCTCTGATTGAATCAGGATTACTCCGATCGAATCCAAATGGGTCCTATTGTATCCGTTTCACTACCGTGGTTAATTAGTGGAGCAAAATACTAACGCTACAAAAGTAAGCTTGCAAGCAACCCTAGCTTCTAGCTAACATTGTTGTATTCATAGCCACACATATAAGCAAAAATTCGATCTTCTATGTACGTACCCAGAAAAAACCGCTACCATGGTTTTCTGGTTGTTTCCAGATTTTTGTTTTGATAAATCTCACGATTAATGGTTTGCTGCCCTAATACGTTTGAATTATTTAAACGATTAACTAACATTTTCCCGCATATGTTTTATCCATTTCCACAATTAGTAGGCATTATCTAAATATTTTTATCACAAATAATTCAAACAATTAAGAGCAACGCTCAATACCTTGTTGAATAGATCAAATAAATTTATGGAATCCAAATTATTGAAGTGAACAATAAATCATGAATATCTGATAGGCAAATTGGAAAGTTCACAGAAAACTTATAGCTTTTAGCTACGTGCAGAGAGTGAATATAGAGTATAGTGGCACTGTAAAATGCAGATAAAGGAATGTACATTAGGAAGTGTAGTTATGAGTTAATTGTTTTGAATATTTGGCTCAGGCTGGAGAAATTTTCCTCGAAAATTTTGGCTGGAGAAAGAACAACTTAAAAAAAGGCTGAACATAATTCCATTCCAAACAGCCCTCCATCCCACCAACTCAGGAGTTGAGTAGGATTCAAATCCTAAAACAGTCGGATTCGGATCAATCCAAATCCGGCTGCAGACCAATTTTTCTCATCACTACTGTGTTTCATCTGCATGCTATTGGAAATGGTGCTGTCACGAGGTATCCTGCCAGGCCATTCAACAAGTAAGGCTTTGCACACGACCATGGTAGCACGGTTGCGACGGTACAACATTATTTTCCCATTTCTTTTACGACTACAATAAAAGAAGACCTCCTTCGAATGGCACACAAGGAATAATAATTTGCACTCTCATAAATGCCATATCAATTGTCGCGTTCAAATAGGAAGTATGGTTTGATGAAATAAATTCATATTGCGTGTGCGTGTATGTACCGCATTGTGGAGTAATAATCTATAACTCATTCAAATCAAGCGATCTATTTATGGCTGAGTGCATGAAGAAATTACGCCACATTGTTGCAGATAGTGCGCTTTGTTCACGTGCTGGCAAGCACTTGGCAAGCTTCCAGAGTGGTCTATAACTAAATTCACGACGTGCTTCTTAACCCTGTCAGCGTTCAGTAGCTCCAATTGAAGAAAACTGGCGGAAATTATTCTTTTATTGAATTACGACGGTGCTTTTATGCAGGACACTTGCAAACCATACTGCTTCGGATATTTGTCTCGTTGAGGCTTATATTTTCTGCACGTGATGATAATAACACACGCGTCATAAAAAAATACCTTTGCCGATGAATGCCAAACGGCAAGAAAGTGAAGTGCGTAGTAGTGTGTAGGAAGTTGAAGTGGTTAGTGTACGGGTACAAAAGCACACTTCATTTGACATTCTACTGCTAGTAGATGGAGTGGTAACGTATTATCCTTCCTTTCTGGGCCACGGTTGCATGCACTTACGCACACACAATCGCACTCACTTAGTGACGTCGTCTGCACGAAGCATCACTGGTACGACTCCTAGTAGAAGCGCCTAAGTGTTTACATTCGCGATATCTTTGCCGGTGTCGGAGTAGTTAGTACTTGAAACGATCGCGAACAGCAAGCTAGTTGATGGTGAGAGAAATGGATTGGAGATGCTGAATACGGCGTGACATTAGACAACAGACCATTCATTCGATATGGAAGGAAGGAATTACTCATAAAAGGTGGCATGAGTGTAGTTTGCAAACAAAAGATGCTTGAAAGTAAATGCTATATCGTTAAAATAAATTTTTTTTTGTAAACGTTGCTAAATGTTCAACGTATATCTGTTTTTTAAATAACAATAAAATGACTAATAAAATAATAAATAAATAACGCATTACAAAAAAATCCGATACAACATCAATTTTTTGTAAATAATTTTTCTTTAATTTCCATAACATAATAAATAAATAAATATTAAATAACATTAAAAAATTCATTAAGCGTTGTATGATGTGTATGCTTTATACGGTGATTTAACCAATTTAACTCAAAAGTTCATTACTAATAACTATGCATGAAATGTTTACAATGAACAAATCGCCATTCGAACGATTTAATGTTGTTGTTGTTTAATGTAAATTAAATCACGGTCAACAAATCTGGCGCATGATTATTTTCAATCCAGCAGATTACACACCAACTTTTTTCTCTTAAAATATGTACAAATCAACAACCTGTTTGTGATCGTTACAATAGAAACAAATGGAAAAGGAGTGTCCTTAAAATTAGTCGGGCGGAGAATATTCAAATTAAGCAATTTTTGGTTATTCAAATGAAGTTCCACAGGTAAGGATCTGTGCTTCATCTATCCATACCTCGTGGTTCCCTTTTTCGAATGAGATGATGCCGTTTTTTTGCGAATGAAGTAGCCCTTGTAGGTATTTTTTATGGCACATCCTAAGTACCGAGCAAGGATCATAGCTGCAAGGCAATCCGACCGTAACAACCTGCGATACCGACAAAAACAACAAAGAACAGGCGAATACCAAATTTGTGCATAAATTTCACCAATCACTGTGTCGCATCCTTTCCCCACGTGGAGGATTCGCGGCTAGGAAGACTATTCGATAAACAAATTCAGCACCGGAACGTCCTCTCCGTTTGGCCGATTGGAAAGCAACGATTGGAAAGAAAATTAAGATACCACCCCCAATAATGTCAATGCAAGTATCGAAAGCTTTGTTTTTTATTTTATTTTATTTTTTTTGGAACGAATTTCAACTAGTGAAGTTGCGATATCGCCAGAGAAATGGTTTGAAACGCCCAGTTAGGTCGCAGTTTTTTTTACGAGCAGCAATCAAACCTTCCAGCAGTCCGATATTTCCTTTAACCTGATACGCCACGGTTTTGCCCGAAGCAGTTGTTCGAACGATCAATTAGCATTCGATACTTTAGTGCGCACAAATAAAATGTATCAAAACAACTTCTAGTGGTAGACGCAGAAGATTGAATCGCGTAAGAGGTTAATTGTTTTGACATTTTAAAATAAACCAAAATTCCTTAAGGCGGTTGTATTATCATGTTTTCCCTTTTTTTTGTATTTGCAACAGTGACGTGAATTTTGTGTTCTTTTTAGTATTTCATTCAAATGAAAGGGAGAAATGTTAACTACTATACATATAATTTAATCAGTTGTGAATGACATTTATGAAAAGGAAATAAACTTATTGTGTTGAAAAAATCATGTTCATTTCGCTAATTTTATACATTGAATGCTCCTAGTTGATGATTTACCTATTTAATTTTCAATTAAACAATTCTGAAATAATTTTCAATCATATTCGAAATATTCCATATACAAAACTACTCATTTAATTAAATGATGTCAAACTAAAATGATAATAAATAAGCGCTCTATCGATTTTTTTTTTAAATTAGGGTAAATTATTATAATTTTTTCAATGTACTAAGGTTATTTTTATTTTAAATTAAAATGTAGTACTACCGCTCGTAATTTACTTTTCTGATTTTTGCTCTATTCAATACATAATACAAAATGAAAAATACATTTTGTCTAAAAATTTTTCATGTGACTCTTACCCTTCTGTTACTTCATATATTTACTCGAATTTTACTTTCCAGTATTTTAACTTCAATTAATTGTTTCACAGAACTACATCATTTATTTAAAGCTACATCCATTCTAAAGTCGTTGTTAGGTCCCAAGAATTTGGTAAAAGAAAAATTAATCAAAATAATATCAATACTTCATAATGCAAAGTGATTCAATAGCATAATTAAATACTTGTCATTCTTATTTATAAACCATTTATCAACTTTTTTTTAAATACAACAAACATCTTATTAAAGAAGCTTTAAAAACATTGAATCATTTTCTTAGACAAAAGAATAAAATGTTTCAAATGTCAATATTCAGGCGAATAATATTTCAATCCATGTTTGATTGCCACAAATTCCAACCAATCAAGCAAATGAGAGCAGCGTGAATCGTCAATGCCAAGCAAATGAGGCTGAAATGATGCTTTAAAGAATCTTCAAGCATAATTTCCCGCCATCTGCAGTGCAGGAAACGATCTCACCCATCACACACACACGCCACACATCTGTTGATATGGGTTGAAGGTGAATGGTTGAAAAACGCTCGTGTGCACAGGCGGCGCAAAGCATGACAAAAACCCCTTCCGACGACAGTAATGGAAGTCTTAGGTTGCAGCGGTCTATGTTGCTGAAAACATCGAGAGCATTACACGACACGATAAATGCGGATTATATTTCTTCATTATAATGTTAGTGGGTGTGCGGGTGGCCGGGCGGCTTGATATCGGTGAACGGGCGGCAAATTTTGAAAGGTGCACAAGCACCAACGGAGAAAATCACTTCTTTCAGCGAGCGAAAAAGATGACGACAACTCTGCGAGATTCCAACCGATATGTCTCTAATGAAAAACACTCTTCCTCTTGCAATGGCGTTCTCCAGTATTTGGCTTTTGGAAGAAGAAAAATAATCGACAGTCTAGCGAAGCGGTCTTGTGAGGGAGCAACTCGTGCAGGAGCATCATCATCCTGTTGCTGAATTCCTTGTTGTATTTGTGTAAACCCGTCAGCCAGCTATCAACCGGCTGAAGTAAGAAACTAGCACGAGCAACATGCCACACGAGACAAAGGATAAAATTATTGATATTTTACGATGAAAATTATCTCATGCGAAAGATAACAAGGCGTCTACTAGACGGTTCCAAACGACGCAAGATTAAAGAGACGCCGGTCTTTGCTACTGGTAGAGCTCGTGGCAGGGGAATTGTTTATTTTCTTGGGTTGCAGAGAAAATATGATGGTACCTTTGCCGACCGGGTGCCGATTAGCAGCGCAACGTGTCTGATCAAAATCGTGTAATATAATTGGGCTTTATCGCAGATATTGATGCCAAGAAAACAGGAAAAATAAGTGTGTAAGCATGTTTAAAAAAAACTGATATGTTAAATCAACTTTGCATGAAGAGGTTTTAGTTTTTTTTTTGCCAATAAAGTGTTTTACTTTAAGTTAAATGTATTAACTTACACTGGGTGTGACAATGGGAGGAAAATGGTGATATATTGAATCCAGAGAAATAACGTGTAGACGGTTAAACTTTCACTCTGCTATTCATTTGTTCTTTTGAGTTTATTTTACACGCTATAATTAATTATACAATTCATCTAATCTTTATTTCATCTAAACTTTGATTAAAGCATTTTTCCTTTAATCTTGAGCATTTTGGCAACTTATTGAACAATTTTATTATTTAAAAAAAAATTTGTTTCAATTTTTTAAACACAAATGAAAATATTTTTACTGATTTTGTTCAAATCGAATGGATTTCTTAGCAAAACCGCAAAGAATTGTGCTTCACAAAATAAAGTTTATTTCGCCCTGTGAACAACATAAACTTTGTATTTTGATTTTAATCAAACTCATAAGGTTAAAACTCCCGATTTGATACTAAAACTTTGGACTTTTTGTAAAACATACAGCGTTTGACAGCGTTTTGTTTACAATTGACGTGCGGTGGCAGGTGCAAGTTCGCTACTTTTTTAGTGGAATTCCGTTTGATACAAGGTCAATCATGTAATGTAACAGCGTTTCGTATTGTATTGAACATTATTTGATAGAAAATCATCCATTTTAAGGCTCTATTTTGTCTATTTGAGTGTATTAGAAAGTGTGCAATAATTGGCAATGAAGTGTGCAATAATAGAATTTAGAGTTTTTGTGTGCCACAATAGAATTTTTGAATAGGTTTAAAAAATAGTAATTTTTGCCATTATTCATCATGTTTATCCCTAAAATAAAATATACATACTATTTTTTAAACAACAGTAACGTATTACAGACAATTATAACAAACATATGAAATCCATCTCAAACATATGAAATACGTTGGCTGTACACTTAAGTGTGCAACAATTGGTAAATAGCCTAATAGAAATTCAAACAAACATATTTTAATTAAGTAATGATTAATCAAATTACAAATGAACGTTTCAGTAAACATGTTATTCATATTATTTTATTTGTCCGCTTATCAATGATCCTAAACACTATCACAAAAAGCATTATCTAAGTTTCAACTTACATTAAGTTTCAAATGCCATAACGATACACAAAAAAATAAACTTCATCAGCAACCACTTTCTTCGAAACCTTGAGATTGCAAATCTACCCTAGAAGACGTAATGAGCGAATTGCTTGAAGGTATTTCCACCTTTCTCTTTTAGTCAGAAATGGCGTGAAACGTGATCAACAGACAAAAAAAAAGAGGAAACCTTTTCAAAAGTATCAAAGCTCTAATTTATGTTAAAACACCTTGCCCCTTCTTCCCCAAGAAAACCACGACGCAAACAAAGCGCAAAAAAGGCACACCATCAAACCCTGACAAAAACTTATATTCGAATCGTTCACTCCGCCTTTTCTAAGTCCGATCATCTGTCCAGGCCCGGTGATGAGCATCCTTCGGGGTGTTGCTATTAGCGTAATTGTTTCGCAATTCTCTGTCCAAGCGAAAAGGACTTACACACTCACACACCGATACAGCCGCAAAACACACTGGCTGGCTTAACTCTACAAAAAGTACAACCAAAGTCGGAACATTACACAGTTTGCAACCAACTCGCTTAAGTGTAACAACTCACTCATAAAATAATGACGAACACCATTGTTTCGAGATTTGGTTTTATGAAGTCGTTAAAAAATTTGCCTCGCGCTCTTCGGGATCAAATTCGATCGGGTGGCAACGGTGAATGGTTATCCATTAGTGGAATTGAACTGTCCCCGTCCTGCCTGCCTGGCTTTATTCCTACAAAGTTGCTTCAATCTACAATCAAAACGCTCTCAAATTCGACCGCCTTTTGGTCCCTTCTTTTTTCACTTTGAGGACCATGCTGAATCGAATCCCAAATGCTACGATGACCAAGCACCGTAACTGCACGTTTTTGTAGCAGTTGTGAGAAGTAAATTAAATATAAATAATAACATCCTTGAACAAAAGATGTCTAGCGTACACAAAACTCAGCGAAGTGCACTCGGGTAATGAAAGTTTGGCTAATTCCTTTAATGCTTCTTGGACTTTTGGAATTTCTGCAAGGCAGACATACAAGAAGTGCACGCATTAAAGCAAGCCTCTCATCAACGAAGGCAGAAGGGGCCACTGAGAGGGTTTCCAAAAGGCTTACAGATTGTCCGTGTCAGACGGAATTGAATTCTGGCGCAAGACAATCACCGTTGGGAGGAAACACGGAGTGAACCAAATGCAAAGTTATTTATCCTTTCCGAAAGGCAAAAATCCCCTCCTTCCTCGGCAAGGATCTGCAATCCATCCTGTAGGTGTACCGGGCTGATCAATCCATCGCAAAACTCTTCGGCTTAATGATGGCCCCTGCCGGAACACTCCTGGAGGCAATAAATTTTTATCCTCCATTGTTTTCCTTAATGTTTGCTCGTTTTTAATGGGTTGAAACTGTCAGAAGTGGCATTACCAACCAGGACGTACAGAGCATCGTAATCGCATTCTTACACCGTTTGTAAGCATTTCAAGAGTGCTGCGTGAAAACACTGCGAGTGTTAGAAATATCGCTTTTTGGGCCAAATTTTCATTTGCAAGGAAATTAGAAGGTAAAAGAGAGAGAGAGAGAGAGAGAGAGAGAGAGAGAGAGAGAGAGATAGAAAGAGAGAGATATAGAGAGATGGAAGTGGCTAGCTGAATTTTATAAATTTTCTTTACGTCCAGCTAGTGAGCAGACAAGTGATAGCTAGGCCAGCGTGGTTTTTGGGGTTTGTGCCTGGTTGTAGACAGATTGTAGCCTAATGCTTTGCTTGGTACACCTCAAGCAGCTTGATGAAAGCTGGCCCAGCTAGTGGCATAGTAGTTTAATCCAGTGCCGCTATCCGCAACCACCCCGCAATCCTCCACACGAACGGGCAAAGTAATAAATGTACAGCACTCGGGTAGCATTATGAAAGTTGTAAAATGAATAGAGATAAATCAAAAGTTAAGAAGACGTAGAAAGCAAAAACCGCACGGTATAACCACGGCTAAACTGGGCCACAGCATCGTAACGGGCATCTCCAAAAGGTGAATCACTACTGCCGTTGCCTCTGCTGCTGAGCCGCATTCTCAATGAACCTTCCCGTGTGTAACGGGTTGGAGTTGAAAGTTTAGACCATTGCACCTCACGTCCAGCTGTGGTGAGTGGGATGAGCCGAAAGCATACTTGCATCTTAGTTCAGCTCATACTTTGTACCGTCACGCTCAAGGTGCTAAGAAGTTGTCTGGCAAACGGAACAGGTATGGCGATACACGGGTGTGACCCGAGACGAAAACCCAGTGAGACCTTGGGCAATATGATATAAGAAGTAGTGTGTTGGGTTTATCGTTCATTACATTTTCTTCTTTTTGTTGTTGTGGTTGTTGTTGTTGCAGTGCGCATCTCGAACCTTTCGCAAGGGAACGCTTTTTGTAAGTGTTAATAGTAGACTGTAATTAAGAAAGTTTTCATTCAGACGACGTTCAATTAAACCGTTGTCGTCACATGCCGTGGTCAAAAGAAACGAAAAGATCATTGAAAGTATTCGTGGGGAGGTGGAAATGTTGAGAATATTCTATATTTTTCTCGCATGGCGTCCTTACCACTATCATTCGAGTTTCTTTCGCGGGTTGGATTCTGTTTGGAATTTTTCAAGCCAAACCAGCAACACTAACACTTCTGGACCGGTATGGTATGATACCGTAATATTGGCTCAACACAACCAGGAATGCGATGAAAGCATCGTTTTGTAAAGGATGAAAGTTTGATGAAGCCTTCGTGGAGCAACACTAGTTTTACGCTACCGTTTTTATATAGAAGGTGATAATCATTTCTATTGATCTTTTTTTATATTTTTATAAGGAAGTGATCAACATGTTCTTTTAGTAAACAGACTGAATACAGTAAGATTGATCTATTTTCCATATACTTTAAATATTTATTTAATGCCATGTGTAAAAAAGGGACTTTAAAGTAATCACTGTTCTTTGAATATTGTTTTAACAAAACAATGATTTGAACAGGTTTATTTTTTCCATTATGTCGACAGCTATTGCTGAAAGATATTTATGTTTTTAATATTCATGTGAATTAATCTGTCAATGATCTGATTGGACACACGTTCCATACACTGACGCCATTCTCTCACTATGGATGCAGTTTACGACAGACACGCTTCATTCTCAAAGATGGTCAACATTTTTCCCGCAATGAAATTGCATTTATGACATGCCAATTCTGCAAATCACCAACGAAATGCCACCTGAGTCACCTGTAGCTTCCAGGCGGTAGCGCCTGTTGCGTATTCAATATTTGATTCGATGGTCGGGGTAGCATCGACGATAATTCGGGAAGCTGTCAAGCGGTGAGCACAGATGAGAGCGGTTCAATTAAAATTATTTTGTCCCGGCTCGAAGCGAAACCTGTCATGCTACCCATCATTCAAAGGTAATTTAGCTAGCAGAAGGAACAAAGCCGAAGCAGCTGTCAATTATAATAACGTTCCATCTTTTCCGATTCAGTTGCTATCAAAAGCAGAAGGCAACCGGTGGTTTGAGAATGAATTGGGTGAGATTCCCCAAGCTCCGTAGAAGGTGGAGGGATGAGTTTTTAAAAATTAACACTTCACTAAGAATTACTTTTCCAAGGAAGCCAAGCACTATCTCAAGCGTTTGTCGCGACTTACTCGTTGGAGTGCACCCAAACTCCAAACCAAACGATGGCGCAAGTGGAAAGGGGCTGGTTGTGGCAAGCAACGATGTCATTTCCATGAAATTTAAAGTTTTGGGAATCTTTTTTCCTTCCCTTATGCTGCTGGAGCCAGTTTGTCGAGCGTCGTCCCTGTTACCTTTGAAACCCTCTAAAGCGAGGTCAAATCACATTCAGGTGACGCTGGGCGTACCTGGGCCAAAAGTTTAAGCTCAACCGCCTTAGAAATGGGGCTGCCAAGGATGGAAGAAATAGCGGTTGGGCGTTTCAAAACGCAGAAAAGAAGCAGAAAACAGCAGCAGAAAAGAAAAGCGAGAGAAACTTCAATCCGAAATTTAAATTCCACAACTCGCACCAACGCTACAGCGCAGCCACGGCAAATGATGATGGACTCGTGGTATGTACCACGTACCATCCTTTACTGTAGCGCACTTCTTTCGCACCCTTTATTCACGAGCTGTCTCCGTTTTTGCCACTTGCCACAGCAAGGCGAAGCGAGTGGGACTAAATACTCCCAAGGAGATTAAATGCTGCGAGCCAGTTCACAGCGACACAAAGGAATTCTTAATTAATTAGCTTGAATTATTTGTTCTATGCTATTGTGCAAAGTTTACCGGAAGGCGTGGAAAGTGCCGAGAGCAAATGGCAAATGGTGTGAGTTGCCCGACGCCCGGAAGTGTTTGGCTCATGAAAGACGCCCGCGTTGACTGTCCCATTTCACCTCCCGCAGGTGCCACGGCAGAGATACAGCTCGAAAAGCCAAAGTGAAATGTTGTGGTTGAGAGGTTTGGACTTTCACAATAAAAAAAAACTCATAGCACGCTGCTTTGATGTGTTATTGCACGGTGGTTAGAGGTTGATTTGCGGGGATTCGATGATTGTTTGAAGCGATACGCTTCGTTCATATTAATTCGTTTTTTTTTTTTCAATTGAGGGAGAATGTAGAAATCGCTACAGCGAGATTGCAATGTTAGAGGAAAACAATAGTACCAAGTGTAAAGTTTTCCTAATGGCACCAATCGAATCGTACAATTGATTCTGAGGCACGAAACACAGCAATAAATGTAAAAAGGCAGTGGTTTGCAATATTTCATTTGGCAACAGCTGTGCTCCAGCATCTGTTGGATTCGATCTAAAACAGGGCTGCAAAGGCCGACTTGACTTAACCCGTTTGTAGTTGCAGGAAAAACAAAACTAATCTTTAATGTATTCTTGGTGTTTGGTTGGAGAAAACTTTTCTACTTGGAGAGCATTTGCCCAACACCACTAGGCCATTGACAACTGACCCCGTAAGGTGGACTGGAGAGAGAGAGGAAATGAAAGCTGGGAAGTGGTGGAAACAAAACCATAAATCATTTCGGCCGGAACTAAGAAGTTTTCAGCGCTCAGTGCAACCGGATGTTGCGTGCTTTTTGCGTGCTGCCCGTGCCCGTTGACAAACCATTCGTTCGCAAATTAATAGGATCAACTTTTGTACGCTGTATTTCTTCCTACTTGATGGCAGCCGCCAGCTTTGTTTGCTCGGC
The DNA here is from genome assembly GCF_017562075.2 of Anopheles merus. Classification (NCBI taxonomy): domain Eukaryota; kingdom Metazoa; phylum Arthropoda; class Insecta; order Diptera; family Culicidae; genus Anopheles; species Anopheles merus. The sequence continues at coordinate 11,735,560 of NC_054083.1, forward strand.
GGTGTCATTCATGTGGGCCGTGCACTGAAGGATCGCCTGTGAAGCGAAATGTAAAGGAAAGTTTCACTTTTGCTTTGCCTGTGCTTGCGACTTAGCGGTGTTTTGTTTGTAATTGAAGGCGTTTGAGCATAAATGAACGATTTGCGGAGAAAAAAACAGCTCAAAAGTTTCAGTTCTAGGAAAAGTTTCCCTTTGTCGGTAATTTTACGAATAGAGTTTTTACAGGAAATCATACAAAACTCGGTTTTACACCTTCCATTATTTGGTAAAACAAATGATGAGCAGGAGCTTCGTTTCCTTTTTGTTCAATGGCCAGCTCGCATTGTTAGACGGTATCTATTTTACTCTTTTCTGAAAAATGATGGATTTTTTGTTCTTTCCTTCATAAAAGGTATGTAATTTTCTGATAATCAATCATTTCTTTAAATTATATGCTCACATATTTTAAGCTGTGCTAGGTCACACACTTTGTACGATTAATTCAGAGCGTAAAAAACAAATATTTTTGAAACTATTTAAATGTAAGCCAAAATCTTCATCATAATTTGGAACATATGATTAATAACAAGTAAATTAACTATAATTTGTTCCATTAACTTCAATCGATTCAACCCTGAGCTAGTAACAGACTTTGCTGTGTCTTACTGGAAAGCTTGTTGATTATACGAGATATATAAACAAAATATACCTGTTGTTTGTTAACAACTTTGTCATTGAGACGGTTACGGACACCAATGAAGTATCCATATGAAATACTTACTTACTTAACCGGCGCTTTGCGTTCTTGGCCTGCCTCAGGAGTGTCCGAAACCGCTCACGGTCCCGCGCCATCGTCTGCCAGTCTGTTATCCCGGTTTTAATGACGGACGCCTCCACGCCATCTTGCCACCATCCATATGAAATAAGTTTGTTTATTTATGCAGATATAAATATAAAATTTTAGGACTTAAATTAATATTATGCTTGAAAGGAATGGATCATTATGAAGCATCTTATGGTAAAATTTGTATGAAAAGATCTAGAAATAAGGATTTTTTTCCAGAACATCAAACTGCAACAAGTGGTACTCTTCAACAATAAATGCATATCATAGTTACACAATAACAACAACTTACAAATTAATCAAACAACTGTTTTTTGCACAAAGCATCAAATATTGCCGATAGAGCAATCATGTGTTTTTATGTTACATGACATGTATTCCAAAAGGTGGAAGGTGGAAGGTAAAAACCGCCACTGTTTGATTCATACTTGGATCCTCTTTGTCTTCCCGTTCCGAAAGTACTGTCGTTCCGACTACGTGACCATGTAAGCCCGAAAGGATCGCGTACGTCGTTGGCCAAAAAGGAAGGAAGGTAGTAAACATCTTACTTGGAAGTAATCCACCCTGTCAAAATCTTAACTTCACATTTTATTGCTGGATTGATTTCGCAAGCTGGCTGTAATGTGACAGGTGCATAAAGTTTTGCAAATGTGCGTGTTTGAATTATTCCACACCTCGCAATCGTTTTCAGCGTGCAAAGTTTCATGGTGTGATATCAATTGTGTAGTAGGGGCTGGAATGCAAATGACAGATGTCTAAATAATGTGATAAGCTAAAGTGGCTGGATTACAACTCGAGCTTATCATGTAGAAAAAGCGGCCCCTACTCGTACTATCTGACGTGTTCGTTTTGACTGCGACAGCAACGGAGGAATAACAGTTTGCGTGAAGAAGAATGGTTACGTTGCAGTAATTTCCCGTTCAAATACTCTCGTCACTTCGACAAGCTTCATAATATGTTTGCTCCTTCTCTCAGCGGGAGACATGTCATACGACGCTGATAGTATTCCTAACATTGAGAAAAAATGTGGAATATGGTAAAATAGATTTGTCCTACTTATTTGACATGTTTTTTTTTACTGAATTATTCAATAGCACATTGGTAATAGGAAGGTTCAAAGCAACTAGCACAGCATGATCATAATTTGAATTGAAATAGATATAATTTGGCATATTTATATAAATGGAGAATGTATCCGAATAGAAAATGTGTACGCTTGAAATGATCGTGCTGCTTTCTAACATGGTATTAGGCAAGTATTGGTAGAATTTTCTTGTATCCTAACAAATTCAGTCAAAAATCCCTCCAACTCGACTCATTGAGCTAAACGGCAACTTAATAAAATATACCCTCCCACGGGAGCTGAAAGCATCGTTCAAGTAATACTATTTGATTACGTAGTACAGCGTGATTAATATTTACATTGCTTTGAACGTTTTCTAGCTTTGAAATGTAGCGTGCAGAAATGCGGCACGACTCGTTGGTCTTTTTGGAAACGTTGTCTATTCTTCGCCTACTTGCGTCTTAATGTAAAATTGAACACCAGCAACTTCGATTTTGGCTCCATTCAACCAACTTCTTAGGTCGGAACGCCAACCGAAATCTGACGGAAGTCCCCGAATTAAATGGAGGCCGTTTTCTGAGCTCCTTTCAGCATTAAGTTTCCCATCCGCAGAGAATGGAAAACGAAGATGCAGCAGATATTTATTTACCACCTTCCTTCCAAACCCAATCCGCCGCGATTGTGTCTGTTTGCTAGCAGATGGAAATGGAATGCGAAAGGTTTGCTGTACTCGTGCTCCCGGAAGCGGATGATTCTGGGACCAATTTAATCAAGAGTCTTTATACATATTGAGAAGATTGCTCGTCAAGCATCGGGCAACGGATTGCCCTCGGGAGTTTGCCTGAGCCCTATAATGTCTTCGCCCTAATGCGCCGTCTATAGTTAAGGCCGCGATTGTCCTTCCCCACGCTGCTATCGCCCAGCAGTGGTAGGCAGTAGTGACACGTGGTTTTTTTTTTATTCCACCTAACGAAATTTGCAAAGAATCACCAAAAATCAGAAACAAATCGAATACATTGATGAAAGCTCAAACAATCTGCATTACGTGCTGCGGGGAGAAAATGAGGGTCCACACAATCAGTGGCTGTGGATTTTCCGGATCACGTTCGGCTCACTTTTAATTTCAGTACCAGATATTGGCACCAACTACCATCGTCTATTTGGAAACGGAAAACTGAAATGGCAGGAGAAAAAAAAAGATAAAAGATACCGTTTTGCGCTAGATCAGGCGATTTTTCATTCCCTCCGCTGAGTGCCAGCGTACGCCAGAATTGTATCACTTTACACAAAACACCGTCCACCTTCTCGTGCGCTGGTAGAAAACAGTCGTAAACGGGTGCCATAAAAATCATCGTAGATGAATAAAATATACTAATCCTTTTACCTCCTGGATGGCCGGTCCATTTCGATTCCGCAATCTCTGCATTACTGGTGAAACTGGAGAGCGCTGTCCGAAAATAGTAACCAAGCCAAAGGTGTCGGCACCGGATGTAGATGGTATTAAATATTTAAACCAGTATCATCACTTTCCTAGCCCGAAGTCCATTATGGCTGGTCCGGGGGATCCATGAACGACCACCCATTATGCAGTGTTGGAACGGGCTTGGCACGGATGAAACGTGAACGGGGCACAGAAAGCTGTAAACACCCAGGACATGTGTGGTGGGCTTTGTTCCAAACCGAAATCTTCTCACGTTCCTCGGTTTGGTTTCACCTGGATGCAACAGCGTCAAGCGTCGCCTCGGCAAAACACACTAAGCCACCGGTGAGATATTTATTGACCAAGGTGTCAAGCCACAAAACCGCCCATCACCACTCTCGGTCATGGTAACGGGTGGAGATGAGGGAGAGATTGTTGTTTCTGCATCCGCCGTGCTTAAAGTATTTTAAAACAGTGCCGTATACTTCGCTTAGATATATGATCATTTGGTTTTCATATGCTATAGAATAAGCGGGGTATTGATTGAATTATTAAGCATTTTACAAAATGTACTTCTCTTAACTTTTATGGCAATATTTTGTTAATTTTTATTAATTATAATTTTAAGAGAATTGCAATATTACTCGTAGAACATCGAAAAACATCAATGTATATTAAAAAAAGAAACATTTTCTAGCCCGACGAAATTATTCTGAAACATATGTTATTTTATATTTAAAATAAAAGTTGTTACATATAGCATTCTTTGCTTGATACTAACAAAAATAATATCAGAAATGTTGTTGTTTGTTGTCTTCTGTTTGCAGTCATGACCAACGCAGTTATGCTTACCTATAGAGGCTTTTTAAACTTTTTAAGTATCACGCATATACATACCACGCGTATAATCAGTCGTACGGGATAATCTTGCGAGATAACGTCGTTCATGGGATCACCGTTCTTTGGTATAGTTCAATCTCCAGTGCAAAATTACTTAATACTGTACTGAACACTTCGAAACCTGATAGCGTATTGAATATCTTCATGAATCATAATTTTAAGAGTATCTATACGAGAAAATTAAATAATTGAACAAGTCGGTAAGCTAATAGCAAATAATCAAAGTTTCGATTATGTTGCCAAACATTTTTCGGAATTATTTTCCAAAATTTTGGCTAGTTTTGTGAGTAGTTGCTAGTTGGCTAGTAAGCAAGATTTTAAATGCTATTCGATGTATAATATTTCTTATATTTGGTATTTACAGGCGATTCAATACCTCGCAGCAGGATAGTCAGTTCTTGCTACGAGGGTACGATCTAGACTAGAATTCCCGACGGGCATGTTGTTACGTCGTACGAGTTGAAGACTGTGCCACGATACCGCTCCTGTATAATATTTATGCGCGAAAAAAAATTGTCTAGCAGCTTTTGGCCAGGTTAAAAAACACCATAATTTGAAGACAATAAATTGATGGTACTCATATTTTTAAATGAACAAATCTAATTTGAGATCATAATTTGAACATCGAAGGCAACATGAAAATAAATATAACTATCAGTTTTGGTCGATTAGAGTTCTGCAATCGTCATAAAAATAATAAACAAAACGAGAATGGTATTGTTTAAAGTTACACTCGGCACACTCGGTTCAAATTTTGATGTGTTGGTTAGTAGTGGCTATTCCAAATAGGCAGACAAGTTTTTCAAACACAAAAACGGTTGGAACCAATTTATTGCAGCTGTACTATCACTTTATTGATCAACTGTATTGAATGTCTTTCAATTTTCAATACACTGTTTTAATGTGCCTCAGCATTATGGCCACACAATACACTACCTTTGAATTGTAATTCTGCAAACTGTATGCATAACAAACTTTTCGTTAAAATGCATTCCATATTGCTAATTCTGTTGTTTGTTTCTTTCACTTTTTTTTCTCCCATACACAGGTAAGCGGAACAGAAACTTTCCCAGCGGATGAATCTACAGGAAGGATTTAATTTTTGGCCAAAACAAAACGATGTTCTCTATCCACGCCTGCTGCAATTTCATAATTATAGTCCGGTTATTATTTGGTTTCATTCTACGGACGGGGGTTTCCCCTCTTCTCAGTCCCGCTTGTTTTTTATACTCGCTTATTGGGTGGGTTGGCTGGTGACACGAAGTACAGGGGGAATTTGTTCGCAAACAAACATCCATAAAAATATTAATTTCATTGCAATGTTTACTATCTGCCAGCGGGAACGGCACTCGAGTAAACATGAAGTCGGAGAAATGCTCGAGTTTGGTGTAAATAATATTCGTCAAACAAGTTTTACCTCGTTTGTTTTTTTTTTCGTATGTGTGTGTGTGTTTTTTTTTTTTTGCTTGTGGAGAACATAAAATGATACACGCTTTCCACAGAAGCTCCCCTACAGTACGAATCTCATTCCCAAAATGCATCCCTATTGCTGCACCAGCGTATCTCCTGACTGGTAAATCCAATGTAAAACCGTATGTTTTTGTGTATTCCATGCATTTATAGAAACCCGAGCCAAGCCGTGAATCGTGCCGTGAACCAAAATTTGATACCTTACCAAAAATTAATTCCAGGTAAATGTGAATACCTATCCAGCGCTCCAAAGCTTAATTTTCCCTCGGTGCACTATAGCCCTTCATGATTGGCACGTGAGCTCGTGTTCGCTAAAATGGTGGAAAATTGTTGCTACAAATGGAAAACACTTTGCAATCGTTAATGAAATTGTAAAACCAACGTTAAAATCGGTGCGTTTCGGCGTGCCTTTCATCCTGCAAGCCCTCGTGGGACTCTCGTCCTCAAGCGAACAAAAGTACTATCGGCGCAGCGTACCGTGGCCGTGTGCTGGCATGCTGTACGAAACATACAAATACATACATAAATCAAGCATTTACTGCCTTCCCATTTGTTACCCCTCAAGCCATTTCGGCCATAGTATCCAGGGCTGGAACAACAACAATGTCCCATAATGCTTCCAGAGGCAGCATATAGGCCTGACGGACGGACGGATATCCGAAACGCGCGAGGATAACTAATTAATTTGTTTTTAACCATGTAATTTAAGTACATTACATCAGCATTTTTCTCCCATTCCCCTGGTAACGTTTCATGTCCCCTCAAAACTGGCTCCAGTTGCCTAAAGTGGTTCTTGGAATCTGTCACAGGATTTTGTTGGATCCTTCTTGACTTTTGCTTTACACACTGTTGCTGGTATTGCGGCAAAGCGTTCACCCTTCCGAAAAGCCCTGCACCGTTTGTGACAACCTAACGATTTAATGTTGAATTATGCGCTCTCCGCCTTTGTCGTGTGATTCGGTCTTTTCTTTTTGTTGCTGTGTGAATTGTGTGCAGGTGGTTGACGAGCCTTTTTTGTCTGTGCTGTTTTCTGTTTGGCTCTGCTTGCTCTCAAGCTCACATTACTTACACACCTGCCTGCACGTTGGCTTTCCTTATCGAAAACAATTCATTCTTAACCACATGCCAGTGAGGTAAAGTAGGACTTACAAAAAACGCTACACCGCTGCGCCACTCTGTGCCATTTCATCGCTCAGTAGAGGTAAACCGGAACCGAACCACGTACATAAATTACGGTTTTTCAGCCCTCGTAAATGTATCAACAACAACTCTATCAGTTGAAGCATAAATATTGAATTACATTATCATTAATTGTTTTGGTACCATTCGCTCATCGTTTTACCACATTAGCTTTTTTTTTTTCTTTATCCTTTATACTCATCATTTGACGTTAATAAACTTGCTCGATTTCACTTTTTTGTATGACTTTACCCTTCGTTTAATTTTCCTGATTGTGCATGAAATAGCGTCGTCAGTTCGATGTAGTTTACGACCACTCAGGGAAGATGTGTAGTACATTTTCAAAAGTAGATAAATATTAGTACCCTTTTGAACAATTTTACTGTTAAAAAGTAACAAGCAGTATGTGTCAAAATCTTGTCAATTACGGACTATCTGATGAAGACGCGAGACCGTGAGCGCTTATTGTAGCACGATTGCTAAACGGCTTTAGCGCCGGAAAAGTGACATAGTAAAGCATATTGATTGCTTTTGAATAGAATTTGAATTTCAATATATTTCCATCAACATGAGTTAAGTTTGGTTTGATTTACCAAAACCATTACAATATTCCCGTCCTGCATATATCGTATTTACTAAATCTCCTATGCACTAAACTATCTTTACCAATCCTTAAAGGTCTGGGTTATGTTGCATCAAAAATCATAAAAAATTAAAAATACAAAATGTAAAACAGTTTGCAAGTGCATAGTTTGAGTTAATAAAGTTTCATTCATTTTTTAAACATATAATCAACTGATTCATAAAAATTCGTACTTACCAGATTTCTTTAGATCGTTTGGCCATACTTAATTCAGTTAAAAAAGCTATTGGTCAATATGGCACAACTGATTTAAGTTTTTGAATAAATGCTCATTAAAGCCGTATGGTTTACAATGCTTAAGTTTGTAAACATATTAATTAAAACAACAAATACTTTTTGAAGTGTAAATAGTAAATGATATGGTAATATTTGAACAAAATTATTCAAATAAAATGTTTACCAACTATTATTGATTACAAAACTGTTTCGTTTGAATGAGCAAAATTTATGCATTGCTTAAAAAAGTTTGACAGTCACATAAATTGTTTGATAGAACTGTAAAATATGCCAACATCAACAAAATATTTTGAGATTATTTTTTTACTGAAAGTATGGGTAAATAACCAAAGATGCTTTCTTTTTCATCGACTGCCGTACCATCGGTCGATACGACACATCAATTATCGGTGCGTAATCCTTTTGATCCTCGGCTTTCCATGCAGCTTCGAGGTTCAAAATTAATTAAAATCACTTTTTCGTCTTTATTCTGCTATAAGTTTTTTTGTAACCAAAGTTATACTGCAAGTTTAAAAACCCCCTTCGGTGAACCCCCCTTCGATAGCGGAAACTTACGTTGTCACTGCGTCGATCAAGGCACAGCGTAGTGGAAATCTAATTTGAATTTGTATTCATTACATTATTCGGCCCGGTCCTCGCGGATTAACTGTATGTCCGGTCGATATTCACACACACTCGCCCAGAGAACCGCAGGGATTGGAAGCATCAACCCCGGAAGTATTATGCTGAGGGGTTCCTTGATGGTGTGTAATTAAAAATTGACTTCTCCGATAGTCCGACGCCTGGACCCGGTTGACCGGTGCATACTGATTTATTTCCATTTAATCAACAGTCTTTCCGGCCATGGTTTAAACCGTTTGCAGTTTCTCATCGGTTGTTCACCCTTCGCAGGGGTGTGCTTTGATTCACTTGTCACAAGAAGAGAGCTGCTTCTTCCAACTTTAACCTCGTTTTCACTCATGAACGATGAAAAAGCTGCTAGTTTTGCACGTTCTCTTTGTTGAAATTGCCCTCGCTGTTCGCACTGTGTACTGGAAACCGGGTGGCAAAACAAAATTAACATAGAAATTGCATTTATCATTTGTAGCTTGTTGCCCTTGAGCGGACTGGCTGTTTCGGTTCGCCCATCGTCCCAAGTGCTCACAAGCCTGAACTAGACGCAATACGCAGTTGAAATGTAACGCCAAGGCATAAACTCATACAACCAAGACATTGTAGCTAACCGCCACTGTACAAGGGTCGTTGGGCCGAAAAAAAACCCAACAACGGTAGCGCGTTTCTACTGCTTGCATGTGTGGTTTTGTTTACATGCAATAATCATATTCATAAAACGGGATCACACATAATTACACACTCATGCTTACACAAACTCTCACACAGCCGTGCTAGCAAAACCCTTCCGATGGTACACACGAGCTATCAGTTGGCACAGCGATGCTCTCACCCTGTTGCACGCTTGCGGTTCTCGTATAACAAATCGCTTGGCCTGGCTCAAAGGGTACGTTTTGGTGGTCGGAAGCCGTTCGTCGGGGCAGTCTCGTGTTTGAAGGGGTGACACAAAGGGGCAGAACTTGAGGCATGAGCTTGAGGTTATACACATACAGTTGGTGGGGACGCATTGCGTTTGTGTGATTTTGCCATTTTAATGTCTCAATATATACAATATCAACGTTCTACAATTTCATCGTCATGCGTGTGTGTGTGTATGTGTGTCTGTAGAGTTTGGAATGAGTTGGATAGCTCTCCCAATGATGCGTAAACTCGTACGTTAACTCTCCCGCCCCTTGCAGGCGGGCACCAGGCCGCACTATCATCAGGGTGCTATCTAGTGTAAACAGTCCGCCACCATTCCCGCCATCGACAGCGACAACGACGACGACCCGTCACCTATTTTGAATATATCGATTTTTCTCGCTTTTCTACCAATATCCACCCCTAGCGTCGTGAATCGAGTTGGTGGTAAGGCGTTTGGAAGCACTGCAACCGCTTGTCAGCTTATCCAGCGAATGGGCTGCATTATTTCGTGCTCTGTAATGTTTATGAACCTCGTGAATGTTGTAAAAGGATGAGTAAGGTGTTTTATCTATGTATTGGTGTAGGTACCGAAAAAGTACACTTTAAAAGTAATGCGAAATCATACTCATTTAGTAAAATCATATGTAATAAAAATTGTGAAAAAATGTCCGATTAGCAACAACCTGGATATGTTTGTTTAAATTTATGAAATTCATTAATGTATGATATCAACCGCAAAGTAAAGAATTTAGGTAAATACTAAAATGATTTGTGGATACATACAATGTGTTGCGTATATGATAAGTCGAATTGTAACTTGAACTCAACCATATTGGTGATAGTACCAATAGTGATTGGAGAAGACTAAAATACGCCAAACCCGATTAAATTAGAATTAATATTGGCTTGAATAGCACAGGTTTTTGTAATTGTACTAACTTAAATTAATAGTATGTTGCCCCTTTTTACTTTTTAGTTTTCAGCATGTTTTACAATAGCGCCATTATAGGTACAGATAACAGACATGTAGTAATAAAATATACGTTTAAGGACTTGACAAAGCTAGCATAGTAAAACTCCCATCTGGCTGAGTTAAAAATGTGCGTCAAATAATATACACTCTTCTCTGTAATTTTATTCTTTCATGTAATGTAATATCTAATATGTATGTAATATCTATGCACCATCCCGAACACTTAGGTCTAGAGAAACTCTACGGCTCGCTCAACCCCGATCCAGTGCTGGTCGGTCTGACCCTATGTTCCGCATGGCGGCTGTCTTCAACACTGTCTCGGATTGCTTCGACTTCGACATCTCAACTCAGTGCTTCAAGGAACGTCTCCGGCTTTTGCAGTGGCCGCAGTGAATTGCGATGCAAATCTTGTTTTTGCTATGTATTTTTTATTGAATTGTTACATCTTAATTAGGCCATACGGCCCGTTGAAGATTAAATAAATAATAACAATAATAATAATACCCTAATGGTATGAATTCTTTGATTTTAAAAGATAGAATTACACAATACATTTATCATTTATATTATGCATGTTTCGTCTTCAAGTCACACTGTCACGTGATTCAAAATTTAGTGTATGGAATGATATTAAATCCAAAGTTCATTAGGTAAAAGCTTAATTTGATGTTTCTAGGAGAAAATTCATCTTAGTCTATAGCATCTGTTCTATTCGCTTGATTGGGAAAAAACTGCTAAATTGACATTAAAATCTATATTATTTTGTTATTACTGTTGTGGTTTCTATTACGATTGTAGCGTATAGCCCAAAAAAGAGAAATAGAAAACAAGCAGCATTTTTCTTCACGCTCATCGGCTATGTCGAGCCTTGTTTGTCCGAGGGTAGATTTTCCTGATGACCGCATATGTATCCGTTGTTGAAAGTATGTGTGCCCTCCAGCTTGGCTTTAGAAATTTGCCCAGCACTCGAGATAACAAGTAGTGGCATGAAGTTGATCGTGTTTATTTCCAGCAGCTTTCGTTAGGCGTAATTGTTTCGACAATCGAACCACTGGGGCACGAAGTAAATGTGCGGAAAATCTTGCCCTAACTCTAGAAAGCAGAGCATTTACAGCCCGGAGAGACGTTTTCCAACGACTAAAGGAACCGGCTGGCAAATGGCATATTTTGCCTGTGTCGAGTGGGGTTAACATTGAGGGCCGCTGGGTTGGCTTTGGTTGGCTTTGTTCGTCTTGGGAAGTGTACACGTCGTTCGCTCCGATATCCTCCAATGCACACCGCGGTCGGAACAGACAAAAATATCTTATCGCTTTGCTTACGTTTTTGTGCTGCATTTGGGAAAACCAATTTCCCTCCTAGAAAAGACTGAGACGGACTTTAACGTTGTAGAGCCCGAAATCCTTGAGGTCGATTTTTTAAATGAAGCATACAAAAAGGAGAAGCTCTCAATCAAAGTGATCGCGATGCTAGGTTCTATGGATCGGTTCAGCATAGGACAACTCTTTACTCCTGAAGAATGGAGACGTAAAGAAGTGAAATGGAAAGTAAACTATTGAATGTGAAGAATCGACCATTAGGAAAAATTTGAAAGAGCCTCCAGCAAGCGAAGCAAAAGTCGAGAATTATTTTACATCCCCTCTAGGACGATTATTCCAAGCACTTTGTGATGATTGTGGGATCTCTCAAATAATACCGTTGTCAATGAAATGAACAAAAAAATGAAGGAAAATTTCTGGAAATTGGAAATGCAAAAGACAGCAAAAACTACTCGATTCACACAAAGGCACGTTTAAGTGCCACAAGGCAAAGTGTCGGTTGCCCTTGGTGCGTCAGGCGTGCTGGGCTGCATGGCAGAGTAAAAGTTGAGCATTCATTTTTGTGGTGTTTTTATTTAACCCTGCGGCATTAGTTGATGGTCCTAGTTACTTGGTAAGTGCAATTGGTTCCAAACTGTTTTGTACAATAATGAGGGTCTTCATCATATTGGTTATTTTTTTTTGTACGTAGCTTTACAGTTGGCGGCTGAAGTCGTGTTAGCGCTATAAATAACATACCTCAGATATTTTCAATACTAATTATTTCATCCTGATGCATACAAACAAAATATGTTAACAAACGCCTAATGGTCGTTCATACGATCATGTCAGCTCATAAATGATTATATTTTGTACAGCTATGGCATAAATATTTTGTCAAACGGTCCAAGATAGAGGTTTGAAATACTGTTTTAAAACGTATTAAAATGAATATAATTCATTAAAGCAAAGAATACAACCTTTTTTCGATGGTCTGTGCGTCAAAACTTGTTCGCATTATTGCATAATGCAAATTGGGTATTCCAAAAACAGCTGTAAAATAATATTAAACCACACTCTAAGGAAGTGCTCTTCAACCTTTTCAGGATCGCAGACCACTTGGCTTTGAAAATACATTGGCCGGGGTCCATCCATTGAGGGCATACATTTTATAGTCTTAATACAAAGTTTTTGCATCAATAATTAAATATTATTCTAGACGTGCATGTTGAAAATTTAATCTTACTTGTAAGAAAAAAAATTGCACGATAAGTATAGTAATAAGCTTTTTTTTAAATAAATTCTTTCGCGGACCACGTTTGTTAACTCCACAGACCACAGGTTGGAGACCACTTCTCTAAGATAATTATAAAGTACATTGCTTTCAAATTTCCTTCGAATAAAATAAGAATGCATATCAATCGTATCGTGTTAGTGTCCGGATCGTGACGATGATTTCAAACTTTGTCGACTATTAAAAGGTTATTGTTCACGTGAAACCAATATTTGCATTAAAAACACAATTTAACTAAAACTAACTGAAATAGATCAAAAGTGCTAACAAGTGTGGAAGATCCTCTGGACGTCATTTCGTATTGATCGATTCGTTTTAGTTCATGTTTTGCCGTATGCCATAAAGCGTAAAACTCGCTTTGGTCCCAAGATGTGTGACACGTTTTTGGGCTTGCGTCAAACTGTAGCTGCCTTTTTTACAATAGCTATCGCCATGGGCCCTGGGCTGCAGCTGTAAGAACATTTTATATCGATAATTGGTTTCATTACCGTTGGTACATGTTTTGCTCATAAACGCACGATTGGATTTGCTACACTACACCGATTGCATTTCTGTTGCCAGACGTGTTGTTTGGCTATGTGAGTGTGTGTTTCACATTTTTACTGTCGGCATTGCAACGATGACATTGCCTCTAAAGTCAGAGGAGTAGCAGTTTTTTTTATTTTTCTCAAAGTGATGCGTGATGTTCGCACCATGTTGAGCATTTGCTTGATTCACGCCGTTAGTCATGCATTGCGGTTTTGTCGACGGCATGAAAGTTGATGCCGAAAGTGATTCACACGTTTCTCACACACAAGCAATTTTACACATTTTTTTTTTTGAGAAGCAGTGGCATATCCATGACTCCGACACTGGTCTACTGTTGCGTATGGTTTATTTTGGACCGTATTGCCATTTCACTCACACGCTAATATATTGTCGATCAATAAATTTTGCTCTTGGAGATGGTTAAAATTACTCCTGCTCTCACCATCATTTAGAATGGGTTTAGCAAGCCTGCAAAAATGCAATTCTTCATCCGCGTTCAGCGAAACACGATCCCCAAGAACATAAAACCATTCCAATTCACATACCCCTTCCGGCTTGACACCCTACATATCCAAGGATCTTTTGCAAGACGGAACACCCTGCCCGGCACGAACGACAAGGATTCCGGTGATGACGGAAAAATATGGTTGACGATTATGACTGTCATATCGTTTTCACTTTTCTCTCTCTCTCTCTCCCACAGTTCGATCCATTTATGTTTGTTTCGGGATGTTTTTTTCCTACCCTGCGTACCGGGTGTCCACGTATGCACGGTTTTGTGAGCCTTGCTGTCACTACTTATCGATTCGCTCAGGCGACTCGTGTGCTGGAGCGGAAACCCTTGGGAACCCGGTAGAACGATACTCGGAACGAATGATCGGTTTCCGTGGACTCACAGTGCGCTTTATGTGTGTCCGGCTAGTGATGAACTGCCGGTGGTGGATGGCAAAATCTGCCCCGCAACCACAGCCAACACGAGCTCAGGAACAGATATATATATAAATTGTCGATTCCGTGTATAAGTCCCAAACCACTACAGCTACTAATGGTTTCATCCCGACGTGACAATGATCGAACGGGACAGAATCGACCAATCGACGGATACCAATTTTGCCAAGGGTTCTGTGATGCGTTGGTTTCGTGATTTTTAAACTGACTCGGGAAAACGGTTTATGTGTCATCAATTCAGCCCGGTACTGAATATTTGATCATAAGTTATGAACAGACCGTGATGATTTAGCATCCCCAGCGGTGGTGGAATTGAAGTGCATTGAAATTTATAACGTGGTTTTTACTCAACTCTTATACAAAGTTTAAGTTCATTGCTCGAGATGTATTCGATTAAATAAACATCGAATTTTATATTAGAATGATATTTGGCAAGACGTATTTCCAACAGCATCTGTTACGACAAATAGAACATAAAAAGTCAATAGAACATAAAAGTCAGAGGAAATTGTCAAATTTTAGTAGCAAGAAATAAACTATTGAAAACGATGCAAAATTAAATTTTGGGAGTATTTTACAGCTATAGTGCCTATCTGTTTCATTCGTTCATTGACAATTCGTTCAAATGGCAACATTGGTTTATATGTTACATACAATCCCGAGAAGTGAGACGCTAGTATAAATCACATGAACGAATTAGAAGCATGATGATAAAATTGTGCTGCAACATAAACAACTTTCTTAAAACTGTCCGCTTGTACATTGTAAGAAAACATAAAATTTATTTTGATATCAAGTAAATGTACAATGTAACACATTTTTATGGGTGTAGTACTTTGTTGTATCGAAAGTTTCTGCGTCGGGGATTTGTAACCATTTTCGAAAGGTGATTTTAGCGAGACTTGCGATAAAGATTCTTTTTCTGTCGTTATTCTTCAACAGCCTTACCTTTTACACCCTACCCAAATTCACAGGTTCTTTAAAATCGTTAGTGCATTGGCTACTAGAAGCAAGCAAACTACCAAGCGCTGCACCAAATTGAAAAGGACAATGGAGCCTAAAAAACTTTTTCTTGTAAGATTACATTCCTTCGCTACAGCGTGATTCTCTCGATGGTCATTTTCGCTTCGCGAACATGAAAATACGCCACATAAAAATGAGTCGTGGACGCCGTTGATAATGATGATGATGATGATTGCAATGGCTTGAAGAAATAAATTGCAAACCTATCCGTAGCGTAAGAAACGGTGGTGAAGTAAAGATCGTTAAGTAACTTTTTAACGTCGGTAAGTACGTTTTGTAATTGCTGTTTGGCGAAACTTTTCCTCCAACACTCGCTATACGATCTGGTACGATTTTTTTTCGATGGTGAATCGGATCTGTATATCACCTTGTCCACTTACCAAGCACGGACGAAGCGGAATACAAACTGGGATCAAAGAACCACTTACGACCGCAACAGCTTCCACGTTTCACGAGCGCATGGGCAATGATTTATAGATTGTTTCATCTTCACTTGACTTTTACAGCATGAAACTATTTACATAATTTCTATTTTCTTCTCAATGCGATTGATCTTGACACTGTTCGGGTTTTCTTGCCGTTCAGCCATTTTGAGACCACACTCTCTCTCGGTTCTTTCGGTCATTCTGTTTCCCTAGCAAATGATCATACCATTGAATTATCGGAGCCAACCACGCAGCTGTCTAAAGTCGGGCGAATGGAAAATGAATCTATGGTTGTAAAACTTTTTACATTACCTGCCCACTCCAATGCATGATGTGCCTTTTAAAGCAGCAAGTAAAAATCAAAACACGAGATTCAGGATAGAAAGAAAAGGTACTCCTGTTGGAATAAAATATGATTAATAGCATTTCACTCAAGCGAATCAAATTAAATCTAAATAAAATAAATTGGCCTTCTACAGATGATTCTGTATTGTGTTTTGCTGAGATTTTATGGTGCTATTACTACATTAGCTGTTGTTTTGATAGATGAAAAGAAGCGATGGCAGGGTAATTGATCTTTCGTAATTCATTTTTTTCGGGTTTTTATGCATCCGCTTTTAAATATTACGTAAATTTCTTGACATGTGGATATTACTTTAATTATCGCTAAGAAAACAGCTTTTTTACCTTAAAATGTGTTTGATGAAGTTTTGTAATTATGTTCCTATAACGTATATGCAGACTAACTATTGCAAATTAAACTTTGAATTGAAATTTAGAATTGCAGGATACTAATCATGCTGTTACTAGGCATAATCAAATAATAAAAAAATAAGTTTAAACGAAGTTTCTTTTTTTTCAACTGCAAAAATACGACCCATTCAAGACGACTTGGGATTTATCCAACGTACTTCAAACTCCTCGCGTCCATGAACAATTATTGCGTTTCCTCTGCAAATAAAACCTCTTAAGGCTGGAGCACATCACCGCCATCGACATGACGTGGCAGTTGGCGGGCTCTAAACAACTGAGTATAAACAGTGACATTTCCCACAATGTTTGCTTCCTTAAGACTTTGTGAAAATAATAGAAGTGAACGCTTCATTTCGTTCTGCGCACAGCAAAACCGTAAAGCAAAGAAAAGAAATCACAACGTGCTATAATAAAAATAATAATAGTAAACATAAAATCATCGCTTTCTTGGCCGTTTACCATTGCCTGCAGAATCTGCGTAATTAGGCTACAAAACCGCTCCCTCCCTTGTCAAAACATGCCTTTGCCTGAACATGTCTCCCCTGAGTTTGAGCGTAATGTGCTCAAACTGAGGTGTTGAAGTGTAACAAATGTTATATAGCTACGTAGAATTCATAAAGTTTAATAAACAACATGTTATATCGATAATGATTTGTTATCTAATTATTTTATATGATTTTTTCTAAATTCTAGCATGAAGCATAAAATGTTATGAAAATAATAGTTAGGATAATTCTGCTTACGCACAGTGAATGATTTAGTTTTTTCACCACACAAAAAGGCACCACTAAAACCCCAATCTAACTTAATACGCTATCAAACGGGTTAGCAAGCACAAAACAACAACCACTAACCGTTAAAAAAGTCTGTCGCCCTGTAGGTGTAATTAAGATATTTCACAACGTGCCTCACCATCGGTTTCGCTAGACTCTCTTTGACTCCCACGAGCGTTCGTTTATTCGCAGAAATTCGTAAAACCACATAATTTTACATCTTGCGGTTGGTTAAAAGAAAGATGACATGCCTGTTTTTGTTTTCCTACGGAGAGATTCAACACTACCGCACCGTCCCAGCATCCACTAGGGACAATTGCTTGGTAATCCACCCATCGTCTGATGAGTGTTTGGCGCGGTAAAGTGACAAAGAAAATCCTGTGGCAGACCAGGAGCTAGGAAGGGAGATAACGTGTTGCACGAAGCAAGAGGTAGTATGCGAAACTTCAAACGATCGCCGGAAGGAACGACCATTTCGGGGACGGTGGATTAACAAAGTCACTTTTGTCTCGTCGCCATCGAGCGATAAACTCTGCAACAGTGCAATGACGATGGATCGTGAAAAAACATGGGTAAAATGGGAAAAAGGAGGAAAACGCCGGTTCACACACACACACACACACACACACACACACACACACACCACAGAGTGAAATGGGAAGTGCTACCGTTAGAGATAATCTGAGAGTGCGAGCAAGAGAAGGAAATATTCCTGCAAAAAAAAGAAACTGAAGACATGAACATCTACCATCGAGATAGTACAACGCCGACGACGAATCCCGCGTGTTTATCATAGATTTGGTGGAAAAGATAAACACAATAAAAGCGCCGCCAACCATCGTTACTTCACTACGGTCTGGACAGGGAAAGGAAAACAAAACAAACAAAATCCAGGACCAAGTGGAAAATTCAACCAACAAAACACAGGCATTCACACACACACACAAACACAGGCACGCACAACCACACATGAGTTGGGATGGCAGGCTGGAAAATGACCGCTTCAACCGTTCCTTAGAACGGAGGGAAGACAATGTTGCCAATGCTTATGCTGCCCAGTGGAAAACGATGTTTCCATGGCTGGTCTGGTTGAGGGTGAAATATTTCTTATTTCACGCTTTGACGAAATTATTATGACATTTCCAGATCATTATCGCCGATAAGATTCTTACACTTTTTGTCTCAAAAGCTGGAGACTGGGGAGGTGGAAGAGTGCGGAACGAAAATGAGGAAAACGAGCAGTAGGTTTCACTCCTACGAAAACACAGTTCTCCGACTGCTCAGGATGATGAGAGTTTCCTCCTATTTAATGTCACACAGAATCGAGTCACCGGAACGAACGATGTGTTAACGGGAAATATTGAAGCATATCGCTGGCGTGATCTTATGCCGCGTCGAAACAGAAGTACAATCTTCGCCGGGCACCGCGACGGAGTCCGCTGTCAATTTTGCTGATCAGTGCTGTCGGCGAATTGGCAGCGTTCGATGTGCAGCTGGCATGGTTCGGTGCCAGCGTGTCACGGCCGAATTAACTTGTATGGATCAAATTATATTTTTATTTATGACACCTGCCCGATTTTTCTGCTAGCCAAACCATTAGCGTGGCTAGGACGGGTAGGTATAATAAAAAGGAGATTTGTCAAACAAACAGATAGAGCGAGAGAAAGAGAGTTCACAGGTTCTCCTGGAGGTAAATTATAATGAAGAAAGTTTGTATAACACAAGCCGTACGATTGTGATGTAAGTTAAAGCATTCAAAATGCTACTGAATGCTTTTTTGACGGCTTCTGTTGAACATTTGGACTGAACTGAATTTGAAATGAATTTGGACTGAATTTGAAATGAACATTTTGGACTGTTGCGTCACTTACTTCCTTTGATTCTACTCGGGGCTCCAAAAGCTTCGGGACCTTTTGGAGCTTGGTTGGTTGGCCATGATACACGTGAATCTCGTCCTAGAGACGCTTTAGGCAATGGTTAATTAATTTAGTTTGAAACTGGATCTATTCCCGTTGACAACGTTTTTTTTTTTTGTTTTTGGGCTTAGGAAAATCTTAAGCTACTACCTGCCAGAAGCGACAAACGACGAAATATGATCAAATTTACAATGAACTGTCCAGTAGTCAGATGGCGCAATATCACCAAATAACAAAGATGAACCTACACGCAAAGCAGGCACTAAGAAAAGAAAGGCAAAACGGGCTGCAAGGGCGTTTTTTATTTATACAAAACACGCTTCATAGGATCTGGACGAAAGACGATGTTGTTAGTTCCTTAGCAAACGGTTTCATTCAGGATTGGTCTCGGATTCCATTTTCTACTACTCCGATGCAATAGAAAGGGAAACGCGCCTGACTGTGAATCTCCAGTTCCAGCTTCCAGGAGCTAATTAAAACCATCCAAACGGGGATATGGTCAGTCGCATGTTGACAGAAGAAAGCCCGCTTGGAAAAGAAGCGAAATGCCAGCGGCGGTATAACAGCCCGATGCGCCAAGCGAAATCTTATTATCAATCCGATGGACGCAATTCGCCTTACGGCCTGCTGAAGGACACTCGAGTGCCGGACGCCTACGGATATATACACCCTGAATAGTGATCCTTCCTGAAGTGCTTCTATTTTTTCACCGTTGCGTTGTTTTAATAAATATCCGATTTCTTGACGTTGCGAAGAGTGCGTGGCTCTCTTCGGAGTTGTTTTATGTTTTGCGTGAGTTGTTTTTTGTTTATCTCCTCTCTGTTATATGGTTCAATGAATATTTCACCATGGAAAACAGGATCATTATTTCAAGGATATTCAGCTTCATTGCGATGCCAACCGATGAACAGTAGCATAAGGGATTAGTACTATCAAGAGGATTAAACATTTATATGTACTCGTTTTTTTATAAACTAACAATTATTGAGCATATAACTACCTTTGTATTGCAATTCTATCATTAAAATTAAGCGTCTGAAAGTTTTAATAATTATTTTTGTGTACAAAGCTATAACTTAATTATGTATTTTTATGTTATAACATTTGAATAGGTTTAATAATAATGATCATGTTTAAACCAAGTGATACCTAGAAAAATATACCTGAGACATGATGCACTAGAAAGTACGGTTTATACTGCATCTTGATTAACTCACCTTGACCTCATTAACATCCATTTGTTTTGCTTCGAATATTTTATATATTTTGGTTATAAACCATTCTCGAAAAACCGATTTCGTGGTATAGTCGTCAACTTGCACAACTCGCCTGCCATGGGTTTAAACCCTGTATGGACCGTACCACCATACGAAAGACTGACTATCCTGCTTTAGGTAATCAATAGGTCTCTGAAAGTGGCGCAGGTAGACCTTACCCGGCAACGGCTGTTGTGCTAAAGCAGAAGAAAAAATAATGTTTATATGTTAAAATTAAACACCAAAAATTGGCAAACGAATGTACCTTTTGATGACATGTAGAAATTGAACACAATGATATAGAAAATTGATTTTTGCTGCTCATTTACCGATGTTTAATTTTTTTTCTGCGTTGTGTTTAAGTACTTTTTTAACAAAAAAAACACACACACACACAGAAAAAGAAGGTCTCCAATATGTTTTTATTAAATCTTATTTAAAAAAGACCTCGCGCTACCATATGGAAAGCTGTCGTACTTTCAGTCCCTATCATCTAAACAAAACACTTGACATGCTCGTCTACGATTCAAACGCACCAAACATATGCCCACGCGTGCAGCGATCGAGTGCTTTTCCGTTTTTTTTCTTCTCGCACACAACCTGCTCATGCTCGCCCTGCATGAACTGTTCAGCTTCAACTCCAGCGATTACAATCTTGTTCTTCCACTGGAGAAAATCCATCCATCCACACACACACACACACACACACACGCGCGCGCATACACACCATCCCCCTTTTCTCCTCGTTGCCCTCTTATTTGGCAGTAACACTGTTTCGATGAAGCATAAATGCGTAGCGGGGGCGGAACTGATGCTGAGTTGGCGTTTTATTGAGCCGGCTCAAACGACAGACGACACGGAAACGGCAAACAACAAACGCGTGGCTAGCGCTGCCGAAAGCGCGCACACTGCGCGCGTGATTGCCGCGTGGTGTGGTACCACACCGTTGTCGGTGGTTTTTCCCGTCCAAAAACCTCGGCCGCATCCGCATTCCTCAATTTAACTTTGCTAATTTATTTAATGACTACTGTACCGTAATGAAGTCATAGCGACCCTGAACCGTACTCTGGTAACTGGGAAACTGAAGGTGAGGCATGGCGAGTAGAACCATGTAGTAGCATTCTTTCACAGGATCAAAGGGGAAACAGTCTTACCGGGCAGAATACAAACTCGTGTGACTCTTGTCTTTCATCGGTACCAACAAAAAAAAGGTAAAACATAATACCACCGGGAACACTTCTATGTTAACGCTCTCCTATAAGTGGTTTACTGTTTGGAAGAACGATTAATAGATCATTAGAAATGGAAAGTATGTATGCGTATATGTGTGCGTGTGCATTTCTTTTTGTATATATGATTGTCGGTCGCAGAGCGTCTTTGAATGGGTTGAAGCGAGCAAGATGAAGTATAAAAATGTCAAAGAAAACTTTCAAAACAAGATGATACTGATGATAAGGCAATTATGGGCGCCGTCTGCAACGCAGCATTGCTTTTACTCATTCAAAGACCACCCTTACTCCAATCCCGAAGGGGTTTCCGCTCTCGATGCCAGGCGAGGGTAAACATGTGATGGGTAAGCAGTATCGATTTTTCACCCTCGCCTACATTTGTTTGTCAACGTTATCGGTATCTATGGGGTATTTTTATTATCACCCTACTTTTGCGGGTAAAGCATTTGTGCAGCACAGTTCTATTGATATGATGGATCATTTAAAGTAAAAAAGGATGTACGATGACGAATTATTGTTGAATTCTGATGGAAAACAAGCGCTAGCTCGTAGTTCATTTGTTCTCTTGCTATAAAACAATAATCGATCAACATGGGTTTTATGGCATCATCCATTTTCACGTTGCTTGGTTATTTGCAACCTCACGCAGCATGGAAAAATGGTTTCAACTGTGTAAAAATGTTCGCGAGACGATAGTTCTAAAATAAATTATGTAAAAACAGTTTGTTCTGTTTATTTCTGTTACATTTGATCATAAATCAGAAAACATATGTCACGATGGTAGCACTGAAACGTGCGCTCAGTCTACTCGACAATAAGCCAGACCTTTTTGGATTACCAAGTCGATCACAAAAGACGACTTCTTCGACTATGAATTGGTAGGCAAATTTATAAGGACATAAAATTATTGTTCCGAAACATCGCTTTTGGCTACATATCATTGCATTATGCCTTCTAAAACCCAAGTGCCTTCGATTGAACTCCAAATAGATTCCCATCCAATCGAAGATGCTAGTGGCATGGAGCAGCAACGAAGCGGGGAAGCCAAGGCACATTGATTAGAGATCCGCTCCGGTACGGTATGTGTGCGCATGTTTCGCAGCCGGAAAACCCCGCCTCTGTGTGTGCAGTGAAAGGTGCTGCCCTGCCAGAAAAACCGCCTGCCATGCACACATGTACAAAGATGTATAGGTCACCGTGCCGTGGTCGCTGTCGTTGTCGTCGTCGTAGTCGCCGTAGTCGTGCACCGTCGTTCCGAAGCTGCCACACCACACCACTGGATTCAGCATCCCTTTTATCGGTTCCATTATCTTAAGCGAGGGGAAGAGGGGGACGTTGTTATTGTGCTGATCGGGCGCAGCGGACGACAGGAAATTATGTAACGCTCGGGAGCTGCAGGAGAATCAACAGTGTGCCGTTTGCCGAAGTTTCTTCCCAGCGTGCCCGAACACGCGTCCCT
The DNA here is from genome assembly GCF_017562075.2 of Anopheles merus. Lineage (NCBI taxonomy): Eukaryota > Metazoa > Arthropoda > Insecta > Diptera > Culicidae > Anopheles > Anopheles merus. The sequence continues at coordinate 11,758,682 of NC_054083.1, forward strand.
TGTGTAGTGGCATGGAATGTGACGCACCTGCGCACTACATCCAACCCTCTCGCGTCTGTGTTTGTAAGCGGGCCGAGCGGGGAACACCGGCGCTGGTACATTGTAGCTACATTGTTTGGCCAGATGGGGTAGCGAACGAGCGCGTGTTTACGTTCGCTCCACAGTGTTAGTGTTGCGAAGGAGAAACCGCACGCTTCGGGACATGCCCGTTAACTGCTCGAATTCTCCTTCGTTGAAACACCCGCACTCACACTGCTCGAAAAAGGCTCGGTATGCATGCCGACTTGCTCTCCGCTTGGCTCACAGGACTTGGTTCGCATCCGTCCGAGGGTTCGCTGTTTGCTCGCCTCGTATCGAGGGGAAAAAGTTACGCTGGAATTTTCATCCTGTCTGAGAATCGGTTCTCGGTTCGGAACCACCCTCACTTAGGCAGGAAAAGTGAACGAGTTTTCCGAGCCCAACAGCGGTGGGTGAGCGAGCGAGCGAGCCAGCAAGCAGGGCAGGCAGGCACCTGCATGTATGTGAGAGTGCGAACGAAGCGAACACCGACCGCCCGTCGGGTTTCCGTTGCTGGCCCGACCAGAAGCCGTGGCAGGAAAAACCCGAGCGTGCTGCGACCGCGCATCGGTACTTGCTGCCAGAACCTCGCGGCTACCCCATGCAACGGTCATAAAAAAGACAGATATCCGTCCTCCGGCTGCTCTACCTACTTACAAACAAACATTAGATTTCAGTCTACAATTGAGTTTTGTATAGTTAAGTCGTGATCATATACACTTGTTGTTTGTTGTTATATTTAATTATCTGTCTGTATAAGCTGTGTCTGTGTTTTCCGGAGCGAAACGCAAAAAGCGTACGAGCGCCAACCAACGCCTGCACGACCGCGATTCGGTGGCGGTGGACGCAAAATCCCCCAAAAATACGACTCAGCGACTACGCAGCAAGATCGCAGTGGCAGATCTTACTTACGGTACTCACAACCCTACGCTAGATCAACTACACGCGGGGCTTTAAGGCGCTAGGGAAGAACAATACGTGTAACTTTGTGAGTTGGTGTGAAATGTGTTCGTGACAACGTGGCAACTTTAGGTTTGCAAACGAGTGGCTTAGTGATCGAAGTGAACGATGTGCCTACTACAAACCGTCGATCGAAAGACAATTCTATAATTACAATTGATGGTTCAAATGATTCACGCAACTTTAATATTCCTCACATACATAGTGGCTTCATACCGAAAGATTAGCAAAATAGTTTTCAACATTAGAAGAATTTGTTTCTTAACAACCTCTCTCTGAATGAAGGAACAAGCATTGATTTCCACTTTTTACCGTCCCATTGCTAAAAACGATGTTGGAGTGTTCGTTTCCACACAAATTGAATCATCCGCAGCAAGCATCCCATTTCCCGAAACGCCCTTTCGTCAAGCGCTAGCGCATCGAAGTCTCTGTCCCGGTCCAAGCCAAATCCCAACAATATGTTAGCTCGCGCGCGCTCGAGTCTCATTATTTTTATTGATGAGCATATTTATCATAAATTTCAACTGGCAATTTTTCTTCGTCTTTGGCGAGCGAAAACCCATCAGAGGCTGGATTCTTTTCGTGCTTTTTCTTCTTCCTTGTCGTTTGTACGTCAGCTCCAGGATCAGACTTCTGACTATGCTTCGACTACGGCAGATGGAGCTACAGCCTGCCAAAAGCCTAGATAAATCATCGTTAAGATTTAAGTCATTTCGTGGGTGATTCATTTGGTTTTGCAATCCGACAAGCTTTTGGTTCTTTGTTTCGGAGGAAGGATAAAATAACAACACGATTGGGTAAATCCCATGGAGTGATTCCAAATTGAAGAAGAAGAAAAAAAAGAAAGCAGCAGAATCAAACGCAATAGCACCATTTAGGTTGTTTTACTTTTTCAAATAAAATCAGCTGCACATAATCAATCAATCATTCCGCAGTTGTTTGTGCTACTTCGCGTTCTGTACCGTAATGGTTTTGTAGCAAAATGTTTCATTGATCTATTCAGAATTAAGATTTAGAATTTTACTACGGAGAACCGACACCAAGGGCTCTTATCTCGTTCGATCGTTCCTTATCTGAATCGCGAGTGTTAACGTTTCCTTTCTATCATTGGTAGGTGTTTGAAAGTTTGTGCTTAGAGCATCCGTGGATAGTGCAGTGCAAATTGATCACGCAAATCATCTATAAAAAAACTCAATACAGTGTGTCGTGTTTTTTTTTAGTGTGTGAGTGTTTGTGCATATAGCAAAACGTCTTGTGTTGAAGCATCTTACCACTAGAAAAATAAAAATAAAAAACACAAAAGTGAAGCGAAAGCAAGCATCAAATTCCTGCGTAGTGGTGAAAGTGATAAAGTGACCGAGCAAACAAATTGAAATCCATATGTATTGAAGAATAAACTTGGCAAAAAGTTTAAACCATTCAAAGTACGGTCGAATCTTCATAGAAACATTTGTCCAAGCTAGAAAAGTGTCAGAAGCGCTCAATAGCAGAAATTAGGCAGGCTCGGTGATCATTCCAAATCAAACTGTATCAGATGATGCAATCTTTGTTGTAAACCCATACAATATTGTGCGTTCGAGCAAGTAGCCCGCATTTTATTTGCCTCACCTCACCCGAGTGCAATCGATCCATCAAAACAGTGTCATTCCATCCATTGGCGTCTTGGAGAACATAGGCAAAGTACAGTACACGGGGCAGCAACTCACTGTGCCAGTGCAATATCGTCAGCGTAGCTGTTGGTATAGAAGGGTTTGTCGATACATTTGATTGACGCTCCTCGCTTCAAGCAAAATCGCAAGCAGAGACTAAGCAGTGAAAAATCAAACAGAAATATATCCGATCGCAAAAATTGTGAATTCATATCCCATTGTTCATCTAGTGAAATCAATACATTCCATATGGTTCACATGATAGAAGTTGTGCGTCAAGGGAAAGTTGACTTTCCTCAAGTTATTGTAAGTATACCTGTTTTTTACAACGTACGTTAAGTAGCTATGAGCTTTACCCGTTATTGCTGAAAGAAAAGAAAATATGAACACCCAAGCTTGGCATGTCGGAAAGATGACGGTGATCCCAGCATTATTATCTTTTCTCTATGATCTTTCGAGTATGAGAATGCAACGACCTTAAACCTTTGGTCACGTGGGCGTACAATTTCGTGGAAGGTACGATAAGAAGATGATCCAGAATTCCATCGTCGCAATCGTATGATACGAAGGATGGCGATGTAAAAACATATTGAGGAATATTTTTGCAAGATCTTTTTAAATACTTTTTGTGAGTTTTTGTTTTTGAGCCAAAAAATGTCTTCGTAGAATACCTATTTCATCATATCAAAATATTCAAAAATCTCAAATATGAACACTGTATTGATAATTGAAATGCATTCCACCCTAGTTGAGGTACAAAAGTTGGTTAAGTATTTTATTCACCACGCTATCACACATCATCATATACACACGCTCATTCAATGCTTGCTAGAATACGTTTGGCTAGCTTGATCAAAAACAAACAAAAATGTTATTCTTGTGCTGTGCACAAATATCACAAACTTGTTCACTGTCCACTGATGAACTTTGCCGGAATGCCGCAGTTTGTCGATCGATCATACCGGAGCTGGTCAGCCCTATGACGAGGGTTTGACCGAAAAACACCACCAGCTAGCTACGAAAATAGCGTAGTTGGGTTGAACTCACAAAAAAACCGTCTCCTTCCACGCGAAAAAGCAACGAAAACAAATAAACACATACCGAAGACCCCGAGATCTTCGGGATGGGAGATGATGGGCTAAGGATGCAGGCAGAAAATAGCAGAACCACATCACCGCCCCCATAAAACATTTCATTCATCCGTTTAAATTTTTATCGATTTTCACATTATGGTTCACATAAACAACGATTCCTCGGTCCGTCATGGGTGCTCTCATCTTAGCGCATACACACGGATGCCGTGTTCCCGACTGGGTTTGAGTTTCTACGCACTCGAAGAAAGCAGAAGATTCCTCCCGGTAAGGGGACTGAAGCGGACCAGATACAGTAATGGAAAGCGAGTGTTTTTCCCTCATTTTCACTGGAATTCACTTGGCTCTTGGGGGTTACGTGAAAGTGATGTAGAGCGGTGTCCGGGGTTTGGGCAAGTGGCATCAACAGCGGTCCAACCGGAAGAAACCCGGGAAAGGGAAAGGGAAAGGGGCCTCAGAAGCAACAACACAAAAAAGAGAACAGATAATGTTGATGCGTAGGGAATAAAAATTTCCAGCAATCATTCGTGTTTCTGAATCCCAGACCCATTTTTGGGGGGAGGGTGTAGAAAGTGGATAACGGTTGCTTGGTGGTCGTAGGCGCGAGGGAAAGATGGTACGTAAAATACCGATTTCTTCTTGCTCTTCTTGCTTCCAAAATACCGATTTCTCTTGCTATGCGGCTGAAGTGGCTCTGCTTTCGTGCTAGCCCTTTTCCAAAGATGGTGTGCCAGAAGGTGGCGTGATGGAAGTTGTAACAGATAGAGGGAAATTTCGCATTAAGTGGTAGAAATATCGGTTTCCACAGAATGACCACCAAACTGACAAGCCTTAAATGGCCATAAACATAAAACCTTCGAAGCAACAAATCCATAAAATCGTTTTCGATTTTTCCAAGCAAACCGGGCTGGAGCAGGACGGTTGGGCAGGAAATCGGTTTAGGAAGCCCGGAAATGCATTCCTTAAACGTTTTCTACATGTATAACAAACTTATCCAACACGCTTCACACGAAACTGGGAGTGAGAACAATAGCAAGTGCTGTGCTACCTTCCGAAGGAACACCAGTCGCACTGTCAACTGCTCCGTTGAAATCGTTGGTTTTCATAGCGTTTGCAAAGCAAAGCCTTATTTTCCGTATGCTACCAAGTGTGTGTGTGTTTTGGTGTGTGCGAGAAAGTATGGATCGAGCCACATGCAGAAAGCACAGCCACAGCGACCGTCGCCCCAAAACTGAACTGCCGAAAGCACAGCGAAAGGACGAAACCAGCACTCGCCGGGAAAACGGCAAAGTTGAAACCGAGCCGTTCGGAAACCCCGGCCCGAATGACAGAAAGGGCCAAAAACTGTCTCAATCACGCCGTGCTAGAGAGCGGCAACCGGTTGTTGGGATGAGCGGGAGCGTGTTTTCCCAGCGAACGGGCCTTCTCGCTCACGCCTGGCGGAAAAACCGGAGCGAGTTTTCTTGTGATTATTTTTCCCAAACCGTGGCGACCGGTTGGTCTCAAGTTGGCCCCGGTTTTGCTCGACGTTCGTGCCGTGTCTTTCTGCTTCGTAGTTATCGTCGTCCGTGAATGGAGAGCGCCACGAGCAAAGGTGAAGACTACGACAACGACGATAAAGTGCTGGTAAAGACGAAATGCTCAGACCAGCCTCCTGAGCCTTTTTTCCACCGTGCCAGCATGAACAGCACAGCCTGGCACGGCCAAACGGGCGTTGGCCTACTGCTGCACAGAGCCACCAGGAAAAGTGGGTGGATCCGTTTGCTGCTGGCTTCTTGGGCTGGTGAGCCTTTGCGTCGTCGCCTGTGCCTGTGTGTGGCCTGTGCTATGAGCGAATGCCGATTTCGTCGCCATTTGTGCGAAGGGTCCTTATTTGTGCTTAGCTTGGCAATAGCTGGCAGACGTAGTTAACTGCCGATCATTAAATTTGCACCCCAACTTGTCATCCTATTCCATTCCACCTTGCTAAAACTGTCCAAAACTGCTAGGTAGATACTGCAAAAGCTTTGGCAGCAAACTCTTTAAGCGTCGTAACAATAGCAAATAAAAATAAATAAAGATACGATCTTCTAGCTGCTGACGAAACAAACGTGTACTACGAAGCGTTTGAGCAACGTGCTATGACGTCAGCATTACACACGCTTATATACGCGCCGAGAAAAACAGCTGATCCCGGTCAGTGGATTTTGGAAGGGGGAGTGAGCGTTTCGTTATCCCAATTGAAGTAACGGCTCCCCCCGGAACTGACGTGAGCAGGGCGAAGCGATGCTTGTCACGCAATCCCGAATCGCTTTAATGGGCGAACTTGATTTCATTGCGAAACGCGCAAATTCGCGTTGCAGTTCGGTGCTATTTCTTTAATGCATTTGTATCCATGTTGGGTGAACCTTTGCTGGACTGTCGTGAAATAGGGCAACAATAAATAGATGGTTGAGTAGGGAAATACTTGACCAAAAGGGTATAAAAGCGGATTGCACTGTAGTACGAGGCAATCAAACACGTCACGCACCCTTACTATTAGACTTACAATACTGGAATGGTTACGTGGTTACGTGACTCTCTGGGTTGAGTAAAAAATGAATACATTTGAGCAGCAATGTCGTGCTAATTAAAGTGTTTCACGTAACGAACTCTGCAAGAAGGCTTTAAAAAAAGAGTCTATTGTTACATTCTCTCATTTCATAAACTAAGAAGAACTTTGGTGAAATAGTTGAAATTTGTTTTAACGTTAAAATTACGCAACATCGTTTGTTTTAAAGCATTTCTAAGACTTTTGATAATAAAGTATGTTTGAAAACTATACTCCAGAGAATATTTCTGAACCAGTGCCATCCTATTAAGTTTGACTTGCGAAGTCAAAATGAAAAAAAAAAATCCCTCATGACAAAAACTCGCGTAGCGTAACCGAATGTAAATTTAACAGTGTCAAATGGCAGCTTTTATGTTCATATTTTACCCACCGGATACGATGGCGCCCTCGAGCACACGGTCCCACGGCTTCCTCTCCCTATCTCACGCAAATGCCGCGTGTATATCGCTTTGAATCCTTAAGATCAAGAAATGAGCAGAAAAATGTTCATTTTATATCGTGTTAATATTTTATCAACTTCATTCTTTTTCGCTCATCGTCTCACACTCTACGTCTTGCACACCCGTGCCACAAACGGTTTTCCACTTTGGATCCTTTTTTTGTCACGTTGCTTCGGCACGCCGTGCGATATGTCGTACGCAACGGCACGGCAAAGTTATCATGCCAAGGACAATTTAGTGGCAGATTCTCGGCCTTAACTTGGCTTCATTCGTCATTCGCTGCGCGATGGCGCCCGCTGTGTCAGTGTCTTCATGTACGCTATACAGCGGTGTCTCTTTATTTTTCGCGGCCTATCTCACGCCAGCAAAGCTGACATAAATTGCACGCCCAAGATGAAATAAGAGGCGACCCAAAAATCGAGGAGACGCACTGTTAGAGGTGTTGCATATTTTATTACGCACCGTGCCTCGCAGCTGTGTGTGTGCGGATTCACAAGAAGCGGAAATCAATTCCTCTAAAAGATATTTTCCTTCCTTTCTTACTTCCTTCCACGGTTTGTTCATCCAGCAAGCGGGGTTGGATGGAACCGGCAGTGGATGTCACATCGTAAATACATACCGAGAAATGAAAAATCTTATTAAGGTATCTACCACTTAAGTGTGTTTTTTTAAGCTTTGCCCATTTTTTATCAACCGAGACGATATCTGGTTGCTCGGTGTATGTGTGAACGAACATGGTTTTGTATGTTAGACGCGGGAAGAAATAGCACGTCGCTTACCTTTCCTGCTGGTCAGAATTATTTGCTTTTCCTTTTTTTTTCCTGTAAAATCTATTTTAAGCTTACGCATTTTTGTACCGGTCTACATCACCTTCAGGCTACGCAAGGTGTGGTCATTGAATACTATCACCTAAAATCCTATCCACCACACCATAAAATGGTGCAAGCATAAAGCTGCGGGAAAAATGTGGTTCCTATGCAAATGAAGATTTAGGTCAGGAAAATATTTAAATTTCTCCTGCTGGTGGCTATTGGATTTGGTTAGTGAAGTTCGGAAAAGCTGAAAAATGGCGAGGAAAAGTGCTGACCAAAATTCTAGGTGTTCACTGATAAACGTGCATGGGCTGCATTGGATATTCGATCTTTTAAGAAGGACTATTTGAATATGAAGGTTTTTTTATTGTAATTTATTCTAAACGATTATTTAAAATGTCATTCAATGGTGCGCTGTAGAAGACGTTGTTTTGAATGAATTTATGATTTAATATTGTATGAAACTGTTCGTGATTTGAATAATAGCAATCATTACGTTTTGTTTACAAAAGCGGATAATTGAATGTTTTACGCATGAAAAGAACCTTTCCAAAGCTACTGCATAACATAACAAAGCTGTTTTCATCACGATAGATGTATAGATTCACCGTAATACTGTATGCAACGTGGCCCAGCTGACAACTCGGTTTCCAAATTTTCGCTCACAACCAAAAATGGTCCACTAATTGTATGTGCGTGAAACCAACGCTGCCCAAAAATGGCCCATTTTCATCAACTCAAGAGCTCTTTCTTTAATGATATCCTTCATCGGATGATTACTTACGTAGTCTCCACCAAACCGAATGGTGCCATTGGAACAATAGTCTTTCCTCTGTGCGTGTTCTAATTTCCAATCAGCTGAATGATTTATGGCACACTTTAATAAAGAAAACTTCACCCGGCACGGAAAGAGACACTTTAACCTCGAAGAAATTGAGCCATCATCATCGGTTCTCAAGGGGACCAAGACCTTCAGGGCGAAGCGTTTTACTTTGCCCCTATCTCCCTTTCTCAACTCCTCCTTCCGAAAGGATCCGGCACGAAAGAAAAAGGAAACTTCCGTCGAAGCACGAAACCAAAATTGCTGTAATTATGAGCTATCTTGAACTTCGGTTGGAATGCTAGCCGTACAATATCACATTTTTTACTCTGCCACACTTTTGTCGAAACACGAGCCTCTGCAAAGCTACTGAGGGTCGACAGGGTGATTAGTTTGTCTTTGCCCGCGCTGCCACATTGCCCTCGCTGCGTTTCCAACGCAGTCGAACAGTGGAAAGCCCTCGAGCGGTGACAAAAGGGGTTAACGGAGTGCCTTTACGGGGTGGAAAATAATTTATTCAACTTCGAATGATACGGTTGGCCTGTATAGGACGATTTTTTGTTGCCGGTAAGGACAGCTGTGCGGGAGCACGGCTACATTAGAATGACAGCTAGCATTCACGCAACACGTGCCATCACTTCCCACCCACTCGCACCAGTGCCGGGTGGACCCTGCAGGTGTCTAAATTCGTTCCATCCCCTATTAAATATCGACTGCGGTCGTTCCCCTGCATTGGGGTTAGCTTTTTTTTTAATACTCAACGTTCCGATAACGAACACACCGAAACCCTTCCAACTCAAAATGATAATCTATGCCAGTGTCAATACGACCAGCGATCTGGTTCGAGCGACGTGTTGCTCACATGTCACAATAGCACGGGACAGCTGGCAGCAACGTTCGTCCACGCATTTACGATCCTGTGCCGTCATAGCTTTGGTTAGCATTAGCAAAGACACGGCACACACATCCATCATCGTGGCAGGAACGCGTTACGAGATCCGTTAAAGAAGGGGTTCCCGTTCGATGTTTTATCAGTCGCTTCATCAAACCAAGGAGACACAAGACACGGGACTTTCTCCAGCACGGACGCTACGGACGACAGGGCGACACCAAATGGCGACGGCAAAGAACTGTCAACCCCTATAATCTTATAGGGAAATAATTTAAATTATTGATAGCAACGGACGCTTCGTCGTTGTCGATGTCACCGTCAATGTCTGCAACGCAGCAAATGGAACCAAATATTGAAACTGAATCGCTATGAACACAAATACAGATACACGGGCACAGACACAAAGACACGTTAGGAGCATTTCATTTGCGAACCTTAAATTATTAAAAACCATGACCGAAATCACCAGATCAACACTGGCAGCTAGGAAAAAGTGATACGGCGAGCAAGGGAATAGCCTAAGGGCGTGGATTGCTTTAAACGAGTGCCGAATAAACTGAATACTGGGCAGGGGGTGGTTGTATGGTTTCACGTTGGTGGTGGGAGTGGTAGTTCAATTATTTTTCCCTAGGCTGGCAAAACCTTGGGCAAGGACGAAATGGCAGACTTGAAGGTTCACTTAGTTTTGGTATAAGGGATGGGACAAAACCTAATATTTATCTTTTTCGCGTTTGAAGTGTTGTTACTTTAGCTTCATACAGTTCAGAAGATAAAGTTATAGTTTATCTTCCTGTATGTTTTATTTCTACAGTTTTTGTTTCTCTGTTCAGTACATGTTGCATCCCTTTAAACACCGAATAATAAACGCAAATTCAAATGTGATGAAATATAAGCAAGTATAAAATCACAACAACTTTTTAGCAAATTGTTATGGGTTGTTTTGTGAATTTTAACCTGGTTTGCATACACCCTTAAATGAGATTGCCATTTAAAATGCTTTACGATCGTGCTCACCCCCTCTCGTTGGATTGAACCTTGCTGCTCTGAGAAGGGTGAGTTGGGTTCCCCTTGCCTATCGGCTTTCCGTTGTCAAAGCGATGTCGTTAGAGTACGAAATTAGAATACTTTATCAGGAGGGCATCGTTACTGCCTACTGTTCGACGGTTCTGCCCTACACTGTGTGCGCAAGCACCTGAAGGCGGCGGGCAGTTGTGATGGTTGCGGTGGGTTTTGGTTTCCTTGGGAAGTTTCGCTCCGATCCTGAAGATGACGCTTGTCAGTTACCGTCGAAGGTCGGAAAAATGGAAATTTACCAACACCAACATCGTTGAGGAGAACCATCACTTATGTACTCAAAACCGTACCCGTACTTTTGCCGGACGTTGGCGATGTGTGTGAGACAGAAAGAGATAGAGAAATAGAGAGAATGAAAGAGGGGGAGAGTGAGAAAGAGACAGAGGCTTGGTTCAAATATAAATTAGAACTTTTCAAATATAAGCAATTGTGGCCTTGGGGTGAGTCTTTGGACGTAAGCAATGGAGAGCACCTAGAAATACCCATGGAAGCATGATTAGTGCTCTCGGCACCGTGTGTGGGGTAGTGAGGGGACAGTAAGATGACGCTAGGATGATGCGCTGGAGGAAATATGATGGTAATAAAAACAGTTGGTACTCAGTACATATCCCTTCGAATATGGGGAACAGAGGTCGGTACGTACCGTGCTACCAGCCAAGTACACCCATCAGACGACCCCCGGATAGCATCATTTACATTTATCGATTTTTGACGATTTTATGAGATAATTTGAAAAGTTTTCCCATCGATCGACGAGCACCCTTCATTACGACGACGCACCATGACGATGATAAATGCGAACCTGACACTATATCATGGATGTTGAGCGCCTGACAGTGTGGTTCACTTGATGTGAACGTTCGTTTCTTTACTAGTCAATCTAATTTTCCAACTTTTTGGAACAACATTGCTATTGGATTGCGATTGAAAGAACAGGGAGGAAGGTTCTCCAAATGACACTTCATTTCCAAGCACATTGAGTGGTTGTGATCGGAAGCGCAAAGTCAAAGCGCCACAAACAGCGCGTATGTGTGCGTTCTTGTGTGGGTCGTTGTTCGAATAGCCTTGCAGGCAAAGCGGGGTGTTTTACAAAATCCTCAGTAAATAAAGGATTTACTATATCTGCTCCCGTGCAGCAACGGTCAAGCAAAGATAATGTGTTCGTACGGTTGCCTTGCGAACAGTGCAGCTTCAAACCCCTCTGGATTAGCACCCATTCTGCACATCAGAACCGAAGCAACCCATCGAAAGCCACTTCACATTTAGCACAACATTCGCAACGAAACGAAACGACAGCGACAGAAAAAAGGACTCGTTGCTAAGGAGGCGCATAAACCCGACAAACTGAAAAGAGAGCGAGGCAAAAAGTCCTATTCTTTGCTCGAGTGGACAACGCAGTGGACAAAACGAAGTGCACGATACGAAGCTTACGGCAGACGGGGAAAAAAACCTGTCAGAAAAACGAGTGTCGACAAGTTCGTTTTTCGATATCGAACGTCCCAGTTCGAGTGGCAATTGTGCCAGCTTTGGTGAAATACTTTGACTTACTTTAGCACTTTCGGTATGTCGGCACGGGCATCCGAGTGTCCGATGGATGACATGTGCCCAATTGCAGCTACTGCTTTTACGAGATCATTTCATCCAATCATATAATTTAACGATTATGGCCAACGGAAAGGTCAGCCGGCGGTGTGGATAAAGATGGCAGAACGTTTCTCCAATCGGCCGTTTGTCCTAGCAGTGTGATTGAATGGTTCGACAGACGCTACAAAGCATCCTAAGCAATGGGGAAAAATCGTAGAATAATCCCCAAGGAATGTTCGTCCCTTCCTTTAGCAATTGCGGTGTGTTTGCTTGATGGCAGTGAACGAACCCTTTCGACCCAATGTAGCTGCTTGTATGACACAAGCCGTCCCGTAAGAAGGTGAAAAGGATTTGGCTTTGTGGTGGTGTGATTGTACTATAATTTCACCTTTTGCCTTTCGATGCCGTGTGCTTCGGAAGCACTTCCTTCCGTTTCGAGCCAAGAGTTGTAGGCGCTCAGTGTGGATGGTTTTAAAATGCATTGCTTTAACAGCTCATGTATGGACCGGGTTAGCGTGGCTCGGCTGCATTTAGTGTGAAAATTTACGACAAAATAGGGTTAGTCTGGGTGAACACTATTAAATTCAATAGTTTTGTAAACACTCTCCCAGTCGGCGTCAGAAGCTCACTACAAGTAGTGCTGGGGAAAAAAAACTCGTCGATGGCTCTTTTCATCTGGGCCAACCTCCATTATCAACTGACCGCATGAGTGGTGCTAAAGTGTGCACCCACCCGCCAGTAGACAGTGACAATATATTCGACAAGTTTAGTACCGCTTACCCGTACACAAATTCAACACCTTATTGAGGGTTGCCGTTGCTTTAATTTTATTCCCAGTTCCTGTATGCTTCCATGGCACGCCTATCGCCATGAGTTAGTTTTGCATTGCGTACTGTTGCCGTTTATTTGGCCAGGAAAATGCTCAACTTGTGTGTGGTACAACAATTGCTCCCATCCAGTTCAGGGGCTTCCATGGTACATAGCATAACAAAAAGGAAGCATAAAAAGAAATATCCTAACACGACCAAACGCGATTTGGTGGCGAAATTTATATTTATTGTGTGTTTATACATAAATCCGCACCGAAGACAAATAGCATTTTTCTGTATTTAATTTAATGCTCTCCCGGTCGGTTTGATTCGCTTAGCGGTTTTCAACCTCTTGCTTCCTTTTGTTTTGGTGCTGGGTGGTGATGTGAATCGAACTGGTGAGACTGTTGGGCGAGATTTTTATGTTTAGTGAGTGCATAAATATTCCATTTCCGTTTTGTAAGCTCGTTTTTCCTTGTTGCGCCACTGTGAGGAAGTCTTTTCCTTCCGGCTGCTGGTTGTTGGTGCCGTGGTTTACAGCAAACCATCTCACCAGAATAAGGGCGACATTGGAAGGCAAAAGCGCTTACGAATGGCAAATGACCATGCCCATTAACGGCTTTAGCACTCGAATGGCGGAAGATACATACAGCGGGTTGGAGCTGAAGAGAAGTTTAGTTTGGTGTTGCTTTTTAATGGTCTGTTAATTTTGTGTGCATGGTTAAGAAAAATAACATCCTTGGTCATGATGGGTGGGACAGGTTGAAATTCTTCAGCACAAAGTAACTTCATTAATGATTATAGAAAATATTACACGCAGGTTAAAAAGTGGTGCAAACTGAGTCACGGATTCCAAAATATATGCACGTATTATCAACTGAATATGACTATTGTCAAAATTATCTAACACAAACAATTACTTAAATGAGAAATTAGTCATCGTTTGCTCAAACCAGCAGGTGCACATTTCTTAAATAACAACCTTTACGCTTCTTCGGAGAAGGTAAGAGAATTAACTGTGTGCAATGCCATGAAACCTAACCAAACAAAGATGCTCATGCTATGTAGTATTTTAGTACCATTTACTCAAACCTTTTTTGACCGTACACATTCCATTAACAACTTCATTTGGTCATGGGAGCACAACTTTAATAAACTTAATGGTTGTATCTCTTCTTCTTTTCGCTCAACAACCCTTGTCTGTCAAAGCCTGCCTGTACCACTTGTGGGGTTGGCTTTCAGTGACTTATGGATTACCCCTCATAGCAGGATAGTCAGTCCTACGTATGGTGGCACGGTCTATTCGGGACTTGAACCCATGACAGGCATGTTGTTAAGTCGTTTGAGTTGACGACTGTACCACGAGACTCGGCATGACATGTTTGTATCACCAGGCTGAAGAAATGAAGCGATGTTTGCATGTGTTTAGTTGAACTTTGTTTGTTGCATTTTAGTATAAATTAACTCATTGGTATATTTTATGAGGTATATTAATTTCTTTCCATTGTATAATAATAACGCAACACATTAAACTATGTATAAAAACGCCATCAAAGTATGGTTCAATTTATTAAATTACTAAAACATAAGCTATCTCAAAACATCTTGCTAACGTAATTTTATTTTAATTTCATGACCATTCAGAAAAAGTTTTCCATACACCTGCAGTGCAACAAAAAATCCGCTTCATGCTCATGATCGCTTGTTTTAACAGTAATGCCTCAAACTCTCATGTTTAGGACACTAGCACACAACATCGCCATTGGTCAAGCAAGATTTTACGATACATTAGCAAGCACTCCGACACACACACACACACACACACACACACACACACACACACACACACACACACACACACACACACACACACACACACACACACACACACACACACACACACACACACACACACACACACACCACACACACACACACACACACACACACACACACCACACACACACACACACCACACACACACACACACACACACACACACACACACACACACACACACACACACACACACACACACACACACACACACACACACACACACACACACACACACACACACACACACACACACACACACACACACACACACACACACACACACACACACACACACATTCAATTGATATGGTGAGCAAACTACCTCTGTACAAAACCTTCTGGGAGCTATCCGTGAAAGTGGTGGAAAATTTTATTTCCCTTTTCGCCTAAATAAATAAATTCTCGCAAGGCAGAACACTGGAGTACAGGAAGGCATGTTACTCTCCGGCAGCCGGCTCTTGACCGTTTGGGAGGATGTTGTTGTTGCATGTTTTGTGTGTGTGTGAAAAAAGCAACGAAAACCAGAAACCCTCTCGTCTTTGGTCATTTACGGGGGACCTGGTCAAGAAGGATGGATTGATGTTTAGGGCCCTGTGCTGCCCAAAACCGAACGACTGTGTACCGCCGTCCTGTGCCGTGTTTCTTTTATCCCATCGACAGCGCAACGATCGGTGCAGCCCTCAAACAGCGTACCAAAGAGTAATAGAGGTTATTTATATAAATAAAACAATCCATTAATCCCTAAGCGGATCGGTGGAGTGCTTGAATCGTCGTGGGGAATTGGTGCAAAGCAGGCAGACCAAGGGCTGTTGTTAAAATGATAGAAGCTGTTTCTATTTTCGGCAGCTTCTTTCTTTTAAAGAGTCTGGATGAAGCTTAACCACTTTGGATTAAAGCTGATCCACGAGCATCTTATTGCCTCTTCTGAAGTATATGTAAAAAGTATTCACATGTATGCTTCATATTGTGTATGAAAATAAAAGTGACTAGAAAATTTGTAAATTTGCGTAGTAATGTTCGAAGCAATGTGATCGATCTTAAGGAAGTTTAATATAACATCAAAGAATTATCACAATCATGTTTATTAAGAGACGTTCCAAGGGTTATGTTTCATTCCCGTTAATCCTACCTCCGTTTATTTCTACCCTTACGCAATATAATACCATGTCATAAGCTGCCACAGCAGGATGCAAACCATCCGACCACGCTCGGCGGAATTGTGCCCTGTAATCTGTTGATTAGTGTCCATCAAAGCGGCGGCGGCAAATGAATATTAGCTGCACGGTGGCCATTGTGCAATCGATGTCGCCCCGATGATGAGGCAACCTTAATGAGGATAATATCGAAGCCCGGCTTGGCTGTATAAATCATCACACATGATCCATTCGCGACGGTCTCGTTGAACGGATAGCATCTCGTTTCGGTGACACCGCGTACCCTCGTCCCTGCAATAAACATTTGCCTGCCTGCCTGTCATTAATTATTGCACTAATAAACAATTTGGTTGACGTTTATAAAATGTCGCTGACATTAAACGTAGATCAAATGGTTTGACTTTGTTCAAACATTCCAGTCGTGTTTTTTGTAGTTGTATTTATGCGTGTCTGTTTGTCTGTATTTGTCTCACGTGCCCACATGATCGGAGGTGCAAACGTAATGGGCAAAGGTACATGAATGAGGGCGTAAGCAAAAGCCGGTGCCTAACGTTATGCCAAACATCCGGTATGGTATGCACATGCATCGTCATGCAGCTGCATGCACTTACGGTTGAACGGTAAAGGTAGGTTGTAGGGCAGCTAGGGAGAGCCCTTTAACCCTAAAATGCCTGGCGTAGTGGTAGTACCGATGGTTGAAGCGCGTGCTGGTATGGAACGTGTACGCACGTCATCAGGATATGCATTCGTTCGTTTAGTTGGCTCCGTATTTTCAAACCATTCCATTCCAGGAAACCTATCCCAGGGAAAGAAGCATCCGGGCAACGTATGCAATGTACATCGTTGGCGTAGAACAGTTGCAAACACATCTGCACACTACTCGCTCCGATGGCATTTCTATTCACTGTGGCTGCACTTGTCCCGCACTCAAACTGTACCCGAAGCGCAAGAGCGCGTTCATTTACACACATTTACATTGTCCCTTCCGGAGCAGTCGGTAGATATGGGAAAGGTTTAAATGGTTCAGAACGGTGCCATCAGTTGAGGTGCAACTGTGCGTCGACGAAGGCTGGAGAAGGCACGGGGCGGGATTCGATGTTACAAAACCAGAGCGACATAAACAGTCGTTCCGTTCTACCGCTAATGTGTCTCATCAAGCAAAAGACGGCAAGCCAAGAGGCAGACCACATGAAACCAGAGCACCGATTCTGCGGTTATGTTTGCTTTTGAGTCCATCGCTACTTGAGCGCATCGACAGAAAAAGCTTTTCTGTAGCTGAGCATGGAGGGAAAAATTTGTCCAGAAACCAAGAAAATGTAACCACAAACGTGAATAAGATATGCTATGAAGCGAATGTTTGTTAGGGTTACTTAGTAAATCGGAGAAACCAGAAAGAATCTCACTATTATGCAGCCAAATGTAAGCTTGCATTGTTGTTTTGTTTATTAGCTTCAAACGATTAGGTTTTCCTAGCTTTATATGGAGCTTTGCTTTAAATCGAGATATCATCAGGTTATCCCTTACTAGCTCAACAATTCTCAAGTATTGAAGAATACATACGGTTCTTCACAGTCGTGTCTACGGTATCTCATTTAAAGAAATCCATTCGATAATCTTTTAAGTTTCAAATTTGTTCAAGTTGTTAACGAAAGAACATAAGAAATAAGGATCTTGTTTTTATTTCCATCCATTCCTAGTCAACCTTTTCCTCTGGCACACAATGCTACCAAAGCGACCGCACTAATGAGGGATTTGCAGGCTAACGAAATACCCCAACTTTGCCTTGTTCATATCGTGCCTCTGTAGACTTAACTACGCCAGTTATCTACTGCGGAAGTCGCACAACGACGGCGACCCGATGAAATTCCTCGCTTTGTCCTCTCGAACATAGAGCAGCACGCGAAAACTATTTTAAATTGGCCAACAATGACGACGGTACAAGGCAAAGTCCAACAATTGTGCACCGCATTCGAGAACGGACAGCCGAAGCTGGAGCAGTAAAATCAACAACTTAAATCCTTAATGACAACACTGTTGCCGAATGGGGCAAAAGTTTTCCCATACACCGGTACCCGCCGCTAGGTCCAATCGAAAACAAATCCTTCCCAGAGACGAAGAACGAGCAAACGAGTTGCCGTTAAAGAGAAAGTCCAGTAATCTTTCCGCTCAAGATCGCTTGCACCTCTTTCGTCTTTTCCTCTAAAAGGCCATACCTTCCTGGTACATGAAGGAAAAAAACAAATCTTCCGGCTAGAAAAAGTGTCTGAAAAACAGCAGTCAGGAAAACAATGTCATTCGGCTTCTAGTGCCTTTGTCGTTCGCGTTTTGGCGTGTTTGGTCTGGAGCCGTAAGACGGACGTTCGCGTCGACGATGAGCGTTTGTAGTTCCTTGGTGACGGATTTTTATCGCTATCCAATCCGTTTTAATTGCTCCTTACACGGGCCATCGCTGTTGCTGGCGTTTGCAGTTTCTGCTAGACGACGGTGCCACGGGATAGCTCAATAGGGAAAACTTTTGCTTATCGAGTTGGGCTTAAACATTTTGCCATGCAGCAAGTGCTCCGATTTTCGCGTGTCATTGAGAATGAAACGAGCTGCATGGAATGCATCGGAAATAGTTTTAGTGTTTGACACGACTAGCTGTCATGTTGGGATTTGTTATTTAATCTTAAGGATTTGGTCCGACGAAACATATTGGATGCAATCTTTGAAGAACTTAATCGATATTGAAATTCATTTAGAAATCCCTTCAACTCGAACAAAAGCGGTAAATTAAATATTAATTTCAATACAATTCATTTTAATATCATAACCGCTCCAATCTATTTCAAACTGACTTTGTGTTACGTGTGAATAATTTAGTAAAATTATTTCCATCGTTATCAAGCTTGCTTAGCTTCTACCCATTGCAGCCTCTATCATAATCAACCTATCGCTAATCACCTAAGTTAGTTTATTATTTAATAGGTAATTGTACAAAAAGTCGATACACAATACTAGTCCAGTTCTCTGCAGCCGCAAAGACGAACATTTTCGTGCTTATGATTCACGGTATTCAAACGATTGATTTATATTTTATTACAGCTAAAAGAACCAAACTGCCTTCGAAATACCTTGCGGGTGGACGAAATAACAACGCTTTTCCAAATTCCACGGTCCCCGAACCCATTAGGCAATTTTGCCGGACCGCCGAAGTTGATTTGTGACGCAAGGTGCGGGACGCTCAGCTTTCAGCGACCAAAGTGAGAACGTTCACTACACAAGACATATGCTCTTCCTCTATTCATTTGGGCCTGTGTTAAATCGAATGTGGAGAGGTGGCGCAACTGTTCGCTCGCCTGACCGAACCTGCCGAGCTCGGTTTCTCCGATATCGGAAAGGACCGCACACAAGCGGGGAACGCGTTTCGTAGTCCAACAATGCTATGAACTTCCTGGCTACCACTGCCACCAGGCCAACCGGGGAAGCTCCCTTCCCGTTCCCAAGAACGTCCCAGGCCCACGAGTTCACCTTATCTCCTGCGAACACTTTGTTATAATCTGAAACATAATATAAATGGTAGCTAATTACGTTAATGGATGTGTATTTGTGTTGCGTGGGCCTACCACCGGTTGGGCCAGTTGTTTCATTGTCATTCGCGACCGCTTACTACCATTATGCTCCCCCGATTCCCCAATCGCTACCAGTTGGCATGGCTGCTACCCAACGCTACAGGATAAACGGTTTTGGAGGGCTAGGTGCTATGCTATCACGAACGTATCGGTTAATCATGCTCCATGGAAAGCGTTGTGAGTGTGGTCACTTTTTCGGCTTTGTTGCTTTCTGTGGCTCGGACGGTAGTTTCAATTGAAAAGCAGTCCCCGTAAGCAACCACGTCTATTGGGCAAGATGAACTGATTGAAAATGAGTGTATTCGACGACGAAGCCCAGCGAGATGAATCGATCAATAATTGTGTAACCACTGAATATGCGCGAACAACACAACCTTCTCACCAGCCATCGACAGAAACTAGCGCCGCTTCGGTCTAATATATCATTCACTTTGAAAATTTATTTATTGCTTTTGTGGCCATCCAGCGGTGGGAAACCACTCAGTCCTTCACCACCAAAGCCCTTATCGGACGGTCCTTTACATCCGTTTCCCCTTCTTTGTACGTTTGCAGCTGTCCCGCTGCTAGAGGCACGACTTGAATCGATGTTAGTAATTAATTAATTAGTGGAACGCGAATCCTCACCACTTGACATCGACTTTAGGCTGCTATTTGGTCTTTATGCCTCCCATTTTCCCAAACCATGCTGCTCTCAGAGGACTCGCGCAAAACTTCTGCATTACTTCTTCTCATCGCGCTATTTTGCGCCATCTCCTGCCGCGTGTTCGAGTTTCCCTTCTCATAATCAGACACAAGCTAGTTATACGGAAGGTGGCCACTGGGTAAAGAAAGCGTTGAAAACTTTTCCACCATCAATTTCACCCAACCACACCAAAAGGGGGACGATTCCGGACGCGATTCGTATTTCGTTCCTCTCGAGAGATGGTGTTGACTGACGCTGTTTGCTTCGCAGTGGTCGACGCTAGACGGACCGGGCCAATGATGGCCTACGGGGAATGCGAAAGTTAACCGAAAGATGCTAAAAGCGAACAAAGATGCAAAGGCAGAAATAAGAACACAGTAGGGAAAAAATCACTCTAACAGCCCCGCAACGCTCAGGGAAGAGTAGAGAAATGCATTAAAATATTAAGTAAACATTCTCCATCATCTTGGAAAGCGTAAGATGGGATAACATTCGGGACAGTTATGTTTCTCCCTCACACACCCATAGCTACACGCATACTCACAAAAACCACCGTGAATTAAACAAAGTGTAGGAAAATTGTTTCTTGAAGTCACACAGTTGGCGAGAAAGGGGTTGCCCATCCGTCGGGACAAAGCCACAAGCTGGCGAGGGAATTGCGCTGGAGCAAGGCCGGGAGCAAGAAGAAATGTTCAGCAAAATCAGTTAAGATTTAGATTACTCTCTAGATGGGTAGAAAAAAGGCGAAGGAAAAATTAGCCCTCCCCGATGGTAATTGTGAATGATGGAAGCGAAAATAATTAGATGTGACTATTTATGAAAACAGTAATTACCTTTCCAGAATTCCTGGCCAGCAAGACCTGTTTTAATGATGCAAACGAAGAAAACTACCTGAGTAAGGTATTTTAAACATTTCGGAGCTATTTGATATGGGTTTAAAGCTCACATTGAGCTGACCAAGGTAAATTGTGCTGCCGCCATCATTACTCCAAAGGGAGCTTAATTAACCGCAAAACGTTGACACCGTTTTATTAACCGCTAGATCTTAGCTTCAACAAATGCCGCGTTGGTTGGTTGGAAGGAACGTTGGTAAGTCGCAACAAATGCGCTGCGCTAAGTCGGGTTGTCGTTTAACGTTGGCCAATCGCTCGTTGCAGCACCATTATGCTCGCTAAACAACATTAAATTATGCAAAAGATTCAATTACTCCCGAGCGCGGCGATAAGACGGGAACATAAATTTGGCGTTCACCATGGCTGCGAGCCATTAAATGCTTGCGTCTTTTGGCAACCAGATTTCTGCAGTTTCTGGTCGACGGGTGCGTTCACAGCTCGCACGGCTTTGTGGTTAAGAAATGCCTTTACCGCTAAAAGTTGACAAAATGGAAAACACTCGAAAATGCATGAATTTGGAATGAATATTAAATTTAAATGGTCTCAAAAACTGTGTATTGAAGTAAGGCTGATTAGCATATAAACTTATCTTACATAAAACAGGGTTGCATTCATAGTAGAACTGTTTAACTGTAAAAGAAAACCTTACTATTATATTATTCTGAAAATATACCAATTTCCGATCATTCAACACATTTTATTACGATATATTTGACTCGGTTTTGAATAATTATTACGTTTCAATTAATTAGATCCCCTTGTAAGTTGGATAATATGGATCATTTTGCTAAATTTTTCGTACATTATGACAATTTTCCCAACCAGTTTTGTACGAAATATCGAAAGCTTTATACCGTAGCACCTAGCGTTGGTGGAAACCCTCAAGAAACCTTTTATCATTTTCGTTAAACAACCACCCACATGCAGTGCGTCGAGCTGTTCGCGATCGCAACCGAAAAACATTGATACGGAATCTCAGCCTGCCGTGGTGCGCCTTTCTTTTGAGTGCCGTGTGTTTTGAGGGCTTCTTTGTTGCGGTGGAGGGAAATTTAATTCCCCAATTTCAAACGCCTCAACACGCTGCCGTTTACAGCAAACCGAGTGGCTTTTGCTTTCTCATTTCCACGTCTTGCTTGCTGTTGGCGAAGAAAATCGCTTTCATTCCCGGGTTTGCCACACACACACTAAACAAATAGATGGGTGCGGGCGAGAAGGGCACTCCGTTGAGGGGTTTCCACCGTAGAGGCTGGAATTGAATATAAATTAAAAACCAGAATACATTAAAATTTCCTTTTACAACCAAAGCCACACCCGTACCGCTCCACCGCTGGTGAAGGAAAACGCTTTTCCATTCCAAATCACTCCTTGGCAGCATTGCCGGCCAGAAGCATGTAACAGGGAGGCTAAATGTCTTGTTCGCACATTGGAATTTCCATGCCGGGCGTGTAGTGTAGGCGATGGTTGAAAGCAGTACCAGCAGCAGTGGCCTGCCTAAATTATGCCTTTACAATTTTATTGCGTTCATTCGATAACATCCCCGTGACCGAGTCGGCGCGTGGTCGTAAAGCATAATGCGAACGATATAATGAAAATCAGATCTAACATTCTTCTTTTTCTTCCTCTTGCTCTCTTCCCAACAGATGAACCGTGCTATTCAAGTCAAGCCAGCGGATAGCGAGAACCGCGGTGGTAAGTTACGATTTGCTCGTTTTGCTTGGTTTACGTGGATCTTTCCTCCCGAAAATTACCACTATTTGCTGTCTTTTTCATTACGTTTTGGATTGTTTTTATGTTGAGTTACATTTTCCCCACACACCCCCCGCCACCATCGACTTGCTACATTGAAGCACCAGTTTAGCATTTAAATTTCTTTGAAAGGCGAGAAGTTTAGCAAGTGGTAAAAAGAATTAAAGTCCAACCGACACAGTTTCTCTCCATTCACGTTCGCAACGCACAGAAATCATCACAGCACTTCATCCGCTAAGTTTCATCTAACTTTTGTCAATATTTTGGTACTGGGTAAAATAAATCTGCCACTGGTGCAGCGTGAGTAAATTTACCATTGCATTGAAAAATCACCATCGTTCATCGCGACTGCCAAATGCCTGTTGGATGAAAATGATCTTCTCTTTGTTTTATGTTGGGTTTTTGGGGAAGCGCATAACCATTCTTTCCTACTCTGTACCTGGCTGTATTGCGGACGCCAGCTGAGAACCCATTTGGAAAGAGCTAAAATAATCATAAATTCACGCCAAAATTCAATCGCGAAAAACGGTGCCATTTATCTTGCTTTCCCTCGGTCCCCGCCACCACCACCGGTACACTAACAGCCACAGTGGTGGGCAATCATTCAAGATAGCATCGCAAACGCGTCGATGTGCTGCTTTGTTGGCACACAATTCACTCTGATTCACGACGATTGGTTTGATTCAAAAGTGGCCAGATTGGTAGGGCTGATACGAGATGAATGAATATATATGTATAAAATTGTTGAAATCAAATGGTTGCTATTTCACACGCCCTCAAACCACACGCCAGCCACCAATTTATCCAGTCAGCCTATCGTAAACAGTTATCTGAAACGACGCTTTTGAAGATCAAATACATCCTTGCTTTGTGATTCCAATGATACTGTGCCATCTGTAAAGGAAGGAAACTCTTATTGCACTGTTTAAAGTCATCCTGAACATGTCCATTAGGGCTACCCTCCTACCAAACGTAGTACCAATCTGGCCTCACAGCAGCGTTACATACTTTAATATCATGCTAATGAAATAATTTCCAGCAATATAAATTACCTAATGTTACTCGTTTCACCAAAAACGAAAGATAAAATGGGTCCGCCAAGGCCGCAATCAAAAGCGTTCGTGTTTTGCAACGTTCACTTCGTAAGCGTCCGGAAACGACAGCAGCGTAGGAAGGCACCATAACGCTTTGTACGGTTTCGTCGAGGGCGTTGTTTTTGGATGCTGCTGCAAAGCAAACAAAATATGTCTTTTGATATTTAATAATAATAACCTTGGCAACACTGTACATCTCCCACCAGCAGTGTTGCTATAGCTTTATGAAGGTTCTCTAGTTGCTTGTACTACTGCACGCACCCAGGGTAAAGTGGGTACCGAGGCATTGTGCCAGTTCTGGTTGATGTGTTGTAATAGGGCTTTGAAACAGTTTTTGGCGCGCACACACACATATACACACATGTTTTCCGTGTCCTACACGGAAAGGACCATTCGACCTTTGGGTGACGCGTCTTGAGGGTTTTGCAGGACGAGCGATGAAGTGCAAAGTCTCCATGGTCCACGTCTACGAACCGACAACACCCCAACAAATGACAAAACTTGCTCCATCAGCTTTATGTGTTACGTTATTAAAATTTATGTACACCGAGCACAAACAGCAAATGATCTTTTTTTTCTCTCCCTCTCTTTGCCGTGCTCGTTCCCTCCGCCTGCCACGGTCACTGAACTGCAGCAACAAATGCCCAAATTTAAGGTTGAAACGGAAGAATCTTGCGCATGGCATACACAGGCCCGGCGACGAAGATTTCATTAGCGGCAGCAACTAGGCATCTGGCAGAGTACAGAAAATGGGCTGAGAGAGGAGAGGCGAGGCTGATGGTACGGAGCAAAAGTCAGAGGGCGAGTTATGAGAATGCTAATAAATCTCCATAAACATTACCGTCCCCGCACAGTTGTGTGTCGCCATCTCAGAGCCACACAAGAACACGGAAAAGGCACCGGAACTACCTTTTCCCCTCCTGGGTCCGGCTCTGCGGCCTGTAAAAGACTTAATAGCAAATTGCTGTGATACACTTTGCGAGCCTTTTCCTCCTCCGCTACCAGTGGGGTGGGTTTTGGTCGGTTATCGTCACCTTCCGCATTCTTTGCGTGGCACCGGGTGCTCCCTACCCCGCGTGTCTCGGTGAAAGCAATTTTCATTTGATAAATGGCGTTGCATGGCGACAAATGTGCATGTTTACGATTAAAAAATTGTAAAACAAACATCATCACCACAGCAGTAGTCCGATGAGGTGTAACAATATGCGAGGGCAGGAAGAGGCGTAAACTAATCAAGCAAATGAAACGGTCTAGCTGGAAGGACTGCGGTACACGAGTTTCAGCAAGAAAAAAAAAAGAACTGTAATAAGCTACAGTTACTGATGCCTTTGTTAGCATTTCCCTGCTTATGTTCAGTCTCGCTCCTATAGTGTGTTTCACATTGTACGCCTGATGCGTATTATTTGTTACTCTCCCAGCTCCTTCCCGATTCGAACTCCTCCGTACGAGGCAAGATTTATGATAAGACAAACCCTACTGCTCGATTAAACCGTTGCCCGAAAATTAGTCCCGCAAACAACACGCCGTCCGTAGCGTTCGGCTACGCTTCAATCTTCGTCATTCCTGTTACCTGTTACTGGCAAGGCGACATGTGTGCAATGTTTCAGTAATTGCCTTAATCCTTTCCCATGTTTTACAATCCATCCTTTTCCCCGCGGCTCCGGACAACTTTCGCCTCTCCCCTTTTCTTTCTGTGACGTAAAAACTAGCCCGATAGATTCCACTCCCCTGAACGCCCGTCAACGGGTTAGACAAGCTCATCCACGTAGAACACGTAGAACACGTCCCGTACGGTGTCGGGCACCGAAAAGGGCTGTCAGCAAGAAGGTTTGATAATTTGATCAAATTAAAATCGAAACCTTTACTGCCGCTCTCCCGGGATCGTCCCCGGAACTTCGATCGAGGCCTGGGGTGTGAGTATTTCACCATTTTCTTGCTCGGTCGGGTTCTTCGGGTCCGGGGCTGAGTGAGACGCGCCACTTGCTCGGATGATGGTTTGTGGTGTGCGATTATGGAGGATTTGGCGGATGAGTGACAGGTCTATCGTAGCTGAGGCTGAGAATCACCACCATCACCTGCCACATCTTACTGTCGAACGTAAAAGTTTTGCCAAAGACGGGACTGCGATCCAGTGAACCGGGCCACCCATGTCCGCATGTTCTCTATGCCCTCTCCCCGATACGTGGGCGTAGCAAACTTAGCGAAGCAATTTTCCATTAGGAAAATTACATTGTCATTAGCAGGTGTTTCTCAGCCAGACCAGCTGACACACACTCACTGCTGAATGGGGTGTGAGTTTGTGTGCCAAACCCGAACCGAACCGAACCAGGCCCAAGATGCCGGCGCTGAACGTAAATGTAATTTTAAGACGCTTGCTGAGCTTGCTTTCTCACAACCACACTAGGCAACGGGATAAGAGATGGAAAGGGGCAAAAAAAACACACCACGGTAAACGACCCAACGCCTCCGTAGCATCAAATGCCTCCATTCAGACGTGCCAAATAGGGTTTGTGTGAGTAAATTAAATTCTTACACTTTAAACAGCGCATCAAAACAGTAATTACACACAACGTGGTAGAGCTGCCAGAGACAAAATGATACGAGCACGAGACGCGAGAAAAACGTGCAGATATTTCTAGTGGGAAAATAATGAAATTTAGGTCCTTCCAAACCGGTGTACAGCGGTGTAAAACAGATAACACAAAGGATGGGTATATGAGTAAGCTGCTCGTAATTTAGTTGCTGCATCGATAACGCTGCCAAAACAGCGTTCTATAATCGCTTCAGGTGTACACCGGCTATCAACGAGAGTGAATAAAAGTAAAGCATAGAGAGTCCAGCCCAGTCTTTAATAACTGTGGCCAGTTTAGCGGACGGTAAAAAGCATCAATTTCAACGCCGAACAATTTGTAAAACAAAAAAAGCAACTACATGAACGATAGCAAAAATCTATGGAATGCAACGAACGGGGAATCCATATATCATCCCTTTTTATCCCTCTAGGGAGAGGAAATGAACGGTAAAATTTCAACACATTAGTCGACTGATTGCTCCCATTAGGGAGGAGGCAGCCATGCGCACTGCTCACACGGCACCGCTTGCCCGTTCGGTTGGTTTCAATTCATAGAAAAGTTCTGAATATTTCATTGGGAATGTCAGTCATTTTCCTCGATGGTGGGCGCGTGCTATGTGCAAACCACACCACACAGCGCGACCGCGTCCGGCAAACCAAACGATAGGACGGTTGAATTTGCCGGTGGTTTATTGTGGTAGTGCTGGCAGCAGCAACAGTTTGAAGATCCATGCACGCAACTTTATTGCACTCGTGCAGTAGCATGTGCACGCGCTCCATGCATTGAGGCACAGGTGATGGCACTTTTATAGCTTGGTTCCCCGTTTCGCTGCTGTGCGCTTTTGATGAATTGAATGGCTGCGCTCCGGTGCATGCTTAAGGACCCGATAGCCTGACTCAACATGGGAAAACCTGACAGTTTTTTTTGCACTTAGAGTAAACGGCACGTAACTTTCGCAATTAATGTTGCCGTGGTTTGTGCGTCCATTTGTGGCGATTCTAGATGAAGTGCTGTATCGGCAATCGTTTACATCTTATCTTTCAAACTTTTGATAATTATTCCTCCTGCCAGCAGATGAGATGTGCGGAGCGCAAACACACCATAAAAATTATCATTTTACCATGTTTCACGTGCCATACCATACCCAGTGCCGAGGTGAAGCCGTTAAATCAAACCGCTCCCACCAGCACACACCACCAAAAGGGACGGTGTCACCAAATGTTTGCTCAATTATCGCACCGAAGAAGCAAATTGGTCCATAAAATTCCCAACCGTAGTCCCGTGGATGCACACAGCGACAACGATACTAACAAGCAACTGACCAACTGGACCAACTGCTGGGGAATGGCAGAATGGAGATAGCACGACAAAAAGCCGCACTTCCAATCCAGTACCTAATTTAAAAAGTTTTCATCCCAACAGCCAGCTTTGTTCCTGTTTGGTCTGCTACCGCTTTGGTCGTGCAGTTTTCTCCAGAATTTGGGGGTGTATTTGTACGGTGTTGAAGTCATTACTGTTTTCCGGATGTGACCAACGAAAGAATATTTTTCGGTGTTTCTTTTTTGCATTGCTCTTTGTTTTTTTTTCAGAGAAATGCTTTTACAATCGTTTCTTGCTTCGGGCACTATTCAGGCACTGTGGCTGGGCAAGTATCTAGCAAAAGAGAGGGACAAAACACACTAACATCAGGAGCACCTTAACACTGTGCAGGAATGCTGTACAGAAGACAATACACCACTGCGGGTGTGCAGAAGAGGAATAGGAAAAACAAAACCCCGATACCCTCCGCCCTCCCCTGGCATAAGATAACGAGCGTTTGTAAAATAGCGAGCAAGGGGAGGGAGATTGAAACGATCACTCCAACCACGGCAACCACGAGAGGTCAGCTCGTAGAGAACGACAACGGCGACGATGACGACGAAAATGGGGCCAAGATACACCATTAATTCAAATTATCTCATTTACAACGGAACTCGGTTATATCACTAATTTTTTCCACTTGTGTGTGTGTGGTGCTTGCTTTGTCCGCTTCCCCTTTGCATGGTTGGGTCCTTCGTTCCTCTACGCCGAGTCATCTGTACGCTCATTTTCCTAAGCTAACGTTCAGCGAGTTTCTCGTCTGTCTGTCCGTCCTTCTTGCCCTGCGACGTTTTCACCTTTATCGACAAATGCTCGTTCACCAAACACACCCTCGTCTATTGCCATTGCCTGCTTCCCACTCCTATCTGATGGTATGCAAATTACCGTACCACATTGTATCTGCACCAGTGTATGGTCACGGATTTGCTTGTGCCAAGGGTGTGCAGGGGTAGAGGAGTGGAGTGTGGAGTGGAACAAAAGCAACACCTACCAAACACCCACCCGGCTGCGGGTCTCGGGGACAAGCGAATGAATGTCTTTCTTTATGCCTATTACACACGGGGTGTCGTCGGGGCGCTGGGACGGGCGGGAGTAAAAAAAGGCTAGGCTCGACTTTTTTACTGCCCCAACTACTCCTACTAGTCGAAGCGCCACGAGGCATTTTTTATGAAGCGTAAAGGTTGCATTAAACAATAGGCTTTTCCAAGGCCGTTTGTATACGTGTGTTCGTGTTTGCTGGATGTTGCTGCAAGCAACTTGGTCCAAGAGATGACCCTTTGTTGCGGGGGTCGGCGGGACGGGAGTTCGGAATGGGGCAGCGTTCGGGATGGAACCGTGTACTTTCTTGGTTAGCCGGAAAGGGCGGGTTTGCTTGTTTTTTTTTGCTTTGTTTTTCGAGTCCTCAACCCACTAACTCCCTTTTTTGAACCTTTCTAATGAATGGTGAATGGTTGTGCAAAAAAAGGCAAACCGGCGTCAAGCGATCAAATAAATGGAAAGGACACACACAAAGCTCACGACCGAGTGCACGGGGGTGACCGTTTAGACAAACACTAAACGATATTGCGCTCGTGCCGCAGTGAATATCAACTAGCCGGACTCAGTTTCGAAACAATCATAAAAGTAGATAGCATGTGTAGGTCGGGGGAAGGGGAATGCAAAATGGCCAATTGGCAAAAGGTGGTCGGTGGCCGGTTCAGCTCCAGACTGTCGAGTTTTTAAATGTATCGATCTCGGATGCAGCCAACGCTCGGACGCGCAACGGCGAAATGACGAAATGGTCAGCTTTTTTTTTTTTTTTTGTTCGCACTTTCTCGTTCCCGGCATGTGCTCTTGGCCGGTCCTGGAATACATTAACATTTATGGTTGTTACTACCTGGGCAAAACTTTCTTTATGGCTCGTTCCAGGAGCACAAAAGCAAATGCCGGAACCGATCTGTGACGCAATGGAAAATGGTCTTGTTTTCCGACATAAAACACATTTTACTCGACAAGGGCCAGCTTTCATTGCACTTCTTTGTTACGTTTTAATAGAGAAAAAGTCGCTGTGCAAGTTGCGCGGTAAAATAATGTACATCTGACATTAATGGCTGAAAATGATAGCTTGAAACTTTCATTCCATCAACAACTCCACACTGATCGACATTGACCACAATCAATCCACTCACTGAAAGCCGAGCACGATGTAAATTATTCTTGTTCCAGCACCAACTCATACACCCCATGTGTATCCTTTTCAAACAAACCTAAAACCACCGTCCATTAGACAGATTGCTCAATTACGGCCTACACACCGGGTCTCTTGATGGGGTGAAGAACAGAGCCTGCTGCTGCCATTTGCGGCCCCGCCAGTTGGGCAAAGGGATGGCTCGGATATCTGATTTGTAATTCATAAAATTTATATCAGCTACAGTTTGCCAGTTTGCTGCCAGGTTGCTACACCCCCGTTGTCGCAGTTCGCGTACACTCCGTTCCGTTTGCTGCATAATGCAAACACCGTTTGGCCAACAGCTCATAAACTCACGTACAACACGTACCCATCAAACAAGGGCTCGTTGGTGGCTGTTGTCAGTGGGCGTTGTTTTTTGTTTTTTTTTTTACACTCCACATAATTTCACAACACAACCACTTTTGTAAAGAGGTGTACTGTAAGTATTACAACCCCAAACGCCACCAGCACCTTTGCAAAGGTAAGGGGAATCACGAAGTGCCATCCGTCGGAATGCGTGGAATTGATGATTATTTTTATGTACTTTTTATGTTATTTAATTTGTACACACATTCATCACAATCAATTGAAGACTTCTCCCACGTGCCAGTCGCGGAGCTGGGATTTCGCGACTTGAGCGGCCGTTGCGTTGCGGATGGATTGCTTTTCGAACGTCGGAACGTCAACGGGGCAGGCGGGGGGAGATCCTGTTGTGTGCGTAATTTTCCCCGTGCCGATTTACATTTGCGCCGAAAGGAGGCACGTGTTTGGTTTGGGCTGTGTGTTTCCTTTATTTATCCCTCGCTCCCTCTCTCCTTTATCCCGGCAGACCTTTGCACCGCCGGTGGTGGATTGGGTTGCGTGTTTTTCGTGTGCTTCGGGTGTATTCACACGAGTTTGATTACATCATTCATCTTCATTTAACGTAACGAACGCAGCGTGAGTGCGCCGCAAGGGAATTCATTGCGTTTTTGTTGGGCAGAAGCAGCAACAGCAGCAGCAGCAACAACAACAGCAAAAAAGAAACGCAAACGCAAGTGGAAAGAATAAAACGTGATTTGGTTCGTGAGCCATGCTGGTTGTTTTTCACTTTTTTCTCTCTTCGCTTTTGGCTCCTTCGCCACCCACGCCACTCTGGGTTGGGATGGAAATGGTGGGTATTTGAGGCAGAAACCATGTCTAAAAGCAACACACATCCTTCCTGTTGCCAGGCGTTTCCACGTCGTGGTGGTGAAGCGTGCCGTTGGATTATAAAACAGCGTGTGCAGACGCCGCTCCACACATTCGTTTACCCAAACACATGTGAACGTGTACAATATCGTACAATTTTATGTGTCTCATTTGGGTGTAGCATTTGAGCTTAGCCATCCGTCTGGTCTGGAAGCGAAAGAGAGAGAGAGAGAGAGAGAGAGAGAGAGAAAGAGAGAGCAGAAAAGAAACAACCCACCGGAAGAACAATAAGCCACATTTGCCCACAACAGCCGTGACACGGTGGATTAAGGCTACTGCAAACTGGAGCTTCTTAAACCAGGCAGGCGTTACACAGCGCATAGCAGTTGCAACGGAGGGTGGTTTTTGGTTGTCGGTCGGACAAAAATCGATGCCACCTCCACGCTAATCCATTAATCGATTTTTTTCCTTCGTTAGTATGTGTGCAAGTATGTTTTCTCTCCCCCTTAACGCGTACCAAACGCGTCCGGATGCAATGAAATGTGAAACGTACAGCCCCTTTGGACAGTTTGCTGTAGCATCGTACACATTGCCGCCTTGATGTGGCTCGGAGGTTAAGTTTGTTGAACTTGCCGCCCGGCGCGGCTCTGGCCGACTGCTGCCGTTGAAGGTGCTCGACCTCTGTGTCCTCGTGTGGGTGTCGACATAATTTTGCCAAACATATGTTCCGACACGTGATTACATTACATTACATTAAAGCTGTCCCAGTGCCTTGGGACGGGTCGTCTGTGTGATGGAGGGGAAAAGTTACGGGGAACTACAATTACAGATAATCACAAACATTATTGTCGCCAGGAGAAACCAGGCAAGCACGAAGCTCACCCCGCTGCAAGAAACTCATTCCCGCGTGTGCTGGAACTGATTTTACTTAACGGCGAGTTCAAGACACATGCTCATTCGACGTTTTCTTAAGGGTAAAGCATACATTGGAGGGCGTTTTTATCTTACGCTCCAGTGGGAAAAAAGAATCCCTACCGGGAAGATGTTGCCACCTGGAATCAGCAGAAGCTGTACTCGTTTTTGTGATATTCAATTTCAATTTGCATGTCTAAGCTGCCAGCATTTAATGTGGAGTGGTGAAAGAGGCACAAAATCACAACATTTTTAGCAGCTGCACTGTAGCAGAAAACCGCGTCTCTCGATCTTGCTTGTTTTCGTGGTGCGCTGAAATAGGTGGGAAGCTTTCAGGAAGCTATTGGAGCAAGGGAGTAGCTTATGACATATTCGCTGGTGTGAAATCCATTTCTAGTGCCGCTGTTTATTTATACATTTTATGCGACCAAAATCCAAAACCATCACATGTGTGACAGCAACGGCGCGGGAAAACATGTACCTTAACGCGTTGCCAAATTCAGTCCCGAAAGGTTGCCTCACTTCTGCTTGCCAGTGGAATAAGATTTAAGTCATGTGTATGTTTGTGTGTGTGCGTTGTGTGTGTGTGTAAGTGTTTTTGTGATACCTTACCTGTTCAAGCAAACGAAATCCACCCCAAAATAGTTGGAGGAATTGGCAATCCCATGTCCCTTTTCGAAGGATTTTACTCGATCTCGTTTTCCGGCGTTGGGAGGTGTTTGGTTTCGCCCCTAAGTAAACCCTTCGTTCTCAACACGTGGCCAGACTCTCTCGTACGCTCCCCGTCTGTGGAGTTGGATGGTAAACCCGAGGCAGCTAGCGAAAAGTAACCTTTTACTTTCACCTGCCACCAGTGTCGGTTGCTTTGGCTGAACTGGGCGAGAAGAATGTTCCAATCCTGCTACCGCTATCACCGTACCCATTGCAAGGACATGACAAAGCGAGACTAGCTCACCGTTTGCCGTCGACGCGCAAAGGCGTCAATAATGTGAGAAAAACGAAGCGCAAGCAGGCGTGTGGGAGTTTTTAGGATGAATAATTTATGAAAATAAATAATTTGCTATCAATTTATACTGATGAGGGTCGTGAAAGTTTTATGAACCTCTTTCACATTAGTGCTGCAGACGGTATGCTTTCCCCAAGTGTGATTCGGTTTTGGATTTGTGGCATTTGGTTTTCAGCATTTCTGCTTCATTGATTGGACAGTGTATGCTGTATTGGTTCGGTTGGTGGGGATAAAAATGGAGTCTGCGAGTGGTCTGCACTCGCAAGCCAACCAAATGTAAAACACTTTCTCGGTTCAACATGAAAACTTTTTTAATTTTATTTTAAGTTTTCCAAACCGAAGCCCGACGTCGGTGACAGATGTGCCTGTTTGTGTTGAGTATGAATATTTATACAAAATTCATATTGATTCAACCATTCATCAAATTGCATTGATGAGAGCAACTTCCTTTTTCATTAAGAACAGTTTCAAATTCTTCAAAGTCTTGATTTTTCTTTCTTTCTGTCATATCCTTTTGGATTTGGATTGATCGACAGGAAATCCTGTGAATGAAGCAAGAAAAGTCCCCGGAAATGAGACAAACTCCAGCCCAACAACAAACAAAAAAAAACGAAGAAAACACACACACAGCACAAAAAGGCCAATGGAAAAACATCTTTGCCATTATCGTAACAGTGTGCGGAAAGCCACCGCATTCACCAACGTGGTTCCCCAACGCGTTGCTGTCCCATTGTAAAACAAAATAACATTTATTGTCAATACTGTGGCTCCCGAACGCACGCTTTCTTTGTTCTACGAATTTTGTTTCGCCCTTTCGATTCTTTTTCCCCGCGCCCTTTCCGGGTTGCTAGGGTTTCCTCCAGTGGGATGACAGTTTTTTTTGCTAGCTCCTTCCCCCTTCTGTACGGTTGGTCGCTATTCGCCGGTCCAAAAACGGGAAGCCCGGCGTACCTTTTTATTCCATCCCAATCAACTTCTGCTTGTTTCACTTCAAAAGGAAAATGAGTACCCCTAAATCTTTTCTCCATCAAATTAGGATAGCAACCAACGTGGATGCAGGCGGAAGGGATCGATACGGGAAAAGAGGATGCTGGTGTGACAGCGGCAGGACGGGTGGCGTACGGTTTTTGTCCTTAAGCGTCCAAAAACTCGCCGCCGCACCGAACGTTTCCGTGTCTCCGGCCAGATTCGGGTGGTCCGGAACCATCCGGATCCCTTCCCGGTGGAAAAGGAGGGTTTGTGCCGAACATGAAACGCTTCCACCAGTGTCGGTGGATTTTATTTTTCCTCCCAGTCGCTTTATTCTTCTTTTTTCCATCCTGTCACTTTGATTTTGCCTCGGTTGTAGTCGTTATTTGAATTGATTTTATTATCTGCCTGGAAGGAAGACTCACCAACACACGTCGGTAGGGTAGATGTTTTCCCCAGCGCTGGCGGAAGAAGAATTCATGGGCTTGTCAAGGTGATGAGGAAAAAATCGATACCAAACCAAACGAGTTTAGAGCCAAATCCAGTGCCAAATACCCTAAGCAAATGATTGAATCTTGCCCGGGTTCGAACTAAGTGAAGAGTGGCATAGGGGAGACGATCCCTGAGAAGGGATCGAACTGGAGCGTAAAAGGATCTCGGCGGTTCATGTCAGTGTCCTACTTTAAAGCAGCAGACGGCGATGGCCCCGGAATCGGTTGACAAAATGAGCCAGGCAATATTCGTATTATCTTCTTCGCATCGAGCAAACCGTTTCCCACCCCGGGAGGTGCAAAGTATGGTGTGTATGATTGAAAAAAGAAAAACGAACATCCCTCCAGCATACCGGAGTCATGTGTGGGAGCTATGTTCTCACCACAAAAGACATTTTATCCTCAGTGCGCGTTGGGGCGATGATTTTGCTTCACTCTTCCCTTTGGTCGCTACGACCGTTTACGATTGATTTTCACCATCGAATTGAGGGTAAAAAATGTCAAACGTGTGTTCAATCTTTCACAAACAGACACACAAACACACACACACACATAGAAGCCCAAACGCGTTTGCGAACGTCTGTTGTGGCCATAAATTTTGTGGCCAGCAAACAAACAACGTCATCGTTGGAAGGTTGACGATGTGTCTCTATCTGGCGATGGCTGACGGCTGTATGCTTGTGGAACCATTCTATCGTAAATATCGTCTTCTTTCGGGTATCATCGCTGGGTTATGAGGCAAGATTTCCACTTTTGTTGATGTCATCGAATAAATATTAGGTGACGAGACCAGAAGATGACACAATATTACATCGGATTGGTTTGCAATGCGTGAAGCGCGGCGAAGGCAGGTATTTCGTGCTGGAAGTTGCCGGGTTGGATGATGAAGGCCATAAAAAATGTCCTTGACAGGTTGGCACAGCTTTAAGGACTTCAAGTTTCTCCCCAAAGAGCGATGAAGGGAATACATGGTTTGATGTCTCATTTCTGGTATGATGTTACTCATCTTTTGTCACCTATTTTTATATGGAATTAGTTTTAGTTAAAGTAGAGTGGAAGACCTCAGATGATATTTCATTTCATGGAGTAGCTTTATTCGATACCTTTTAGCATGGGAAAGCTACCACTGTACATTATATCTGTTTGCTTTTCAATCATGCCCAAGATAAGACCCATATGTGAACGCTCCACAAAAGAGATTTTTCGTCTTATCGCGCTAAAACCCTCATGTCTTCAACTTAACCGTTCGATGGCCGTAAATCAATAGAACATGCTTGCAGCTCAAAGTATTTGTTTGACATCTTTAGCTGTCATCCTGCCAAGCTTTAATTTCAATTAAAGCTCATCCCACCCAGTGCCTCTGACTGTCCCGTGCATCGTGCAACGTGGAGCCATATGGTTTACCGTATGGTTCTGTGGTGAAGTCAATATAACGATGCACGAGTACGACAGGATGACGGAGCAAGAAACGTTGCTCCAGCAGACGAACCCGAAAGCCACACCATCAGAATTCCGGTACAGAGGAAAAAGCCCTCTGCCCACTTCTCCTTTTTCCCCATGAAACGATTACCCCGAGCATCGTTTCGGTCGGGTCGGTTCTAACGAACTTAAGTTCTCAACCGGAAGTAACGTCTTCGGCAAAGGGCTGTGGTGCATACGCTCTCGGGCAAGCAACGGCAAAGCCGTAAGCACACGTACAGACCACGTGAGAAGGGTGCATGTGTGTAAAGATGGTACACATGCATCATCAAAACATGAGCGTATGGCATTGTCGTGTAGCAAATGGCAAGCGTATTAAAATTAAAGGGAAGGGAGATCTAATATATCAAATGTCTAAGACGTAGACTGGGTCGCACACGGTCACATGCAATGTGATGAGAACATGCAGCATCTTACATTGTTGTGCACTGCGAACCAGGCGAACGAACGAAGGAAACGATGCGATACGATCTGTGCGAACCGGATTTACGAGCATCAGTCACCCGTCCCGTGCGCTTGGCAGACAAACGACCGACAAAAGATGATGACGGCGAGTGAATTTTGAGCTTTCCAAGCGAATCCGTTGGTTTGTATGTGAGCGGTTGCATCGCTGATTGGCAACCAATTTTCCCGCTTATGCAGAATGGCAGAATGCTTGCAGACACCTCGAGGTACGGGACAGGACGCCCTCGGACGCCGCTGCAAAATACAGCGATGCAGTCCAAGCGATAAATCCTTCCAAAGGACAACGTCTTCATCGTTCACGGTTACGCCTTCCATCCCCAGGGCTGTCAAGATTTGTGCGGTGGCGAGGGTGTTAAACTTGTGCCTGATGAAATTCGCGAACGGCTTCCGCGAGCGCTTGACAGCGATTGGAGTTGCTAACTGCAACAAATTAAGCCATTTGTAAACGGTTGTTTCTTCGTCCATTTTGACAACGTTGGTTCCGTATCGTTACGTTGATTGATTGTTCAGTGGAAAGATGTGCTGCAAGTCATCAATTTAGAAGGAATGTTAATGCACCCGATCTTTTGAAACCCGGTACAAAGATGTTTTGTAATGTGAGAAATGTTACAATGTACTGTAAGCAAGATCTTATAGATTTTTACTTTGCGAACTCTATAATATTGAAGCACTGTAAACTCCTGGAAAGAGTATTACTATCAAATAATTTTACTTATATTTATTTTTGTTCGTAGAATAAAATAACTGTTTACGTTACGGGTGTGGTATTCATTTCGTCAAAATATCTCAGGTGCAGCTCAAAACTGGTACTGCCAAAACTAACGAAGCTGGAAAGAAATTGCATTCTCATCACTTGCCTTCACACCGCCCAATGAAAACAACTCCTAGAACGGCGATGGCAAACCAGACACGAACCATAATATATCCAATTCGCTTCCTCGCCATGCCCAACGTCGCTCGGCCAAGGTGCAACCAAACGCCTTCATAGGACGGGTGCAATTTTTTCTTTGTCTGCCACTGTCGGGGCAACTGTCAAGCTATCGCGTCTCGTCGAGTCTGGCGGGCTTTTTCCGTCACGATTATATGCTATTTTTTTCATTATTTCTACTTTTTTCCTGTGTACTGGGCAGGCCAGGCAGTCTGCCAGGAGATTCTGGAGCCTCCGTAGCTTGATCGATGGATTGCACTTGAAGAATGAAAAGTAGTTTTTGCTTCCGTTTGCCACTTCCGTACTCCCTTGTCCTTGTCCTTACCACAGAGGGCATTGGCTCTCGGGGGTTTTGGGGGAAACACTAGCAAGCTTGAAAACGAGGCAATTGCCCTCGGGGATTTAACCTCCGAGACGCCCATCTGCTTCCGGGCGTTACTGGGATGGTTGGTTGGCAAACCACCAAGAGCCATCCAAATGGCTCGCGCAGGCAAGGATCGCGCCGGAACCGAAACGGAGGTCGAGGGTGTTGGATGAAATGTCAAAACATTTCACACGACAGCCCGATGACGATGCACCCGAGATGTGGCCCTGCAAGACTGCAAGCACCAGACCAGGGATGCGCAGGTGAAGGTGCAGCAGCAAAGGGCGTGCGACATCGTAAACTAGAGGGAAATGGGGCTGGAGAGCATTTTATGATGAATTGCATTTGGACGACAATAACAACTTCCTCGGTTATTCAACGGTGGCTCGATGCGGTTGATGGTCTGGTCGTTCGTCTGGTCCGTTCGTTTCCTTTCGCCACCTTCAATTTATGTCTGCATTTCGTCACAGTTTCGGAACGGCACTACCACTGGACTGATGCCTTGTTTGAAACTGTGGCACCTTCATTTCACGCCCCTTCAAGAGTTCCGACTACGCAGAAATAGTTACCCATAAATTAATGATATGTGTCCAGTGCAGTACACTTTGTCTGTAGAGGACAATAACAAATGGCATGGGTTTGAGGACTGTGCTGTTGGGTCGGACAAATCACAAATCAGTTCCGGGGAATTGCAATTAGCAAATATGTTTTTGGCTTCCAAGCAGATCCTTTCTTAAGAATCGGCCGACGATTGCAATCACACTTTAATTTGATGAGTTATTTTTTATGATTTTCGTGTGATTAGAGCATAAAGAAAAGCATATTCATTATGCAAAGTAGCTGAACCTCGGTAGCCAAACTTGGAATTTATCGTCCCTTCTTGTTAAGGTGTGAGCTGATTCTAAATAAATTATTTGATTTTGACACGATTAAGTACACACATACACACATGCACACGCACATATCATCCACCTCACTAATTCAATAGCGTAGGGATTCAAATTCTCTTTCAATTCCATACTACACGGAAGCTACACGTGTATCATTTGAATGAAAGCCTGCTTCGGGACCGGGATGTTTGTCCCATTTCGTTCCGACATTGATTAACCGACCAGCCTCAGCTCCTTGCAATTCGACCGTTCCGTTACGGGTGAATCCATCCATCCATTCTATTTATACACCCACCCCGGAAAGGTTCTTTTTTAAGCTTGGTGTTCACATGATACGCTCAGATAAGGTTGGTTAGTACCGAAAATATACGTGATTTAAATATGCGATCAAATATCTTTCAACCCACTTTGATGTATCCCTAAAGGCTAAATAATCTTCGGTCTAATCTCGTTGGCGCTGCCGCTTGCTGCACTTGGAGCTCTTTACTTTCTTTGTCTTGCTTTTCTTTTCGGTTTTTGGCTGCGGGCTTATTGAATTGAAGGAGTTTTTGGCCTTCCATTTCAGCCGATTACAGCCCGCGATCTGTCCTGGGTTATTTAACTCACAGATTTGGGCCCTGTTGTATTACCTAGCCGCCTCACAAGACGAACAATTTGCGTTCCTGTTCGCTAACTCAGCGCGAGCCAAGCGATGCGTTGACACTAAGTTTCAACGCTCGCTTCGAAATTTTCCATTCTATTCAACCTTCTTGGCTGGGACGTTTGAATCCTAGCCACAGGCAAAGAGGGTGGGGCACCGGGGAGTTTTTTTTTTGCGGGTACATCCCAGTAGAAAAACTTTCCCTTCACTTTTATCTAACGAAGTTACAGGCCTGCAAAGTGTCGACTGATGGGAGGGAAATTGAATCAACTGGCGGGTTGGTATCGAGGAATGGCACAAAACCAAGGCAGCAGGAAGAAAGCAAACGAAAAAAATAGGGCAACTTCAATCCCACCACCGTCACACAACAAAGCGCACCCGCTTTCCCCCGAAAACAGTACGCGAGATGAGTACAAACAAGAAGGTTGAAGGATTCGGGAGAAGAACAAGTACAAGAATCCATTCCCGCGAGCTTGACGTGGGCACGAACCGTCAAATGGCATCAATATACACGACACCCAAGCCATGACGATCCACTCGCGTCATCACTTCCTGCTTCCATCGGTGGTGCGAATGCAAAACACCCCAGGAAGACACTGGCTGGCAAATCGAAAGTTCCATACAATTACGTTTAAAATTCAATCTACGCATCGAGCTGGCTTTTGGTTGCGATTTTTTTTTGTTTTCTTTTGTTTTTCTTTCGTCGTGCTACACCTGACACACGCAACGTGCGAACCCTGAGGCCACAGCTTTTCACTTCAATAAACAGGAAACTAGTCCTAGGTGACGATGGGGTATGTGCACCACACCGATGCTGGAGATTGATCCTGTTTTTCTTCTGTGTTTTTTTTGTTGCCTCCTAGCTTACAGCTCACCAGGAGCGAAAAGAAAGTGAATCTACGATTGGCACACGCACAAGCACGCACGCTCTTTTCATTTCAACGTCCACGGCTGAAACAGATTTATCCGCTTTCGTGCGGTTCGGCTAGGTTCCATTTTTCCAGTCCGTTTGCCGGAAAATGCCTTCTGACGTCCTTCAGCTTCTCCTGCCATCGTTCTATTTTTCGACCGGTTTTCGATAAACAGGAAACTGCTGGGATTTTCAGCCGAAAGTGTTTCACTTTTTGAGACGTGGCCACGGTCTACGGCTCGAGCACACGGTGCGTGGTTCAGAAACGTAGTCGAAATCACAAACTGGAGAAAAAAAAGATTATTTATGGTCCTTTAGAAAATCGAGGAAGATGCCACGGATCGATTGATTTATTTCGGGTTTCACTTCGGTCGAAATTTTGGGGAGAATGGGCTGGTCCGTGTAGAACGCACTGTTGCTGCTGTTACTGACACATATCCGCAGCGGTTGGCCATACCATGGGAGAGATTTTTTTTACTGCGTGTTCTCGTTGGATCGGGGGTGCATTGTAGGGATTTTTTGCACTTCCTGTAGTGTATTACTCCCAAACAACCCAGTTCAACTTGGGTCAAAACGTGCTAAAAGAAATGTACGACCGGGTCGAAAAAGTAAATTTCTACTTCTGGCTTGCCTCCCTTAAGCCAGGCCTCCAATGTTGGAATAAACCCCTCGATCCAGGTTTAGTTTTCGACTGTGAGAGGCTTTCCTTGAAAAGTTGAGTGAAAAT
The DNA here is from genome assembly GCF_017562075.2 of Anopheles merus. Taxonomy (NCBI): domain Eukaryota; kingdom Metazoa; phylum Arthropoda; class Insecta; order Diptera; family Culicidae; genus Anopheles; species Anopheles merus. The sequence continues at coordinate 11,799,571 of NC_054083.1, forward strand.
AGATGTTCACCCTTCAGTGATGCCTCCTCCGGGCACGAAGGGTTGGGAAAAAATATTACATAATTTGAAATTCGATACACATAACGCCAACTACACGGCTTCACCCATCTGCCTCTACTATCTTCCCGCTTTTTCGCTCACAGCATACACACGCAGATTTCGACCATGTCTAGAGGCATCGTATCGGACGCAAGAATTATTAGTCTAATGAGCACGTTTCCGGCACGTGACCAAACGTGAGTCCGTCGTTCGATTCCCCGTGTCGGCCGGCACGGATCGTGTCCAGTGTACTAGCTTTACTGGGGCATTCGGTAAAAAGGGGTGGTTTGTGCTGACGATGTGCTGGCCACGCACTCATAACACATTTCCTTACTTTCTAGACCTTTTGCTCACGTCTCACGAAGAAAGAAAGGGAATCATTTGTGCATGTACATTCCAATGGAAACGATGTTGGAGGCCGGCTAACAAACAGCTCCCAATGGTGTTGATAATGTTGACGAAGGTACGGATCACTGTTGCGGGTGAAATAGGTCAGAAAGTGCTTTTTGCACGGTTCCCTATTCTTTTTCTAGAATTTTCCGCCTGTGTGCTCTTTTCTAAACCTTTAAAGCATGTGTTTTGGAAGTTTTCAATTTAAGAAACAATTTTCTAGCTGTATATCTTTAGGCAATAATAATGCTTGAATTGAACATTTAAATTCTCATTATGGCTCTAAGTAACACGTTGCGCAATGCATTAAAATATGATCTCCGAGATACCACTTCACCGAGTCATCGAGTGCTCTTGAGATTGGTTCATGTTCTTGGCAGACCGCACACTTGCCTACACTAGACAGCACACTTGCCGATCGAGCACTTTAACGAGGCTCCAAATGATGGCTGCGCCTATCCTTTGAGTACATCAATGCAACTCATACCATCGTCACCGCCCAGTCGAAAGGCACCCGAGGCCCTTGTCGAAACCAATCGCTCAGCGTCGGTTGTGCCGGTTGTGCTGAACATCAGTTGTCGCCTCGGGAGCTACAATCCCTACGTCAAACAGGGAGCATTGCGGCAGTCTCTAAACCATTAAGCAAATCACACTTCCCGAAACCACAGCCCCCTCGACGATGGCGTACGCCGTGGTTGCGCCGAGATGCAACTAAAATGTTAATTACTGCAATCTCAACCAAATACGCCACAGAGCACAAGATGTTCACTGCTCACCGGTGGCTTAAGGGGGTAAAACCCACCTCCACACACGTTGACGATGACGCAACACCAGCGGTGGCAAGCAGCTTGCAATTTATTAATCGACTCCAAAGCTATAATTTATGTTCCGTTCGTATGATTAATTACGGCCCCAAACAGCATCAACGGCAATGGTACCGCCACCGGCGCCAGAGCATATTCTGCAATCCTGTCGCGTAGCTCAGTCGTCAGACCGCATCATCCTGTTGGTTGGTTGGTTGTCTTCTTGGTCGTACGAAGGACAAACCTCAGACAGAAATCACTCTTCACAATGCAGTACCGATCCGACGGCAATGCCACTGCGAGTGTGTACGCGAGTGCTTAAGTGCTTCATCATGCCGCTCAAAAAGACTCTACTCAGTGAGGCAGCCTTCGAACGTTTCGTTCGACCGTTCTTCTTTGTCCGTTCCGGGCGAGCGAGACAAATCGCTCGTAATTACGGCAGCTTAGTTAGTGCGACTTTGTACGCCAGCAGTACCTGCTTTGATCCTTGTCGAAGTTGCTGCTCGGCTATGGTCCGCGTCCAACTGGTATCGCTAGATTGGAAGAATGCAAAAAAAGTACGCTTAAAACGTACAACTAACAAAGGACGTCAAGTTGTAAGGGATAGAAATACGCATATAGTACACCAACAAGGACAGCTTACAGTTGGCCTATCATTTGTAGACCGAAGATCAAAAAACGAGCGATGCTAAAGAAGGGGAACAACACAAAAATCAGGGAAAAACTTCACCATACATCCTAACATGTTCGACACATAACGGTCCGAAACGGGACGGACAGCGCGATCACGTTGCCACAACAACAATCGATACGCTTTGTCCCAAAAGGGTTTTATGGGTTGGGACGAAGCCGCTGGCGATGATCCATCCGTACGGCTGTAATGAATCACGCGCCTTGCACTAGCTTGTTTGAATGTGGAAGGCCTCGATTTTCAAAGATTGAACCGTGTTCGAGTTGCACTGTAAGCGAAGGACAAGTTTTTTGCTCACCAGCCTGTTGCCAGCACGTTATGCGATACGCAAGGAAGCAAACGGGAACGTGCGTCGTGTGCGTTTTAAAATCAAACACTTCTACGCAAATACATCAAACACTGTAATCGTTACGTGGATGCAAAAAGTTTGGCTCGAAATCAATAAAAGCTATCGACAGTGACATGATTTAAATTGAAATTCCCCGTGTTGCTCTTTTGGATGAAATTGAAGCATTGATTTCATCTGGATCGTTTTGCGGGCTCTTGGAATAATGTATGTTTGTGCGTAGATATTGAGCATCGAGATAATAATTGATCTTGTAGAACGTTTTAACGTTTCCACAAACAAAATCATGTAATGTTTATAAATCTATCCTCAGCGCTATTTCTATCAAAGCTTTAATATTAAGATGCTAAATCACTCAACTGCCTCACATTTCACCAAACCTAAGATTTCTCTCGACTCTATTTAGGTCAAATTACCGCCACAACTTGTTGCCAGAATTTTCTTAGGCATGACATTAAACGCGTAATTAGATTTACTAGGTCATTGACTATCGGGGTCATCCTAGGAATGTCTGTTAGTGCCTAACGAAACTCCCTAGCTCCACACATTTAATGCGCCTGCGTCTTGCTTTACAGTAAAAAAACAGAACCACAACGAACTCACCCAACCTCGAGTCGTCTGGAAAAGAATTTGGATCCGTTCCTCATACTACACCGTACAGCCATCAGCCAGTTCAAACTGTCATGATGGTACGGCGAAGAATTTACTCTCACGTCTAATGAGATACAGAAAATTGATTTTTCCACCCGGTACACAACGGCGTAAGCTCGGAAATGTGTCGCTAACGATTACGACCCTGGGCTGGCCCATTTGAAGAACGCCTCCAACCGGACGACCGGATAAGCGAGCCAATGGAAGTAAATCCCATTACACACATTTACACGCTCGTTCAGGTTCACCCCCGAAGGCAGACAGTCTAATTTCTGTTCGTCTCCTTTCGCCGGGATTTGCAAGGATTTTGTGCGAGCAACCTGGCACTTGCACTGACAGCGACCGAAGTGATGAATCTATACTACGCCCGTTAGGCTCACCACGGTACAACGCATACAACGCAGCATCGCAGCAGCGCCCCCACAGCGACCATTTCGGTGGAATGATAGTAGTAAATCTAATTAACTAAATAATTATCGCAAATTGCCAAACTCAATTACCAGACGCAGTCGCCAGGGCTGTAGTGCTGACCGGCCAACGACTGCGATACAAAGCGATAAGAGCAGTTCGCGCAGAGCAGTGAAATCCAACTGCAAACTTTGACGTTGTCCCGGGTTTTCCCCAAGTAAAGATTGGGTGCCGGGAACATTCCTGTTACCAATATCCCGAACTCAAGCGGTTACCATTTTTCACTTAATATGTATGAATAAATGAAAAGCGAACCACTCTGTTTCGAATCAGTGCTCGCTCGATGTCGCATACGTACACCCGGGGCACACGGGTACCCAATTTTCGACCACTTGAGGGACGGCCTTTCAGTTCGGTGACACCCGCAGAAATTTCCCCGGACGGCGGACCGTCTCCCACCCGTCCCAAAAGATGGTCGAAGGTTTGCGTGAGTGTGTGGTGAGGGATGAAAATGAAATCGTTTTACCGCCATCTCGTTTTGCAACCGGTGGTGGTTGGTACGGCACTGGAACTGGTTTATGACAGCAAAACAGTATGGCGTGTGGCGTTTTTCCTCTGTCCCGCCTTGCCTGCGCCACCTTTTTCCAACGGTGTAGAAATAGCGGACATGAATGTGGCTGAGATTTCTCCGGCATGGATTGGGACCGCCCCCCAATCCAGCTCTACCACTGACTGGGCATGGGTTGAGTGAGTTCGTTTTGTCCGGTTGACCTTCCGACATGTCGACATCGTTCCTGCTGGCGGCTCTCTAGTACCTACCCCGTAAGCTTTCTCGCCACTCGGTAACGGTATTTATAATTTATGAAGAGGAAAATGTTTCCTTCGTCTGCAACTGATGTAACGCCATAAAGACTGCTGTACACGGCGGCTCCGGTCCTCCTATTTACACGTTCCATTTGCCGGTGCCCCATTCACACATGGGACGGATTTTCCCTTATCCACACACACTCAGAGGCAGAGTAGCATTCAACTGTTTCCATTTTTTGTATACGTTTTGCTTTTCTTTGACCACATTCTCCCTCTTTCTCTCCCCCTCTCTATTTTTCTGCAAATGGAAGCTTTGTAAATAGTGATGGTGAGACGACGATGTCTCCCGTTTTGCTAGAAGCAGGTGGTCGTTTTGCTTTAGATCCTTCGCTTACCCATTTTACGCTTTGCCCTTTTCCTGAACCCTCAAACCTTTTTTTGGCAGCAACAGCAGCAGCAACAACAGACGGAATTTTAAAGTGCCTTTCCGCTTTATTTGATCAAGCAATTTTTCTTACCGGCGAATGGTTTTTCGATTGTTCCGTAGCCAGGGAGAATTTATTGTCGGTTCAAAGGAGGTAAGCGGCGAAAGAAAGATGATGTCCCTGCACGGGAAAAGTGGTCCCGTTAGCCTATTGTGGTGTTTTGTAATGGTGGAAAAATGCTCATTAATTTTGGAGGCTAAAACGGTTAGTGAATTTAAAATTCGAGGCATTTTTACGTCCTAAAACCCACTTATCATTGTTCAAAATTCTGTCGCTGCCGCTCAAGAGACGTTTTTGTTATGGAGATTTAATCTGACATCGTTTAGAGAAAGATATATTCCACCAGGTACGATAAGTTTACCTACTTTATCGAGCATGAAATTCAAAACCACTAAGATTAGGAGGATCAAAGTGTACGACTTAATCAACCGTAAGCCCTTACCACTCAGTCATCTCACTAAGATCACACACAAAGAATACACACACGCATTCACACAACCTTTCCGGTTCAAGTTAACTACGACCAAAGCTGCGTAACTTTAACAATCATTCCGATCAATTCAACAACAGCTCAAATGCCAACACCCCGCATTATGATGGAGAATGGATTATTCTGGCACTTTGTTTAATGCTCATGCACGAGCTGTGGCCATTCGTAATAGAGCAATTATTTCACTGGACCCTTTCGCATGCATCAGGATGCAACCGGGCACCTACTAGAGTGGAAACTTGTCGGATTCATGTAGCACGATAGCCCTATATGTTTGCACATGTGCACACTCCGACCAACACTCACCCAGATCAGTGTGCATTATTCAAATTTCATGCGATGGCAATCTCCCACTTTACCGCTTCGAAACGCATCAACCCAACCACAGGGATGATTTTGCACTGGACGCACGGGTAAGCTAAGAAGATATGGCAAAGCACAGGGTAGTGGAAGGATGTGGATTTGTTCCATAGCCGGGCTGAAGTTATACAAGGACCCTCACTGTTCTCGCTCGGCCGAACTCTGTTTTGCATGGGTGTGAAGCAAAAAATAAAATAGCAAATGACGATAATGAAATTGTGCATAATGATATTAAAATGTAATAATCATTCTCTTTTAAAATTTCATCGCCGTTTAATGCATTTTTAATTAACTTTATTTTGCGTTTAGCTCTGTGACTCAGCTGCTAACGGCTTTTAGGTTAACACACACACACACACATACATATCTCTATTGGGAGGTAATACAGCTGGGTGGGACTTGTGGGTTAGTTTAGTTTTACCCGTTCTCGATAAAACGGACGCAACGTGAAGTCTGCACGGCGCCAGTGTTTTACGGCTCGGGCGATTAGTGTTCCGCACCGTTGGCAATGAGATGATTTTTCATAGTTTTCTCCGTCATTGAATTAAAGCTTGATTGGATTGAAGCTATGTGTGCCATTGTGTTTCCACACACCCGTACCCAGAGCACATACTAGAGCCTGAGCTAGGAGCGAAGGGACATGTTGGAAAACGAAATCGAAATGAATCGTCGAACAGTATCATAGCGAACTGATTAGATTCACTTCGAATCGGATCTTTTGCGCGCTTTCCAGCCACCAAACCCCAGAGCCTGTCGGTCGATGAACGATGATAATTTGTGGCTTCATTGCAATTAGTCTCGCTCATCCGTCGGTTTGGTAGAGTACGCACACGCACACTCACTTCCGGCCGCACGGTTGACTGAGATGCTAATGGGGAAGCGTTGTTAGCAGCCGCGATGGTGCGCGATGACGGCATCCGGAAGATCGATCGATGCTCGCCGTTTCGGCCAATCGATCACCCGAAACCTGGTGGAGTTGCCGTTGCCGGTAATGTAATAAATTAATAATCATTCAACTGAATGACTTAATCAATCAAATTTCATCGGCATTTCCAACCCATTGGCTCAAGAAGCGGGAGACGCAGTGAGTTGCTGATGACGTGCCGTGCTGTACCGCCGACAAGGCGACCGATTTTCCGGGTCTTGTTCCAGGGCGTTTTCCGGTAGTCAGCTCATATACGGCGAGGGCCAATAACTACTACCACCATGTACCGGGGAAGCGGCTCCATGTCCTGTAAAATTAAATTATTGCTAATCGCAAGGCTTTAATCTTTGAGAATGACAAAATGAACCATTCAGGAAGTGGCTCTAGCGACGGTAGGTCTAGAAAAGATAGTGTTGTTGTGGAGAAAAATTTCAAACAAAAAACTATATTCTTAGATATTCATCCTATTGTTTGATAGCATGTATTTAGGGAAAAAATAAAACCGATAGCTACAAAACCATTGAAAGTATTTTTGGTTAATCATCGTTTTTTCGCCAAGTCAAAAGCTTCGAACGAGTCTCATTTCAAAGTCTTCAAAATATGTTTTATATTTTCACTGCATCTATGTGTTTTTTTTTTTTGTGCCGTGTATATTGCTCTCACTTTTCACAAAGCATTTTTGCTATTTTATACATGCCAGCCGTTTTAATATAATGAATGTTTCGCTTCGTTTTGTATAAACGAAATCGCAAATATTTGCACATGAACAACACTAAACGTGAGGAACGGAACTGTACGCAGTGGATTGCTACTTCGTTGACCGTTATCCGGTGTTCCTGAAGTTGATAGAATTTAACAGAAAGAAGAAAAAAACCCACTCACTCATTTTACTTTACTCTACCTGTCGTGCTTTCTGAAGCGCAATCATTTGTATCGCCAAAGAAAATATGAAATATTCCTGTATGGTACATACGACTTTCATCTCTACAAAGCGCTTGAAGAAAGTGTCCTTACCATAGTTACCATCACTTGGATCACAGCAGTGCCATTCCTAGCACAGCAACCTGGCAAGCAGAGCTTCTTTTTTTTAGCTACAACATTTTCCCGGTTCGTGTACCATCCGAAAAGTTGTCAAGGTAACCGGGAAAACCGAGCAGAGGCATACGACAATGCAGAGAATTTCGACTTTGATTTTACGGTTTGACGATTTCTCGACACATTTTCCAGTGCTTGCAAATGCTTCAGTTGGGAGGAGAAAGCTGAAAACGGATCTCCATTTACCATGGAAACAGCCTCGAACACACCGGAACACAGGAATGTATACCGAATTGGGATGGAATTTTGTACAAGTTTGATTTTTTGTCCTTCTCTGCTGCGTAAAAAGACTCGATCATGCTAGCACAATGCAAGCGGATGCAAATAAGTGCTGAGTTTTCTTGATTTTGAGCTTCCTTTAATAGAAAGTTCGTAAACGTGTGCTAAGTTTCGACCCCCCCAAACCCTTCAAGGAATGTGCGGTGCACGACTCAAATAAACCATCACCGTCACTGTTTGATGCACTCGCCGTTCGTCGCAGTCGGTTTGCCGCTTGGAAATGCCTTTCGGCCCGGGGAAACACATGTAAATTAATTGAATTTATGTGCCCGAAAGATAGTGCGGTTTCGTCAGCCTGTTCAAAATGTCGTGCTTACCTTACCTTCCATTCGCTGGAAGTGTCAACCATCAAAGACAAAACCTGGGTGAGGGTGGGTGTGTTTCTGCTACTGCCGCAAGGGAAAAACAGGCAGCGGAAATTAATTCCAGTCATGTGAAATTACAACATTGCCAAACGAAATGCGAAAAAGGGGTTGTAGCAAAATCACCACGTTTAAAAATGACCCCACACAGGAAAATAAAATGTAATACCACAGTTTACACCTCCCCTGTGGGCGATGGTGGACGGTTTTTGAGTAGTTTCACGGACAAGGATGTGTACTGGGTAGCTTTTTTTTTTTGTTTGCATGATTCTTCCATTCAGTTGCATTCAACATTTCATGACGAGTGTGTCTGCTGGTATAGTATGTGTGTATGTGGAAAGCGGTTTTTTGTTCACTTCACTCGAAATAAATGCCACGTCTGTAAAGGATCGCTTTCGTTCCATTCCAGCACATCGCCCGGCGATCTCTCGCTGGGAACAGATTTTGCATATAAAGAGAGACGGTGAGAGAAAAACGGCACGCTTAAAACACTGGCACGGGCACCCGCTGTTGGAAAAATAAAATGTTCTTTGAAAGCTGCACGAGTTACAGAGCAAGAACACCAATAAAAAAAAAACAAGCAACGCGGGTGAAACTACTAAATCCCATGTTACACGGTTGCACTTTCGGGACACAGCGCGCTACATGTTCGTGATTTTGTTATGATGATTCGGTGCTTTTTTCAGCGCATCCGTTTTTTCGGCGAAATTGCTGAAAATGGTACCCAACGTACGTGTATTGGACTGTAGTTCCTCTCCGCGCGTTGGCTTTGGTTCCCACACTTCCAGCACAACACATGTTCCACGGGGCGAAACTTCCAGCTTCCCTACCAGCGGCTTACGATCGTTATGTACCGCGAAATGAAGTGAACACGACGTTGCCGAGTGGCAACTTAACCCGGAAAAATGCTCGCAATGCACTGCTTTACATTCCGGGAAGGGTGTTTCCCCATCACCTAGCACAGTCGTTCGCCAGCGTTCACCATAGCCAAAGCAGCAGATATAGCATGTCCGGAGATTTTCTATTACTACAGCGCTGCAGCCTGCACGCGCTGCACTCAACCGATCCAGCACTATCAGAGGCAATGATAAAATAAATGGAACAGCGGAAGTTGGCACTGAACTGAATTTAAAGTACAACTCCATGCGCCGTGATTGCGCCCGGGCAGAAACTATGCTCCCACTAAGCTTTCACGGAATTCAGAGCGATTCGTTTTCGACACAGCGGTCAAGTTGAGGCTGTAGCCGGGGGAAAAAAGCGTGCCAAACGGGAGCGCTATAAAAAAGCGAGATCCAAATTGAATTTAGTTTTACTCTTCATCATCGACGTTTGCACAGCGTGGAGCATGGGGAGAAGCTCGTTTTTTCTCTCAACTCTGTGACCAAATTTTACACCCGTCCATGGTGGCTTTAGCCAAAAAGGCATTAGGGGTTTTTGTTTGTGTTTTTTTATGCTGTTGTCTTTATGCCGAGTTTATGTACTTCTATAACCCCACGTAAAAGCGAGCACGATGCAAGCGTTTATGAAAGGCTCTCTCGCGCACAAAACATTCATCATTCGATGGAGGCGAAATTTGATGGCGAAAAGCTGCACTTGCTGGGATGCATTATGGTGGCCTGTAATCGAAATATGTGCAGTAAAAGTTGTGTGCTGGGGCAAACCAAAAGGTATTGTTTGCTGTGGGGATTTGAAAGTGCTAGAAGCGGTATGTTCAATTTTTGGCTAGCCGGAAAACTCCGCTTTACACTCTACCACAGGGCAGCGTTTTGAATGCTTTCGATGTAAAATTTATTAAAAGGATTTGTTTTTTTTTCCTGGAACATAGTACAGAGTTCTTTTCTCCCTCCTGCTCTCACAATTTCAAATGAAACTGTTTATCCTTTCACCCAGTCGTGTCGTGCGGAAAACGTGAAAAACACGCTAGGATAAAATTACACATGATTGAAATGGAGAAAACACCAAACAAACAGTAGATGATTACACACTACCGTAAAACGTATTCATCTGATGTGTGTTTATTAAGTTTTGTGCCGTTCGCTTACATAAAAAGGGTTCGGTGCAAAAACTGGGTGTCTGGCCATGAATAAATAATTTTCTCGCCTCTCCACTCTGATCCGCCTTGTGACATGGGTGTAAGATAGCTCGTTTTTCACACGAAAAGCGTACGGCGTACAGTCTCATGTCATTAGATTGTACCACTTTTTTCTTTTTATTTTTATTCTACGCCTTGTGTGTGTGTATGTGTCGAAGCGTTCTCATTTCATTTAGCATGAGTGTGAATAGCCACACACTAGTTCGCTTCGGCCTGTATGATGTTCTCAAACATTGACATAGTCCGAACGACGGAACGATCCGGGCTGGCGCTTCAAAGTCAGAGAGTTTAATATAGCCAACGATTAAGTGAACCGGCGACACCGAAAGCCTTGCGGTTTTTCGCTTGTGCACGCCTTCAAATACATATTTATTCTTGGAAATTAATTTAAAACTCCGTTTGCCGGGGTCGTCCAAGGTGGGGAAAGTTAACATTGGCAATGGCAATCTTTTGCCGTCTCTCGCTTCGCCTCACCTCTCGTTTAATACCAAACTGTTGGGCACGTTGATGATGAAAATAGGAAAAATGGAAATCACTTTCAAATATAATGTGTTTATTATGTTTTCTTTGCATGCCCTTTTTTTTTTGTTCATCTTCTGCACACAACTTTTCGGCACTGGAACGAATGGGGCAGGAAAAACAATTTTGTCCAGCCTTGGGTAACTTTATTCGGGTGGTCACCTCATCTCGTCGGTTAGTCAACCGCTATGCCGTGGATGCCGTTGGTGCCTGCGGGACACGTCGTGCCAACAGCAACAATAAAAACAACAACGACAACAAACGCCACCCTGCCTGTCAACGTTTCGCGCACACGCCTCCGTCACATTAGGCTCGGAGGTGGGATGGAGGATTTCTAAATTGATTTTACAAACTCTGTGTTCTTCTCTCGTTCATACTGCCTGCACGTACTACGTCTTTGTTGGCGACATTGTTGTTTTGACCAAATCCAGCATCCTGAACGGTTACAATAATAACCTTAAGAGCGAATAGGAAACGTAATGGAAGGAAAGAAAAACGAACGCTCAGTTGTTTTCTTGGGCAGCCGGTAAAGAAGAAATGACAAAGTTTTCGCCACGTTGTTGTGTTTGCCATTTTTCCATTTGTCGTTCGCCCCGGTGTACGGCAAACCCGAAGCCAAATTGGAGGAAAAAGTTAAAGTGCCTTTTTAGCATACATAAAAATTCGCATCCGCTATCCGCCTTGTTCTCCGCTGCCGAGCAAGAACTTAAGCGTACAGCACACGGTTTGTACAGTAGCTGCGAGTGGTGGCTGAGGCCAAGGCACATTAAGGTCGCAAAGTGTCACCAATGGCTTTAATAAAGTCACCAATGGCAAATGTTGTCGTTTGCCGTAATGAAGCAAGGAGCGTACACAGACGCTCACACACGCACGCACACCTAGAGACCGGCTAGTGAGTTTGGATGTTCCTTAAGCAGCGGCACAAAACCCCCAAAGTTCAAGTCAGGGTTGGAAAAGTCAGGCGAAATTAATTCCCTACTAGAAACCACAATTCCCACCGCAGGGCTTGAAGGTCTGTGGAGCTCAAATCCGGCTGCAAGCGAGCGTTCCCAGCGCTGCTGTAGTCCTTGAACTATAACCCCTTTTGTTTCGGAAAAGACAACTTGGCTGAGTTTGCGGGAAGTGCGGGAAAAGACACGAGGGTTTAGTTAAAATTGTATGCGACTTTGTCAGTCCAATAAAACTCGGATCCGAAAGTATACACACGCGTGCGAAGCGGGAAGTGTGCACTTTCATTAACAACTTGGCAACAGCCCTGTTGACAAAATCTTTTATCCCATCCGACCGTCTCTTTCCGCACCGGTGGGGTAGCGAACCGTTGCCGTTCGGCGGTTTGCAATTAAATAATTAGGAAAATAATTTATTCACGTACCCCGTAATTGTAGTAATCGCAAAAACGGGCGCCGCGCCGAATAATCATTTTCTGCTACCGTTAGCAAATTGCTGCACCGGGTACGATAGACGCCGTGGAATCGGTCGAGCTTGTGCGCACTTGGTTGTTGGCCCTTGTTGTGTGTACGGTTGGAAGTAAAATCCTCCACAGCTGGGCAGCAATGGCCAAGTCCGTGGGCACTGGTCGGTTGCTGAGCCCCATGGTACTGGACGGTAATTGTTTGCACCCTCTAGCGTGCCCATGCAAACATGGATATGATTAAGGTAAATATTAGCATAACCAAATTACGCGCCATGCGCGTCAACGCTCATTTGCGTCGGCAGCGCATTAGATGCTTTTGAGCCAGGGTTTGGGTGCATCGGGGGGTTTCAAAGAAGCGAAAAAAACCCTCTGATTTTGCAACATAGAGAACTGTGCCTCTTTGCTTGTTCGTTGGAACGTTTCCTTTCAATCACCATCAATGATAATCTCGTCGTAAAGCTCGCACAAAACGTTCCCCTCGTATGGTCGGGCTGCCTGCCCTTCTTGTTTTCATTAATCTTACTAATGAATAGAAAATGAAAAATAGAAACGTACAGTATGAAAGTATAAGCTTCCCTTGTAAGCATATTTTGTCTCTCTCGCCCAGCTGGCGTCCCGCGTGTCGACAGGATATTAAAAACGCTTGAAGCTTCCTCAGCTCATTTCGCGTTTCTAAGCGTTCTTATCCACAAATCCACATGCCTAGAAGCGTGCTCAACCCTTCCAACCTTTCTCTTCGAAGACACCCAAGGTAATACACATTCCTCTACACACAGCAACACTTTATCCGTTCGCTCAACAATATCCCGTTCGATTCCGTTTTATCGACCAAGACAATGAATTATGTAAGACTGGGAATAATTTCACTCGTTCTGGCGCACCCCGTCGGAACGCCCTCCGGCACATCTTTAATGAGTGGCTGGCCCCGTGGCAAAGTATGGCAGGGCAAAATTCTGCATGCCATTCCCCTGAGCGTCTTAAACCTCCTTTTTCCATTTTCTTTCAATTTCTTCACTTCACAGAAAGATGAGATCGGTGGTTTTGGTAGCATGCGAAAAGACTTGGGCTCGCGCGAAGGAGATGCCGTTAATTATTCATTATTCTGAAAATTTTCAATTCATTTGCCTTCAATCCTTCCTTCTGCACAGCGCGACTGCTGCTGGCACTCTTCTGCCCCCCCAAAACTTGTTGGGAAATTGAGCAGCAAAACACGAAACAAGCACGAACCTTTCGCTTTGCCCTGCGAGCTATCTCTGTTTGGCCTTGAGCGGGGCATAGAAATACAGACAAAGAAAGTTGGAGCAGCTTAGGCAAGAGAAGAAAAAAAATCTGCAAAAAGGTTTATCACTCCATTTCTTATCGCAACTTGGCTGAGACAAAGGCGAAGTAAGCATCCCCTGGCCGGGTACATGAAAATGGGTGGAATTAAGACCGTTGGCGAAGTGATCCGAACCGTTGTTAGGCGTCGGTCGGTAAAGGATTTGGCAGACCGCTTCCACGTGTTTGATGTAAATCCGTTGCGAATGAATTTAAGGCCATAAAGACGCTTGCTATCTGGCAGGCAAGGAGGCTTTCCGTAGTACAGCTGTTCTGGCATCAAGTGAACCGAAATCTGATAACTCTTGCCATCGTTCTGCGCTACTTCTTATCAGCCCATTAAAGTCGGTCGTTGCTTCGGTCGGATGCGCTCCGTTCGAGCGATATGTAAATTCTGTCACATTAAATTCGTGTAATGCGCAATGTTCGTGCACCGTTCCTGCTTGAAATCACTTTCAAATTTCTTTCCAATAAAATCTGCCATCAAAAGCGACACTCATAATGCGCTTCAAAGTGTTGGGCGCTCGGTTGAAATTTGCAAGAATTACGAATCACAGGAAAAGGGGGAGCATCGTTGTCAGCTTTACAGTTATGATTATCTCTGCGTGTGAATCAGAGCGTTCAAATTGCGAACCATCTTCGTGAGCCAAGACAGTTTATCACAACTGAAACAATCGCACGCGGTGTATCGCGGTGCTCAATGCTGTTCTCTGTCGCCATCGTCCTCGTTTGGTGACTTTATCGATGATGACAACCGGTTCCGTTTACAACCACGCTCCACGATTATTGCCGTGTTGAGCAGCATGGCGCAATGTTTCATTATTTTCAGCGCGTTTGGCGTCCGCTTTACGATTATCGTGGGCAGTAAAAAAACCTCACCAACTAATAAACACACACACACACACAAACACACTAGCAAGCATAAAGAAAGCAAAAACTCCAAAATCGTATAAAAATGCAACGACAACACAAATACAATGGTTTCCCGTACAGTGCAAAAAGGATTGTGTTTCGGTATACCCCTTCGACGGGAGCTCTCCCTTTTTTTTGGAGGAGGAGGCCACAATTCATTACGATCGTGACCATTCTTCTTTTCATTTCCTGTGAAAACGCGCACACCTCCACCTACCGTTAACAGAATTTCAAGCAGGGCTGTTTGTTCCCGAATCGAGGGAATTACTTCACCCCTACCCCCTAGTGCACCAACCCGTGTCCGATGTGGCAACACAATGTTGAGTATACGGTGAATAATTGACGTTTTTATTAACTTTACACTTTATGAACGTTTATTGAGCTTGCATGTGAGAATGGTAATAATTTTTATCGCTTTATATTTCCATGGCTGTGTCCCAGCCATTTGTTGTTTTGTTTTCTTTTGAGGGTTGGCAAAGGACCAACGCCGGGACATGCGATACATTGCGCATCTAACGAGAATGTATGTGGCCAGCTATAAAGAAGTGCACTGAAGAGCCGACTTTTCTTCTTTCTCAGCATATCTCTTTATAGCATTCGTGAAGTGTTTTCAAACAGTACCCCTTTGGTTTCCATTCTCGTACAAACGAACCAGATACTCAATTCGTTTGTTTCGCTGCAATGCTCATAAAGGGGCAAGGTGGTCGTAAAATAGTGCACAGAATAAAACACAACCACCAACAAACAGCTGGACTCGTACAAATAAATTCCAGAAACATGGCTTCAGTGGGCAGTGCTATAGGTACTTTTTGTAGAAGGAATAATAACGAACGGCAACATAAAAAATAACAAAGGGCAACGTGGGCAGGCATGAATTAATGGGAGTGTTTTTATCTCAATCTATCCATTCCAGTGATAGTGCATCAGTTATTTGGAGCTTCACAAGAAAAATGAAACATTTGTTTACGTTCCTAATTGGTGTACGACTATTTTGTTTTCATTAAATTTTACTAGGCACGCTCGTGTACGGTGTGAAGTTTTAATTAAAAGAACAAAAATGCTGGTGATTTTGTTGAAGAAATTAATTACATCTCATATATTAACTTTACAATTTTAACCTCATTCAGCAAGAAAAAGCTGTAAAAAGCTGAGTATATGTAAAGAAATCTTCATTTATATCCTATGTTTGCAAATTTCTTGTGAAGCATTAAATTAACAATATCATCAAATTGTAATTTTAATGAGATTTCATACAATTATGAAAGCTGCTGCCATGAACAAGTTCAACTGCTTAACAACACGACATTAAATAAATTCCTCTTTAGTATGTCTAGGTAAATTATCAGTAAATCATTTACATGTTTATTGAACTCAACCAATTGAAATAAACAATTTATTTTATATTAAAAAAAATATATCCTAATACTCTTCAAACTCAAACTAAGATCAAACGGAAACAAAACCAACGAAAATCATGGCAAAATTAACAGACAAAAGCGCTACCCTTCCCAGAGGAAGACAAGATTTTACGACCGTCGACCAATTCTTTCCCAAAACCCAAAAGGGCGTTATTATTCGTATTCGTACAATCCACCCTAAAAACAATCCACCGTCCAATCGTTTACAGTCCATTTTTGACTGTTGAATCTTAGAAGGCACTAAAAGTGGCTTCATTGCCTCGTTCTGGCAGGATTTGGAGCAAATAAAACCGAAGCGAGGGAAATGAAATGTAAATCCTCCATTTCGTGCGCCGTTCTTTCTTCCCCCAAAACGGTCAAAAGTGCATTCGAGCCGATCGCTTCGAGGCCAATTAAACGGTACGCCTTCATCTTCCCACATTTGTAAGCAACGAGACAGGGAGATGCCAGCTTTTACGACTTGAATGTACAACAAACCTCATCAGGCAGGATTTGGACGCTTTTGCGTGGTAAAAAGAGGTGCTCTCAGGCGATGGAAATGGTCGCATGATTACTGACCGAACATAATGTAGAGTTAAATTGCTATTCGATCAGGCAAACGAAGGGTGGGTGATTGTGGGTTTTATGAGTGAAAGAATGAGACGCCTTCTTCGTTAGCAAATCGCAGTAAATAAAATGAACAAACAAGAAGGTCCATTAAAGCCATAGCTTAATTTGTTGAGCTCTACTACTAACAATCTTTATAGAAAAATCAGAAGCAAATCAAGACTAATTCAAAATTAAGATTTTAATATTACTTTATTGATCGCTTTTGAGCTACAAATGTAAACAGAATCATCAGGAAGTACAATTCTTAAACGCTTTTAAAGCTTATTTTCTTCCTACATTCACAACGATTGCATTCATCGACACCATTCCAAAGCGTTTATGCTGTTTTCTTTAAGCTAAAAGAAGATTGCTAAAATACGCTGTCGTTTGATTTCGAATGGACGCTTCCTACCATTAAGCTAATGCCACAACCATTCAACTGTACACAGATGATTACAGGAGTCCAGTCTTTGCCACAGATTTTCTAATTCAAATACTCTGAACATTGAAGTTTCGCTCTCGCTCCTGTAGTTCTGGGGTTTTTTTTCCAAGAATCGTCTCTACCGTCTCCCGGAAAAGACACTGAGGTCTGCGGTCGTAAATGAGCCTGACTAAACCGATCGTAAAAACACAAAAACACTGTCCAGAAGGTGTCACACCAGGGGATGGGAACAGAGGAACTATCCTTGTAAGGTGTCGACTGTAAGCTCCAATGCGGCAAAGGTGCAAAGAAACAGTACGGCGTGTGGAAATGAATTGAACTCACACCTGCGAAAGCAATCGCCGTGCGGAAGGATGGCCAGCTTTTTGTGTCTTTACCTTCACCATTTCCACTAATGAGATTACCGCTCAATAACTTTGACAATGAAGTAAACTTTTTCTCTTTACTGCTCCGGCTAGTCTGTTCACAATGTGCCTTTCGTTCTGGGTGAGAGTGTTGAGTTTGCTTGAGCATTCAGCTCACGATCCAAGCCGAGGTGAATTTTATCGTGCATGGCAGCAGTGACTGGATGGTTTTGCGATGATGGGAAGCCAAATTTACCGCCTTTCACCTTTAAAACTGCGCCACAAAAGCTGAAAAACCATCGACAAAACGGTGGAAACCGTGATGGAAGTGCAACGGCATGAAAGAGCACATAAAAAGGAATACTTAATCCAGCCAATTTTCTGCAGTTTGACTCCCTAGAGAAGCTGTCCTTCCGGCGTCTAGTCGAAGTCAAACCGTCGGCTTTAGTAAGGTGAAGTTAATAAGCTTTTTTGTCATTTCTTCACTGTTCTACCGCTACAGTGACAATTTTCTTGCTCTCCTTTTCGTTGCAGGTAAAGTTGCTATCACCAATCAACTTCCCTTCACACGAACGAACTTGTAAAGTGTCGTGGTCGAAAAAAAACCCATTGATCACTTTCCTTTATGCGATAATCTACCCGTCCCAGCGAGGGGTACCGTGCGCCTCCATTTGTTTAATAAATGTGTTTCCATCGCAAAAAATATGAGTTTGAATAAGTTCACCATTAACTGTCACTCCAGTCATCAAACGGGAACAACTGCGTCGTTGCAGCAGGGCAGTGTTGGCCACGATGACCGAATGGATAGCCCCTACAAAAGCCATCGGGAGTCATTAACTTTTAATGAGTCATAAATTCGTATCTTGCGTTTATCTATTCCCTGCGCCCAAACAATGCCTAATGGAAACAATGATCTATTTTCCCTTTGCTAGTGCCCGTTACTGGCTAAGTTCATCGATACATTACGCCAAAGTGTCGCCTCCCTGAAACGCGAAAATGGGAGGGGGCGAAAAAAAACACGAAACCTCCGGCATACATAACATATCTGTTGAATGTGCTGCTTCCTTCATCGAGGGGCTATGGACATGGACTTTCGAAAGTGTCCCCTTTGTTTCGTTCCCTATCGTTTCGGTGACAGTTTTATGGGCTCCTCTTACACCGCATAATAGTTCCAATTCGTCGTTCGCGGTTGCTGGTAATAAAAACAGACACTCACACAAAAGCTCATTAGACGTCGACGCCGCATTGTACGCTGGTGGGATGTTTTACACAATGACAACCCCAATGGAAGCGATTATCGAATGGAAAATGAGGGGAATCCAGTATTCAATACGACTTCGAAGCAGCCTAGCAAAATACAACAAGGACGACCCGAGGAAAAACAAAGGATTTGTTTTCTGGCACGTCTTTGTCGCGGTCTTAGGTCTGCACGCGATTGCTTTTTATTTTCTAATCAAAATACGATTATTCATCCAATGGATTATTTGTAAGAGAAGCGGAAGGGAGGTAGAATAACGCGGTTGGAAATAGTGAAAAGAAAACCAGAATACTCTGAAAAGGTTGCAGGGCTGTTGGGGAAAGCTAAGGTGACAACAAAATGGCATAGAATGAGCAAAAGGGATCAATAAATCAAGATCGAAAAAGCTAGATACAGCCAAGGGTAATCAAATTTGCGGTCTATAGCTTAAAAATTGAGTGACAGTAGCATTAATGTCCCTCTATAATCTTCACTCCAGCCGCTTGGGAAAAGATTGAGTATTTTACTCTGGGACACTGCCTTCTGGCCTTAGTTTTGCAAATTTATCAAATAATTTTTAAATATGAGTATTTAAATAAAGATAATAGTAAAGGAAATTCAAAGATTGAAATTGCAAAAGCAAAAATCTCTCGGAAAGTCTTAAAATTACCTTATTAAAAGTCAATTAAGAGCGTTAAAAAGTCTGTCCAACTCCCAACATTCAATAAGCATAATCAATTTTAGGTTTCCGATGCTTACGAAATTGCCGACATGAGAGGCTTAGGCCCTCATCCCTGAATCCAATCCTCGAGCAGTGAAAATTGATCGCAAGGACAATCCTGGTGCACCATCTGTTGAGGCAGTTAACAGCAGGTGTCGGTGCGGCTAGGTTTCGGGCTCACGCCAAATACCGAAAGCCCGTTAGCGACGTTGGGGCGCATTTGTGAAATTTTACATCGCCTGTCTAAATCAACGAATATTAAATTCCTTTCTCCCGGCACTGATTGGAAAACCCATTAAACTGTTGGGTGATTAGGCGAGCAAGGAATACACACGGGTGCCTTCTACTTCCCACAACCGCTGACGGTACGAAGACCCCGGTTGGTGCTAGTAACAGGGCGACAGGCTTTACACAAGAGGGGTTTGGGAAATCTTTGCTAACTACTTCACCGATTCCTCTCCTGGCGCATCCGGGGGGCTTTTGGGAAAAGTTGTACTCCCACATGGATTTTCCCTTGTAAATGCTTCAACCTATGCGTATGCTCGTGTATCGGCTGGCATGACAATATTCGAAAAACCCTTCGCCCAACGCAACACCAACAGCCCCGTTCCGTTGCGGAAGATGAACTTTGAATTTTCGGGCCCAAACACAGCGACGTATCCGAATACTGTACTACCAGGCAGCTGTACATTTGCCACGCTCGGCAGCGCCATTTAAGACGTGCAGATGAATCGTTTCCTTGGGCGCTTCCTTTCTGTGGCAACAGCACGAGGAAACACGTACCATCGTCGTCGCTTCCTGGTGGAGTAAAGTTCGGAGCGTAAAATTGAAATATAATAAAAACTTATTTATGCATGTTTTCCGTCTTTTCACCGACACATCACACTCCCATTCTTTGCTCTTGGGTCCCCCGAGCAGTTCAAAACGAATGCCGTACCTATTGTACCATCCTAATCCTTCCCAGCGCAAAGATGTTTCCGTATACTTTTGCAACGCTCGCAACAGAAGCCAACTCTATAGACACTTCCTGCCGTCAAGTGCAGTTTTAATTTTTATCTTTAAACCATCGACGTACACAAGCTGGATACAATCAAACAACTACATATACCATAGGCAGCTACCGTCGCATCACTTTCCACAGTTGACGATGGCTTGATGTACGGAAACGCCCGCTTGCCGTTTGTAAAAACTCAAATACAAAGTAAACCAAGAAACTGTACGGTTTATGAAAAAAAAACAACTGAAATGCTGCTGCTGCCATTTTTACTCACGAGAACGTGGCAGGAAACTTCCGACCAAAGGTAGCGTTTTGAAGTACGTTGTGTGTCTGTGCATTTTTTGTTTGCTTCGCTTGTTGCTGGTGTGGTTTTGCAGAAGAAATTTCCTGCTAAAGAAAAACAAAAAACCATGTGGTGCCTGGCGGCAAACAGTCAAAGGCGAAGCTGCTTCACCATTTATTTGGTAGCATAAGCCAAGCCGCATCTCGCATGAAGGTGAACATCTTGAAGCAGCTCGTGCTGCCCAGGTGTGCCAACGCGTTTAACAAGCCCAGCAGCGCCATTTTACGCTCCACTAAGGGAGGTAGCGCGAGCGGCACCGAACGGAAGGAAAGTAACTGTTTTTCTTTAATTTAAAATGAACTTCAACCCCAAGGCAGCTGCTAAAACCCAAGGTTCCTTGTCGGGCACAAAGTGGCAGACAGATTCCGGACCAGGGGTGGCGTGCCGGTATGGAAGTTCGTGTGCCCAATTCTCCCTCCCTCTTTCTCTTTCTCCCAAATACACACACACATACTCCGACACACGTCCCTTAATTGAGTGAGAGATTAAGTTACGATCCCGCGAATGGTACCGAAGCGTTGGGAAGCAAACATACTGCCTCCATCATGACACGGGACTGGCTCCAAAACTGTACGGGATCGCTATGTTTATGTTCCACGGCTATTCTTCCGGTTTCACTTGCTTGCTGCGTTTTGTGCGCACGGAAGGTGTTTTCATTTTTATGTGCAGCTCACTTCACCTTTATGCAACCGCAAACGACCGTATTGGAGCGAGGAGGGCATTTACTCGCCCCTTGGTGTGGCAAGTGTATCTTTTTTAACAACTTTAAATGCCCTAAAGTACCGACGGGAATTCCCTTCAAGAGCCGTCCACTTTGCCTGCGCACCGGGAGGGAAGCGTTAACGCTGTGAATGTATCACTTTTTGTTTTGTTTCATTTTTAAGCACTTAAATTTCGGGTTTAAGATATCTTTTACACCGGTGCGCTCATGCTTTTGTTCTTTTCTTTGGAAAAACTAACTTCAAAGCCGAGCCGAGACAATCGATTTCTAGTAAGCGTGAATACATCTTTTCATCCCTAGAAATAGGGTAAATTGGACCTGAACTTCTTTTCGAAAGCATCCACCGGTAAGACAAAGCGCTGTTTCGCACCTTGGCTAAAATATCGATTTCAAAGGTAATCAGCTGCAAACCCCTTAACAAATATTGAATTTCCTTCAGCGTGCCTTGCCCTGGCGCAGCAACCTGCGGCCCAAAATGCGTATCCGATTACGTGTACCGTCGCCAGGAAAACATTGATTCCGGTGGTATGTTTCGCGTCCGGGGCCATGTCATTGCTCCTAAAGCCGTTACCGCGCTCATAAATAATAGAATAAATAAATATACAGCCGAAGATTTATACGCTACGATAAATCATTTTCCTATCTCACCGACGACCGAACCGTACCGATGGGTAGTGCAAAGGGGGAACGACTCCGGGGTGTGTGTGTGTTGCGTTTCGCGTTACACCTAAAGGCCAGCGCACGGGTTCAGGTCGAAAAACGCTGACGCCCTCCGGCGACCAGGTATACCTGGTCGTCACTGGCAGGAATGTCATTTTCTGACTAGTCGTCGGAGTATCTTCCCTTTTTGGGCAAGACTAATGAGAATCGCAACCACTTATCTCTTAACTTTCCGAGCACGAAATGCGGCTTACGGGTTGGTATGTTAACGGTGAAGGTGAAGGGATAGGCTTCGAATTTCGGTGAACGAAATGATAAATATGATCTTTAATGAGGGAAGAGCTGTGGGAGGTTCGGGAAAAGATTCGCCCTTACAAGGTCGACGCCTAATCCGGTGCTGAGCAGCCTAAGCATAATGACACCGATATGCGGAGGAATGTTTTTGGGCGCGGTGAACGTTAGGCAGGGTTTAGTTTGTGATGTGGTTTTTAATCGCATCGCATGGAGGATATTGATGATATGTTTGCTGCAATTTCTCAACGGATTTTAGTCAACACGGTCAAAATAATTGGGATAACTCATCATATCGCTACGTTCCTCCCAGCAGGCAAACCGTAAAGCCATCCCCAAGCGCCTGTGTAATCTGATCCTGCTTCAGGTGGAACACTTTTCGGTGGTCTAAGTTTGTCCACGAAACTGATTCCTTCTTTACAGTTTGCTTCACAGTGCCGAATAAAGAGAGGCTGAATCTTCGTCATCAAATTTGAAGGCACTAGTGCTTGTGATTACATCCTACGATACGACACCGGCAAACAATACCGCCCTAAGGGGAAGATTCCGCCAGAATCATACACTTTGGTTACAGTTTCTTGAGACCATTTTATTTCCAGCCAACTATACCGTGCCGAACTATCCCTCCTGCGACAAGGTGTATTTTGCAATTGGGTTTCTTCTTGTTGTTGATTTTTCGCTCGATGCTTTTAAGGCAACCAAAGGTCCGAACACCGTGCACAAGTCGAAAGGCATGAAACATGACCGACTACTATTCGTCGTTTTCGCCTGCAGGGAGATACGGAAATGATCTTTTAAGCAACAACGATCCACCAAAGTTCATGCCAAGCGTCTTCAGACAATTCTTGGACGCCCTCCAGCACTGTTGCTGCTGCTGCTGCTGCTGCGCTTCAAATTTACTGTCTAAAGCACAACATCCGCACCGTGCTCGGTAGCATCTTAAGCGAGCCCCCGGGTGACACCGGTGCTAACTCTTGTCCTCTACGACCCCCAGCAGAAACAGCAAATGCTCCAAAGTACGACGACAAACTTGTTATCAGATATTTTCGCTCAACAAAAGCTAGAAACAAAGCGTTAATGACTTTTCATTTTCCCTCTATGGCTGTAAGGGAGGAGTAGTTTTCTCCCTGGGTTTACACACTCCCGACCGACCATGACTACCCACGAACGTAGCGACGACCAACGGCACAACTTAGAGTGTCATTATTATGTGTCATTATGGTGAAGCAGAAGCAGGCGCCTCCATTGGTACCGTTCCTTTGCCCGTGTCGCGAATGGGTTGAACCGAGGCGTGACAAAGTTTATCCACTGCAAAACAACGATTTCCACTCGGTCGTTGGGTCGAGCAGGCTTGTGGTAGGAAGGATGTGCTTAAAAGTGTCACATTCCATGGTTTGTCATTTGATATGATTTTCACTCACCTTTAGGAGAATGGCTTGCAGCCGACACACCGGTAAGCCTGGGAGGGGAAATAATCGCAAAGATCTTACTGCTTTTAGTAAAGACGCTCTGCTGTGGTTCATTTAGAAAACGATTCCAAACTTGGATGAATCTTGAGCAACCAGTACATCCATTAAAAGCGTCTTTTCGCAAGCCGCTCATGGAAATGATGTTTTGCTTTTTGCTTCTTCTGGATCGATACGCATTGAACCTCGAAGTGCAAGATAAACAACACATTTTTCACCCAGCGCCAGCCTCCGTTAAAGTAGTCCCCTCTTCTATCCACACTCCAAATGTGTTTCAAAACGAGCGCACACATACACACATTGCACACACTACGGCCATTAGACAACGCCTTGCCGTGGAACTCCTCCACCTTCATCGGCCGTGCGAAGGATACGATTTGTTTACGCAAGCGAAAAGTATGGACAGTTATTTATGCGTGAGAGAGTGCAACTGTGAGTTAGGATATTTGAGCCGCTGTTAGCCGCTGTTGGTCTGTTGAGATGTGGGAAAAAACATGTTTTCCCCTTTGGCAGGGGTTTCTTATCACGGCAACGAATCTTTTCCCCCGGTCCACCGTGCCCGAGCCGCTGCGCTGTGCTATCTGGCACGCCGGTCAAACTGTAACCCCGCAAAAACCTGGGCCCAGCCCGTGGCAGCTCACAGTGGAATCATATTTAGATTTATGCGTTTTCTTCTAATCGTTTTCGACGAAACACATAAATACACATTCGCACAGCGTTAAATTCCCTGCCCTGGTAAAAGGTCGACCCTCGGATGCTCGGCTGCCACAAGCCCACAAACACACACACACACACACAAGCTGTGCGAGATGTGCCGAGTTGTTGAAGATTCGGTCGGCAACTGTTGGCACCATGTTGTACCCACGTACAGATACACTGACACACGCACACACACGCTGCCACTTAGGTGTACGATGAGGGGAAAAGTTATGCTTATGCGAAAGAGATCACCCAAAAACTGCGTACACGCGGTGAATAAATTTAAATGTTCATAAATTTCCAAACGCGGCCCCTGTTTGCCGTAACCTTCAGCCACTGGGTCGCGATGCTACCTTCCCATCACCCTGCTCCTGTTTATCGTACGCCTCCAATATGGCAAGGATGTTTGCGCTTTTCAAGCATAGAAGCCTCCATTGCTTCTTACAGATGATTTCCTCGGTGGTGTTTTATTTTTTTGGCACCGTCTTTTTTTGTTCAGCCGGTTTGCCACTCCACCACGCCCGGCACGCACGCAAGTCCTCAGTACGCATTCTCAAATAATCTCACAAATCGGAAAAATATCCTCAAGGCGAGAGAGAAAAAAATGGCTCCATCAGTTACCCGCTACCCGTTGTTCAAACGGAAAGGAGTGGGAGCGGGCGGAAATTTAGGCTGACTTTATCTTGCAGAATAAATCAAACGCCTGTCAAGCGAGTGAGCGCTTGGGCGCTTGGGAGAACGGCAAGTGTCCCCGGTGTGCTCAGAAACGGCAAAACACACACAAGCAGTGCGAAGAAACGGTGAAGTGAACTTATCTGCTTTTCGTTCCTTTTCTGCCACCCAAACCCATTTTAGCTGTGTTTTAGCCTCAATTTCGTAAAACAAAAGTAGAAAATTGAGTCAGTGGTTGTTTGTTTCACTGCGTGAAGTTGAGGTGCAGCTTTCGGCCACGGTGGCTTTAATGGGAAAGTGACAAGATATACCAAATTGCATTACAATTCGTGGCAGGATTAAACAAAACCATGAGCTCACGCACACCCCCCGCCCATCCAGTTCTAACATTCAAATCCCAATGGGCGTGTGTGGATTGTGTGTGTGTAATATAAATCATTTTGGCACCGCGGTAAATGCATTCGATTCCCCTCCCTCACGCCGAGCGGGAGCGTTTCCGTGGTTTTCCGCATGTTTCGCGTTGGGCAATTTTTCATTTACTAACAAATTAAAACACCACCCAGGAAATGATTGTGCAACATGCAATCGTGATTTACATCTGGCCGAGAATGGAAGTGTTAACGATGCGCACTGTATAGAACAATGCCGGGGGGGGGGGTGAATGGTGTGATGTGTTTTTTTATTTTTTGTGTCGCTATTCTGTAGCTATTGCATGTTTGTTTCGATGTTGATTGGAAAATAATGAGCTCGACAATCACATGACTGGTTCATGTTACGCTGGTCATGTCGGAACGCCGTACCGGGCAGGGGGTTTGCGGGACCGGAACCGGAGGCTTGAAAATTAACGTGTGGTATTTTTCTGTCAAATCGCCAACGATGACCGATGCGAGTCGGGATGAACCCGCTGGCCGTAAATCATACTAAGTGGTGTAATTTATTATTGCACCAGACTCCAGCCACACGCTTTTGCGCTGGGTTTGTGTTCTAACTGACAAACAAATGGAATGATGCGACCGGATGATGCTGTAATTGAATTCGATACAAAAATGAGTAATGTCCAGCTCGGGGGAAAAAACGGTACCCAGGTTGAAGTGATAAAAGTAACCAGGCTAATCAAATTATTGAAAATGCGCAAAATTAATATCAGAATGGACAAAGAAGACTGAATAGTGCGCCCATTACTTAGCAACAATTGTTGCGTCTGCCAGCGCAAGCTGTTCGATTGAATCTGAATAGCTTAATCACACCAATATGATACAATGATACAGCACACAACAATGGGGAAGAACTTTCGCTCATCAACATCGAAACCATTCAGTCGAGAAATGCGTAATCACATCTGCACAACCCCGACCAGCACACCAACGGTCCCCGTGTAGTGTACCCTTACGTCTGCATGGTGAAGGCGCTTTGCTGTAACCATTCATCAACGGTGTCCATCAGCAGATCAATTATGTACCACCGAAGCGGAACTTGTTTTTATTCGCTCCCGTTTCCAATTGGCCCGGACGGGCAGTGGACCAAGTTCTTATTTTTCCATTTCATTACCCACGAACGGTACAACACAGCACAGGAAACTCGCCAGATGTTCCTGATAAGGTAGATTGATTGAAGCCTGAACGCTGGACTCCTTTGGCCGGGGTAGTTTGGTTGCTCCTTCGCTGGTTGGCAGCTCCAAGTTGTCCTCGGTAACTTTTGGGCAAGCATTCGCTTCACTCAACCGACCAGAAGTGTACACCCTAGGACACACCTTTGCTTCCAGTCTGCACCCAACTGCTGGGAGTGACTGGACGATAAAATAGTTTGATTTAATGCATCGGGAATTTTCTGGCTCCTTCGCAAAGAAAACTTTCTTTTTCCTCCCAGCCGATTCGGTCGGTACGCATCGGTAGAAACACTGCATCAAGCAGAAAGTAACTGGGCAAACAAAAATAAAGCAAAAAGAAAGTACTAACAAACGTGTGGGGCAGAAAAACACAAAAAAAACAACCCGTCCCATTTGCTCAGTGAGGGGGAAATGAATTGAAAGAAAAACAAACCCTCATCCACAAACACCACAAACCAATGAGATGATGCACGCAGCAGGCAACACGTGCCACTCACTGCTTGCTTCTGTTTCTTGCAAGTTTCCACCCAACCTTCTCTAACTCTCTCTCTCTCTGTCTCTCTGTCTCTCCACTCTCCACTCTTTTTGAAACGGGCATGCATTGAGACTGTGCAACATCACCATCGGCGAAAATATGCCAAATTTCGACAGCATAGCAAACACTTTGCAAACGATTTTTCATGCAGAAACGTAAACATACTGAGCTGGGCTGTGGCTGTTTTTCTATCGCTTCTTTCGCCTCGGTTTCCGGCAACGTGGATGGAGAAGGAAATTTCGTTACTCAACACTTTACCCACCGAGCGGTGGAAAGGAAAAGTGAGGAGCAGCATTTCAAGAGACCCAACCACTTGACTCAGTTCCCAGTTCCAGCTTGGTAGGGAATCTCGGTGGGAAAACTCGTGTTGAAGGGATGGCAGTAACGTATACTCCAACTCCCGATCGGTATGCAGTGTCCATTTCGTTTACCTACGTTGAAAGTTTTTTTTTGTTCGCCAGTTTACCGGCAATTGCAACGCTGCACTGTGCAAAGTTAAGCCTAAAGCGATGCGAGAAAATTACTGTCGAACTGGGGTGATGACAAACTGCTGGGACACGGAAGGGGGAATGCAACGTAACTGCATACCAATCCATTTGCTTTTCATCATTCGCTCCACTCTACCTGAACTGGATGGTACAATTTAAAAGGTAGAAAATTAATGGTTAAAATGCAAATCTGTGTGCTTTTGGCTTTTATTTGCATCAAGTGTAGAATAAATCTGAATTTTACTCCCACCTGTAACTTTCTTTTACCTTTCGAGCTGCACTGATGGAATGCTGCAAATTCCCCCAAGCCGCCGCTCGGTAGGATAACAACGTTTGTGGTCGGATCAGCAGACGGTTCGGTGCAGTAGCTCTGGCAAACGGCCATGGATGGGCTTAGCTTCTTGTGGCTTCTGCCGGGTGTCCGTCCGGGGCTGCTCATAGTGTTAGTGGGAATGGGTGGTTTAAAAAATTCTAGCACCCCAAGGACCGCCCCTTGGTGCCGGCAGACCGGCAGACTGACCGCAGGGAGAACAAGATTGTGGAAAATTGCTTTGGTTTTGCTTGCAGCAAGCCATTTCCCATCGCGGATTGAATGCAGCATACCGATGAGCGTTCCAGAACGAACCGGGAGGATAAATGAAAAAATTAGACTCCCGGGCTCGCACGGCACGTCCGTACGAGTTTTCATCGTTAGTTGCCTCGTACTGTGCGTGGCGTGGTATGCCCTTTTTTCTCTCTATTCTCTACGTGCTGGTCCTATTTCAGTCACATTCTATGCAATGATAAATGCCTCCAAATAGGAAGCAACCTCCCCAACCCCTTGGCACGGGTAAAATGAAAACGGACGGGATGTAGTGTTTTGAGCCCAAAATAACAGAATCCGTACTCGTCGTCTCTCGTGCGTGATGATAACTAAATGCAAGCAGCACCTTGCGAGAAAATGAATGAAAATAAAAGAGGACAAAGTGAAAGCAACAAAAAACATTTTTGCGATGTAAATTGAAATTGTTTACTTCTGCATTTTAATTATTCGCATTTTTTCTGCTGATACTTCGCTTTTCATTTCTGCTTTTATGCCAGTCTGTCGGTAAAGCGAGTTAAAATACTTTTGGTTTGATATGAAAGAGAATCGTTTGCACCTTGTGATTGCAATGTTTTCACTCTGCATATGCGTTTAACATCAACATCTGTAAGTGCAATCAGTGTAAAATTAGAAGACCTTGAATAAATACTGCCATTTATGGGCGTGTTCATATTTACTTGGGATGATTGCTAGAGCACAAAACAAGGATTTGTTTGCAATTCAAGTTTAATTTACGGGCAATTCCAGCTAACCATACCGTATCGTTCCGTGCATTCACCGCTTCCAAACTTTAATCCATATATCATGTATTGTTCGTAAAGCATTATTTGCTCCACTCTTTGGCTCTCTTACTGTGATAAAATGTGACAAAACATGCCCTGGATAGATGTATAAATGTTTGGTTTTACGTTTCCTGTAGTGAGCAGTGTGGAGGACTCTTGCGTACTGTTACTTTATTTGGTTTTTCTTTTACTTTCTATAATTGCAGCCACCTTTCACTCGAAGTCGATGCCGATTCCTATCGTCCATCGCACATAGTTTACTCAACTCAATTTCAGCCCGGGTTTGAATCGTGAGACAGAGAAAGAGAGAAACACGCTAAGGAAACGTATCAGAACGAACACTCAATTACAATCAATAAGCTTAGGAAAATCCCAAGGGGAAAGTTTAGCGAGAAGAAAAAACAATACACAAAAACACATAACAAAACATAAGAAAGAGCTTAACTTACTCTGCGTTTGCATAAACATAACGGCAGAATTTACGTTCCAAATGCTGCATAGTACAATGATTGGTTTCGGTAGTGCATACTAATTGTGATAGTGAGAAAGTGCTGGAAATAGGAAAACAAAAAACACAAAATAAATACTTTTTTACATACCACGGACACTATTTGATAGAGAACGGATTTAGTGAGAAGTATCAAGACTGGAAATACAAGGTGCTCAACGTTACGGAGAAAAAAACAAACGAAGAAACAAGTATAACACACGGCAAAACAAACAAACAGAGTACTTAACGAAGAACGGAACAGAACAGTAAAGGAAGACTGCCTCGAGGAAGATTCCCATTTCATCCCTCCGATAGGAACGTCAACTAAGACCGATTAAATGCTGACAGGCGACCAGAGGGCACATCTCCGTCAGTGCAAGTTCTGAAAAGTAAGATTATGTCCTTTACTATGTGTCAAGTGAATGTCCCCTCCAACATTATCCTGACCCACTCCACTCCCGTAACCACTATACGGATACATGTAAAAAAAGAAAAACAAAAACAAGCCAAAAAGGTCCTCCACGTCTCTAAACGATGACTTCCGTTACGCGACAAGATTGGGATGCGATACGCGATAACACCAAACGATCGCCACGAGTGCCACGGGAATGGGGGAAAAAATGTCACCTTCGATCATAAATTAAACCACGCTGGGCAAAGAAAGCTGTGCCGAGTCATTCTCGGACAATTCCTGGCCGACATCGCTCAATCTCGAACTCCACGAAAGCGGTCAATGCCACGGTGCTTGCCCGTAGCCGAGCTATGCAAATGTTGGCTGCTCCAAACCACAATCACTGTAGCCGGTGGGGATTTTGGGGTGACTGGCCAAACTTATATTGGGGTGCCACAGTTTGGGATCGGGGAGAGCAGAAACAGGCAAGGGAGGGAAAAGAAAATCACACGGATTTTCACATCATAGCATGAAATTGGTTTTCCGTTCACGCAGTCTACTCGCGCGCACGCTTCTCTGACAACTCCCTCTTTTCTCCGTATTCAATGGCTCGGGCACAGTTTGCTTACCCTTAGACGACCCTACGTTGTCCAAAGGTATGGTTCGAGCATAGCCAAGGGAGCTGTGAAGGAACTCCCCCAGCAGGATGTCCCACATAAGGCAACTAGACGGCAGGGGCAAGGGCAGCAAAAAGGAAGAAAAACAACAAACCCCAAATTTTAATATTCATTTAACGCCATGATTCGTGACTAACATACAGTTCCCATCGCCCCATAGTCCTAGTCTTACGCAGCTCAACGGCATCGCTACTGTATCGCATTCCAATTTTCTCCGAAGTCTTCGGGCTTGTAGCGACCGCTCTGTATCCTCTCTTCTTTCCTTGTGTTTCTTCCCGACCACACCCACAGTCCTGTTTCTGGCCGCGCCCGAGGTGTTGCCAATCTTACAGTTTACCCCGTACGATCCTGCCATGCCTTTGCGTGTCGCTGTTCAAATACACACCTTCACCACTGCTAAAACAACCACTGTTACTACAACTGCATTATTTGGCTCTTAATATCGTACTTCCTTGTTTGTTTGCGTTGTTTGCATTGATTCCTATTTTGCTCTGTTTGTTCGTTGTGTCGTAATCCTTAAAGTGTCGTGATTTATGCATTCTCATAGGATATCCGTAATTATGTAGTAGTTTGCTATTTTGAAGAAATCGTGTCACTACCACTCCACTTAGAGAACCATGTTCGTTCTTCAGACGAAACGCATTGAGGTAGATAAGTCACTTTCTTAGGAAGCTCTCTTCGTGAACAAACACGTTTTTTTTTTCATGTCACTCAAGATCGTGAACCTGCGTTGGTGCGTATATTTTTGATGTTGTTCATTTACCATTATATTAGTATATATGTGTCATGATCTATGGTGTAACTTTCTAACTCACCACTGTGATAACATTCCGTACTTTTCTATATGTGTGTGTGCGTGTCTTTTACTGTTTGTATGCTCAGTGAGGTATGGTCAACAAACAACATAGAAACTATTCGGCCCAAATGCTTGAAAAATGAACCAAATTCAATCCACAGAACCATCTCCAAGCCACCAATACCTCATTGAATCATTCCATTGTTTGATCATTTGGTTGTTGGTTGTGTGTGTGTGTGTGTTAAGTATTATTAAGTAAATTTACCTCAACAGGAAAGCAAATGATAGTATTGAAACAATTCAGTGGCGTTTCAAGCAAAACATTTACCAATTACTATTTTACAGTGCCCCACTAACAAACATTTGTTTTGCTGTTCTATCCACACAGATTCAAGTAAATGTGTAAGTCTATTCATCGACTCGTCGAAACATACTACCCTTCTGCGCTCAAACGCCAAAATGGAAGCGCCAGAC
This sequence comes from Anopheles merus, assembly GCF_017562075.2. NCBI lineage: Eukaryota > Metazoa > Arthropoda > Insecta > Diptera > Culicidae > Anopheles > Anopheles merus. The sequence goes on from NC_054083.1 coordinate 11,831,377, forward strand.
ACTGTCGTTACATTAATTCATTATCCTTTTCGATAACAGCCAGACTGCTTGGTCTTGGCAGCTTCGGCAATGTGATCCTCCTTTGCCATTGTTGGAAGGGCAAACCGAACTAATGAATTAACACATCCTTGCGGCAAGGTTCGGGGAAGATGGTCCGGCTCAGGCAAGCTTCATCCTTTAAGCCTTGTAATACACCCGCCAGGAATGGTGGATAGCTGTCCTGGTGGGCTAACAGTGTCGACTTCTTACTTGCACAATCTTCTTTCCGAAGTGAAAGAAAATTAATCATATCGTGTATTCTTCATTTGTCTTCCAATCCAAGTCTTGCCATTCCCCCCCCCCTCCCCCTTTTTCTTCTTTGCCCATTACCCTGTCATGTGCTACCGGATGAATGAAGCTTGAACCCTAGCGGTGGACATTATATTTCGGTCACCTCGCCCAAAAGAAAACATTCTTAATTGCTGGCGGTGGAAAATAAATACTTTGATCACACGCTGTGAGCCGTAATATCCTGCAGTTCCGGTCACTGGAGATTCCGGTGCTGTTTTGCGTCTTTGGTCAAAGAAACGGTGTGGTATAGCTTAAAGAAGGAAGACACGGTCGAAGTAGACAAAAGCTGGATGGTATAATGAGAACAACACAAACAAAAAACGTTTGGGATCTTTCTTGACTGTGAAGCACTTCGCAGTGAATCCTTTCAAGGCTTTTGCACCAAGAAGGATCTTTGTGATACAAGTACGAACGATTCCAAAAATAAACGTGTCCTTGCCTTCATAGGAAACCGTCAAGACATAAATAATGTTATCAAAGACCATTTCAATCTTACTCTTTTTCTTAATACTCTGCCCGTAAGAGCGCTTTCAATTCCTTTTCGAATTATCTTTCGCAGTATTGTGCATACTATAAAGAAAGCTTAGCTTATACATTCATTTACAATGTAATTCCGTAAAACTCAATCCCGATTAATTATCAGTGATTCGTTTTATATTTTTGATGAAAATTTAATCTTCATTGGATGCAAAGAAATCTGTTCTTGAGGAACAAAATTATTCAACACTCTTTCCAGCAATTTGCAAATGTTTCAGTAATAATTCTAGCATGCAGTGTATATATACTTCTCATGGAATCGCTGAACTACTGTTGAATACTATTTTCATACAATTGTTGACTGACCGATTATTGCTATGTTAGCGCAAAGCAAGTTCCTAAATAATACTCACTCACTAAATCATGGAAAATTTTATTCCCCCTAATTGCCACTCGTCTGTGGTTGCTTTTGGTGGCTTTGAATGATGCTAGTTGAAACTTTCGTCCACAGTGCTAACCGTAGTACCGTGCCAGACCATGCAGGAAACAAAGCAAAATACCCAAGAAGCTCATTAATTTTATCTATCGCCTCATTACCCTTGGCAGTCGAACTTTGTTAATGTCACTAATGGCGGGGTGACTGTCACCTTGTGTCGGCTAAACGGTCCCTTCAACAGCGTGTGGCAAGCTTCATGTCCACCGAATGTTGATTTATCAGAATTAATCGAGAAAATTTACAAATGAATTCTATCCGCCACGGTACTGTTACGTAGAACGAACCGAAAAGGAAAGTCTTTCTATTGGGACGCTTATACCGCCATGCTCAGTCGGTGACAATCGATCGGGACCTACTGGCCCGACTATTTAGAACGAGTCTTTATGGCCAATCTACGTGCCACGGCAATCTGTCTACCCCAAAATGCTTCTACGCTTGTGCGGTGTAATTAACAAGATTAGAAATGCTGAAAAGGATACCCATCGAATCTCATAAATAACGTATAATGATCCGAATTATATCTAACGGTAATATAATCCCACGGTAGCAAGTGACCGTAAACCACAAGCCGTGAACGAAGCAAAGCGCCCTGGAAAAAAGAGTGGATAATTTTTCCCAAACCCCAATCTTTCACCATTCGGGGGATAAAGTTTTTTTGTTCCGAGTGGCTTACGAGTTTCATTGGTATGCGAAACCTCTCAACGCAAAAGCGGAGAAGAGGCGATCAAAATAAGTACAGTGTCGTATTGGTTGCGATGCTAATCGGTTTGTCTTGGCAAATTTTACTTCCTTCGATGATTCATTGTCCGTAAGACGAGAAGTTTGAAGTTATCCAATTGACGTATAGCTATAGACTTCCAATCCCGTTTCTTTTAAATAGCGTCTCGGCAACGTCCCTTGACAGAAGAAAAAGAGGGAGACAAATGCCACAGACAAAGCTGTGCCTTTGTGGCATCTTCCGAAAAGTCAACAAAAAAGACGTTTGCATGCAATGATGTACGTTCAATCTGTGTCGATATCTTCCATCAGAACCGGTAGACCAATTCAACACAGCAACAATGGATCATACAACTTGGGGCTGCTGTTTTCCACTTCTCGACTCCGTCCGTCGAGGCAGTGTGAATGGGATAGGAAGAGGAAACCAGGGCATAATATTCAAGCCTCGTCCATCGGAAGCGAACGGATGGATAGCATTTCCTCTTCCGCTCGGGTGCATCGTTTAATGCACTTTGAAGCCCAAACCCGAAAAGCGGATGGCGAAACAAATCTGTTCATCCTCCGTCTGTGCGGTGTGATCGGCAAATGCACGTCGGTAGCCCCAAAAACCTTCCTCTCACGATACAACGCCTTGCCGGCACTATAGCACCGTCTTCTGCCACGGTGAAGCTTCTCGAGAAGGAAGTGCACCATGATTCAACTAATAGTTTGCGAAAACATCGTTAGCAAAACTCATCACGTCCGCTTCACCCTGCATGAAGAAACCACGGGCGGTTGTGCACCGTGCTCAATCGATCGGAGGTAGTTTTCTTTCGGTTAAGGAAAGATGTTTACTTCCGGTGCTCGGTGCTCGGCGTCCTGCTTGGCTAAGATGCTTCGTTTAAAATTCTGTCAAGGTTTGTTTTTTGCATTCCCGAGCTCGAGGACAAAGAAACCCGGCGCCAGCGTTAAAGGGAACCAAAGCTGCTCATGGTCTGGCACGGAACAGAGCTTACCAGCGCAGGAGACAAGGTACGACGATTGTAATAAGCAGGAAGGGACGAAATATTTTTTCATTAGCATAGGAAAGTAGCGCTGGTGTAGCTGCCTCTAGCCAAATGTACAATAAACAATTGCACTTTCCCCCGGGTCACCTTCAGCATACCCTGTGCTTGGACCGTGAAGAAGAAAGAGACATTTGGACATTTTGGGCATACTTATCCCCAACCATCACTGGTGGTGTGAAAGCTTCTTTATGATCCTTTGTTTCGTATTGTGATCGACAGAGCTGTCTGCTGCCCTTATTCTCGAGGAAGCACTTCGTCATTGTTAGTGGAAATTGATTAATTCATTTCTTTCCTCCTTTTTATAAGATTCCTTCCGATCGGTGTGCGCAAATGTGCAAAATGGCACAAACAAAGTATAGCTGATCTTAGAGAGAAGAAAACTTTGAACAGTTTTTATTTGAAAAGATCAGGGTTTTGTGCAATTACACTGAGTAACATGTCTAGAGTTTTGTTTCATCCTATTGTAAGCGTGAAGTTTATCTATTTAAGAAAACGAGCAAGTTTACTATTTTCTTCTTTCAAGGAAACAATAGCCGAGTTTTATAACATCATTCAAGTACCTGTGATGAACATAAAACAATATTTAATTACTTGAATTATAATTGTTTGTGCCACGAAATAGAATCAGATAATATACTACATTTTGTTACTGGAATCAAATCAGGGATATGTTACCATATAGTTTCATAATTCATACTGTTTTTTTCTGTGAATGTTTGTGTTCAGTTGCATTCACACGGTGTACTTTCATTCTTCTTGTGAATCATTGTTCGTTATACCAAAGCAATAAAATGGTAGCACATTTAATTATTTATCAGGCAGTATTTAAGCTTCAAAATTATCTGTTTAATCCGAAGCCTCATCTTTAAGTTCACATATTTAACCGTTTAACGCTTTAAAATCTATTTCCTTGGTTTTGATTACCCAAAGCCTAATTCAAAGAACATTATTTTGATAACACCAGTTCGAATCCATCATTTATAGATAAATGTATACTGTTGTTAATTAAATGTTACTCCAACGTTGTACTGCTGGCACTCTATTAAACTTACACGTTATATTATGTACCTTTATATCCTTATCATTCTCCCGTAACTAAATAATATAAATCAGCTTTTTCCCTTGAGCCTTTTCCATCCTACTTCTGAACAGTTTTCTTTTTTTATTTCACTATCACTATTTTGCCAGCAACATTATTCGCAAACTATTGAGCCAAACTATTTACTAAATGTGTTTATTATTTTGTATCATTGAATTTAACCACCTTTCCAAATGTCCTAACAATAAAAAAACACATGAGCACGCCAACACTTCAACACACAACTGTCAGCTAATTGTTCATGATGCAAAATTATTAATTTACTTTTTTCTTCTTTTTCTCTTTTCTTTTTTATGTCAAACCCATTGTTCGCTCTTCATGCAAAAACCAAAACAAACAAACCAATACAAAACAAAAATCGTACCATTCCCGTACCTGGCGTGTGTTGTGTGGTAAATGTGTGGTGGTATCAATCAACTAACTCGCCCATTTCGACTTCATCAATTGGAAATTGACGAATGAAAACACCAATTCAAAAATGATCAAAATAATTATCTCCATCAACAAATCAAACAAAACCAACATAACCAACCACCACCACCACAACCACCACTATCATAATCATCATGCTCATTCCTTGAAATGCACGCAAAAACAAACTACAACCATCAATTCGGTCTGCAAAACAACTACTTACAAACAATAACAAATATTTGTGTTACGGTGTTTTTGCATTGCATCACACTTTAGATCGAAAGCTTTTCGTTGGCATGCTTAGCAAGCAGCAAACTGAAGAGGATGTAAGACAGTTGTTTAACGCGTTCGGAACCATTGAAGAGTGCACGATCCTGAGAGGACCGGACGGTGCCAGCAAAGGTAAGTGCTAAATGTAATCGATTCTACCTGTTTTCACATCTTGCTCCTGTTTTACTTTAGCGCTCGGTGTACGATTAGTTATGTGCTGCTATTCCACAATTTCCAATCGTATGATCGGTTTGTGTTGTCCTTTATTTTTTAAATTAAAAACCTTCGGTTATGAAACTCGTTCTCAAAACAAAATTTTCTTTTTTATTATGTTTTATGTTTTCTTTTACTGCAATAAGTTGTTTATGAATGCGTCCGAGTCCATTTCGAGCATTTAAACAATGCAACTTTGCACGTATACACAACGGGCACTATTCTTCCTTTCACTTGTATGCGTGTTGTGCTGTTCATGTGTATTAGATTGTGTGTTTTATGCCTATTATGTCATGCGTGTCCAACAATTCTCTGACGGCAGGTACGAAATATAAATGTTTAATTTGTGTCGTTTACGTGTGTGTTTTTGTTTATTGTTATTAGGGTTGCTGAAGCGTAGCATAATATGAGCTTTTGAAAAAAAAAAAAACTAAATCATATGTGCTGTATCAAAACTAGGTAAACACATGTTCACATGACTCTTTCCTGTTGCACACAATGTAATGGCAAATATTACTTGCTAAAAGCTTAACAAATCATTTCCGATTTTCAATTATTGTTTATTCTACACCAACTACGCTCTTTAGCGTTGGGATAGTAAAACCTGCTAAAACTTGTAATAGATCCTGGGAACTAATTTAGTAACTCAATACAAACACACCCGGCTGCAATCAATAGTCTTCCGAGCCGGGTAATTTGTAAGCGTTGCACAGGTTACTGAAATTTTCCTCCTTCCTTTCTCAGCCTTACACCATCTCGTTCTACGAAAAGAAGAATGATTCGTATCATTTTAATTGCTCATTTAAGCTTTCGGGTTTCGTTTTCATTCGTGCTTTTCAATCTTCCTATATCATCGCAAGCTATCCTACGGATGCTCGTTTGCGAGGTAAAATTCTATACTGGGTTTGAGAAAATAGAAACAAAAAAAAGGTAAAAGTCCAAGTGGAAAGATTAATTACAGCTGCTGCCGGGTGGTTTGCGGAGCAATCAGCGGAGCCGTTTTTTTCGGGCACCTTTTTCTCCATCGTACACTCCTGACCCCTTTTTGGGCGATCTTTTCTACACTCCGGGCGTGCAATAATAATAACACAAGAATTCAAATCCTTCTTTAAGCTCTGGAAAAATGCCAGTCATTTCTCTCTAACTATATCCGGACACATAAACACTCCGGGTTTACTTTCCGGGACAGAGTTCGCGCCAAGGGTAAGGTCCATTCATTTCGGACTCCACGGTCCCGATGGCGATGTTGTTTGCCGCTTTTGCGTCTTGCGTCCGTTATCCGCTTGCTAGTTGCTAGTTTTGCTCATTGTCCTTTGGATACAATTTTCCCTCCGTCAGGCATAGTCAAAGGGAAAGTCACCGACGGTGTGTTACATTCAGCGCTGAGCAGCCATTTTTTCAATTACCTCATTTTGGAGAGTCCATCCGTCAACCGGATCCACCGAGAAACTGGGATCGTGGGAGAGTTGTATCATTTATTTTACCATGTCGGCCATGCAACGCTTCCTGTCACCTTCCTGGTAACTTCCTGCCTGGTAACTTCCCAGGCCAGAGCCAAGTGTGTTGGCTCCTCGGGCAAGATACTATCTATATGCACCCGCAACAGACGAGAGCATTTTTCTCATCGCAAAATAACCCCAAATGCACACTCATCAGTTGACCACTCGGGCCTGGGCCAGGCGGTATGAGGATTTACTAATTTCTGTTCGATGGCTTTTTTGCTGTTGTATTCGTTCATTCAATTCTGATCTCGGATTTTCTCGTTACCCACCGAAACGTGTAGATTGTAGCAGTACTTCGACAGAGCACTGCTGTTCGCTTCTGCCATATTCTTAATGGCGAGTTTGAAAAGGGAAGCATTTTACGAGACCAACAGCTTTTGGCTGTATTTACACGCTCTTTGTGTGAGATTGTTTCAACGACCTTTACATTCACTCTCTTCAAGCCTTGTCCTGTTTCCCGTTCCAAGAGTTTTGTGCTTTAACAAGTGGAGGTGCTTTACTTCTTCGACAGTTTGGCTTATGATTGGCAGTTACCGTGGGACTGGTGACTACTTTAATTTCAAATGGTTCCATGCGCTTGGTAACCATTGGTACGCATTATGTTTATTTTTTCCTTTAACTCGTTATTCCTTTTACTTTCGTTCCCAAATGTCATTCTAATAGCTTAGTATTTTTTCATCCATCCCGCCTGTCGCCCGGCACCCAGTTTTACTTCCAGACACCGTAACAGTCTTTGTTTTCAGCGAGTACTTATTATTTAAAAAATGAAACTAATTAAAAATTCTTCTTCGGGCAGCAAGAGAGGCTGAATCCAAACGCACAAAAAACCCCGTCCCAAGGCTGGCAGTGACGAATGGTCTGAGATGATCCAATCCGCAACAGAAGGGAGACGCACAACGTGGGAAACAAAATGCATCCGAAAAAAAAGTTAATTTCACTTGCTCTGAGTTTGCTAGACGTAAAATGATTTTTTTCTTCTTGTCGTTGGTGCAAAGAAAGAAGTCCTCTGTCAGGGTTTTATTAATTAAAACATAAATGGAAAACAAGTCTGGCGGTACGATTGCACGGAAAGGGTATTTCGCTAACGATGTTGAATCCGTAAAGTGAAGTTCACTTTTTAAATTCCGTGGTACGAGTGAGTGTCCTTTATTCGGACACACTAAGATGCAAAGTTTAAGTGCTGTATTTAACACTATACTCGACGTGTAAATCAAACCATTTCTTCTACCACCGTTGAAATTTTTAACGAAAACCGAAGGTGAGACCAAATTATTTGCGAGGCTGATATAAAACGCAGAATTATTGGTTATCCCCCAACCGGAACGTGATTGGAACGAGCGTTTTCATCACACTGCTAATCGGAAGAAAATTACTCCAATCACGTATTCTCACTCCAAGTTCAATCTCTTGCCAAACCCTACAAAGATACCCCAGAAAATCTACTTCCAATGATGCGTTGAGTCCTTTTCCACGCTCCCAACATAAGGACACGTTCGAAAATAACAAAAACAGTACCATTTTACGGAGAAAGTGTTGTTTTTTTATTTGTGTGCGCTCGGTTAGTCGTCGATTGGAAAGGGTTCCCTCTGCAAAAGCCTCATCACGGTATCTTCGTGAGGAACGTAACAACTACGTAAAAGCGGACAACCGTTCGTTCGATCACGCAACAGAAACAGACCCTCAGGCAAACCCCTCTACCAAACCACATTGATGGCAGGAAAATGGGTCACCAGATAAGATCGGTCCGTACTAAAATATTCCACAAACATCTTGCCATTTCTTTCTCTCTGTCTCCAACTTTCACTCCCTCACAGTGCTGGATTTCGATGATTTCGGGGTTTGTGTTACTTTTATCGTCAAATTAAAACGCCAAAATGAATTGTTTTACTATCGCACGAACGTCTGTCGGAGTCCGTGTTACAGGACAATCTCTGGAACGAGGAGAAAAACATCCCTCGCTATCGATCTGTTTGACACGCACTCCCTTAAGCAGCACGTTTTGGCAAAAGCAGTCTGTCGCTTACTTTTTCACCGACTCTTGGATTACTCTGCTGGCTGGCAACGGATGAATCGGAATTGAACGATGAATGAAAGGATGATGAAGAAATAGAGAGTCCACGAGATAAGATAGCACTGGGACATAAAATGAAAATCCTCCCGTTCCGGAAGGCTGTTGCTACATCGGAACAGTTAGCCAAGTTCTACCAACTTTCATTTCGCCCAACGACTGTAATTTACTACACACCAACGGGTTGTATGTACTAGATTGTGTTTTTGTCTTTCTTCATTTCATAACATCTTTTGCTTGCTTTAACGCAGAGCAGCACTTCTTTGAACAAATTGCAACTGTTGCACTTAACATCGCCCAAGAATAATTCAAGTGCTTTACCCATCTTTTCGTCCATTACATTCCAACCGAAATGGCACACGAGGCACGCATAATGGTGACACTCCTACAACAAAAGCCCTTGGAAACATTATCTGGACTTCAATCTCGATAAAAAGTAAGCTTGCTGCCCATTTCTTCGCTGTCTCACTTTGACGTGCCCCGATAAGGGCCCTTGTGCAGTCAAGAGCAAGCACACCAAAGCAGATAGAAACGGATAATGATGAAAAACGTAACAGCATTTGAACGCTGGAGGCACAAAAAATAGTCACTGCTGTCTTGAGATAGAAGTCACACTCACTAAACCGTGATAAATTCAAACCCATCTGAACAGCTGCCCGAGCAGAACGGGCAGCGGAATTAAAAGCGCAAGCGGACGTCGAGCGAATCAAGCAGAAGACTTAATTCGTTGAGAGTGGCATTCTTTTCTATAGTTTGTAAGGGTGGTGTTCGTCCACACTTCGCTTCAGATTCGAGCTTAATGTATCTGTTTCGAAGTTAACAAAGAATACAGTATAAAAAAAACTTCAATCCTAGCAAAAATCAATGAGTAAAAAGAAACTTTTTCTCAATGAAACAAAGCACTCTTATCGGGGGGTTGTGCCATAATGAGTTCACAGCGTAGTAAAAAAAAGAACCTCTTGGTCGAATAAAGCACAAGAGTTCTTTCTTTTGTAACCATCGTACTGTACACCGGCGGTATATCTTGTCCTGTTTCGTTTGCTTTTCGTTTGCTGAAACTATTCCCAGCAGCGGTGTCAACTTGAACCGAGCCACAAAATGACAACGAGTGAGTGAAGCACCAGCTGCCCAGATGGCCCGGAGCCATGTTTTCTGTCAATTTCTTCGATTGCTTGCACGTCACCCTGTTGGATTGCCAGGACCAGCAGGAAAAGGGTCCGTCGCTCCACCTAGACGATGTCTTCAGCTTGTCAGCCAAACCGCTTGGAGACGTTCATTCGTTCAATCTCTATGGAGAGCATCTTGGAGGTCGCAAGCGCCAACCAACCTCACATTGGATATAGATTTGATTGAAGTCATTTAAATGGAGATTACTCTAGTAAATACATAATTTATACGATCATGTGTACCATCGAGCTGTCATGTCGGAGTGTGTGTGTGCTTGTTGAATGGGGCGGAGGAATTTTCACTTGCGTATGGTGCGAACAGGACATCGACGAAACAGCAGTAGAATTGAAAGATTACATGTATAATTCAGTGAGAAATTTATTTTGAGTTCAATTTGTTCGCCCTGGGTGCAGGGTTGTCGTGCTTACGTCGAGCGCTACTTCGTCCAACTGGTGGCAGTTTTGTGTTAGGATTATTGATGATCCGCACCGAGACCACTGACTAGTGAAATATTGAATCTTGATTTATTTGATAGCACATCGTTGAAATGTTGCCACCGAGGGACAATCTTTTGTCGAGAGCGATCGAAGTGAGCGTAAGAAAAATCTTTAGAAGAAGAATGACTGCTTGGCCCGTTGTTGCTATCGGTAATCGTGTACAGGCTAGTATTATTACGACGTATTATTATTAAAAGCCAATCGAACGGATTTCAATCAAATCCTCTGAACCAGTTCATCTATGATGTAAAACTCAGCACCATCCGAGAAGGAGATGATTACACGTGGTGCTTTGGTACCAACAACGAAATTAAACTACACTCCTTTACAATATTCGAAGGAGTCCTCGGTTACAGTGTGCTAGAAACACTGCCGCACGATCCCTTCTTTACGTACGGAAACATCCCCAACAACACAAAAAGTAATTAAATTTCTGTTACACCGCTTTGATGTAGACGTCAAGAGAAAGTTGATTGCTTTCTGGCTCTTCGTGTAATAGCAAATCAGAACCAGAGCTGCTCAACCGGTACCACTACAGCGGAGGTGTTGCAAGGAAAATTGATCGTTTGAACTCGGTAACTATCGACAGCGAGTCGACGAAAAACAGTTGCAATCACGAGGACTATTTCTAGAGATCCATCCGGCACAAAGGATTATGCTCGTTTCCTTCTACATCAAAGCCTGTACGGATATTTGAAGAACATGCTCTTTGTGGAACTGGCGAAACATAAATTGAAACATGTTTTCTATTTTCCAAGTTTACATCCTTAATCGTTATTAAATCTAAAGGTGCCTCAGTAATTAGCAAAAGGTTTATGTCTAAAAATAGTTTTAATTTGCATCACATTAAATTTACATATTTTTCAAGTTGAATGGCGAATGTTTCTTGTATATGAAGGTCACTTAATATGTTTGCTTTAAAATCTCCTCATACAGTCTTGCAAACACAAAAGATAAACACAATACAGCTTAACTTGATTTTGACCTAAAAATGCTACCGATGTATCTCATTCAGCACAAAGTGCTTGTAATTCCTATCACGCGGTTAGAAAACTTTTTCACCTACTTGGCAATAAAATACTATTCCGTCGGATGACTTCATTCACCGTACTGAGCCCATGAAACCTTTCCTGCATCAACAGCAAGCAGGGAGAAGAAAAACGTGCCACCACCCTTCGAAAACGAAAGTGAAATGGGAAAAGTTTCCCACAAAACCTCCAAATAGTGCAATAAAAAGGACAGCGAAATCGCCACGAATTGGCTATCGAACGTTTGACAGTGTGAGAGATGTGTGTGGCACACCAAACCAAACAAAAACATACAACAACAAAAATCCCATAAACTCATAGCCCCTTGTACCAAACCACGGGAACATCTTCAAACGGGCGAACCGTGCCTCTTTGGTCAAGACTTCGAAGCACACACACAAACACACACACACATACCGACAAATACAAGCGGAGAAAATAATAAATTACCTCCATTTGTTGTGAAAGTGGAATCGCGCCAATGCAGCCCCAAAAACGTACGAGAAATGAAATTGTTTCGTCGAGTTTTGTGCGCGTGTTCACGCCGCTGGAATGTCGATGGGAATTCGTACTTCGCGCACCTCCAACCGGAACTCAGATATGATGGAGTTTTATTACATCCATTATTACTGGCCATCACGAGCGCGATGCGATCAAGACGGGACAGGGAAGAGGACATTTGGGTGGCAATTGATGCGACGCTGTCTAGGCTAGGCAATCAGAAAGTATTATAATGTTACATCGATGCGAGCGAGTACTAGGTCGACGAATAACAACCCGTCGTCAGTTTGAGCGTGCGTCCGAAATCGATCTTCGAAGGTCCTTAAAACTTTTTATCACTTCCGATGTTGCGGTTGTTTCGGCTTCACTCTCTAGCGTGCAACTTCATTTTGCCTTCGGTCTGTAGGTGTCGGTGCTATTGTTTTGCTCAGCTTATCTGTTCGTTATTGAAGATGAAGCTCACACACAAGAAACATCCACCAAGCTAGACCAGTTGTCCCGGAAAACTCACTTCGTAGCGCTGATAGCAAGAACCAGCGGCGTGATGAAAACCGGTCAAAAGATGGACCAAAGTTTGCGAGCGACTAACCGCCGAAATTGTTTGTCCCGTGGGGTGTCTTGTTCGAAACCGTCGCCAACAGAACATGCTGAGTAAGGACAATCGAAGTGCCCTTCATCGAGTGCTCATGCTTTCGGTGGGTCGGTGGTTAAACTTGGGACCATTTCGCAATACTGTACAGAATGAGTACCCACACATACACACACACACACACACATAACCCCTAGATCGTTAAGCAAAAGTTTACCAGTTGGGGACGCTTGCTTCGGGGACGTGTGTATGTTTTAGGACCGAAGAGAGCATCTCAAGGAAAAGCAAACCCCCACAGGGATATCATCAATACGTCGAGCGACGGGCACATACTTTCCAATCAATTTTTTTGTGCCGTGTTGCCGTGTCCATACCGTCTCTTCTTTTCCTGTCGTGGAGGACGTTTTGCACGGCCAAAGACGACAACGTCTCACGAGGATCGTCACGAGCCGAACATTATGTCACATCGAGCCACCATGTGCCCTGTGCTGGGTGAAACGTACCATATAACCGCTTGGTACGGAAAACTTTCCCTCTATCCTTTCCCGACTTTTAGCGAGCGACGTCTCCTTGCCTTCTCCTTCTCTTCTTTGCGGGTGATTGACCCGCCACGACCGCAGCCGAGTATGGCCGCGGGTAAGGGGAGGGGGTGAGAGTTACACAACAAAAGTTTTTTGCTCTCCCAAGTGCTTCTGGTAAATGTTGAAGATGTATGTTGCTTTTTTGCAACCCCAAACCGTTGCTTCTGCCAGCCAGCATGGTTCGGGTGTTGTTTGTCCGCATACGAATATTGAACACCGAGACGGTTCCGGATGATCGGAAGGAATCAAGCAAGATCTGGTAAATAACAACAGCATCCATTGCTTCCCCACCGACCACCGCTGTCAATGAGATGTAATAAAATATATTTACTGACATATTCGCATAAATAAAGTACACTTCGACGCGATATTCGTTTCGTTGGCTTCTGGGTTGGCCATCGAGGAAAACAAAACTGGCGACAACAAAAAAAAACAACAAGAAAGGAAACGAACTTTTCTCAACAGGAGCATAGAACAAGCGAAATATATTCACCAGCAGTTGTCAAAGTTTTCGCCAAGGGAAGCGTCCAGTACACTAAACAACGCTACTCCGCACCTAGCCCAAGGCCCATCATCTTGTTTTTACACACTCACACACTTTTACTTCTATCCCTCTCTCTCTCTCTCTCTCTCTCTCTCTCTCTCTCTCTCTCTCTCTCTCTCTCTCTCTCTCTCTATCAATCCTGCTTTCCTTCTGCGCGATATCCCTTAGGGAAAAGGAGTGGCAAAGTTTTTCATTCATCGTTCGCATCGAAAAGTACGTTTCGTTTAGTACCTCCCGGTAGATTTCGCTCGTCCAATACATCGCACCAAATGGCGCAGGAAGATTAAAGACCTTGCGTTCTCTGGGTGTCCTTGGCTGATGAGCATCCTTTCCTCGTTTGTTATCCTTACGCGTACAAAACACTTTTTAATGACGTTTTCCTCCTCCATAATCTCCCATTCCACGAACTGGCACGGTACGGGCAGGGGGTGCGATGCGTATTTAGAAAGTTTTCAGTTTCAACACTTCCGCACTTTTCCGTAATCACCCCTTTTTTGGTGCGGTACGGATTGAACAATTGAAATCCGAACTCGGTGGAAGTTTTTTTTTTCTTTGCTGGAATAAAAAGCAATCCGCAGCAAGAAAGCCAACCCTCGCTCTCGTTCCTGGTATTCGTGTAATTCTAATTTAATTTAAACCCTCGTTGAGAGACTTTTTACATCGAATGTAATATGGATGGGCGAATGGGGGGGGGGGGGGGGAGGGGGAGTATTTAGCGCTATTCGGGAACCCTTCTCGAAACGTATAGGCATTTCCCTGTGCCGTGCTCGATGAGTTTCGACCAAGAGGGACTCTGACACAAGAGACTGATGGAAGATAAAAATGATGATTTCTCTCACTCACACTTTCGATCTCCTGCGTAGGTATGCCTTTGTCGAAATAATACGATTTTGCTCTGCACATCGCTGTACTTCGGGAGGGTTTTCCTTCCGTTGGCGTCTTGAGACCGTCGTCCGTCGTTCCCTGAGACGGTAATGCGTTTTTAATGTTTCGGTAGCACAATATATAACAGGCACACTGTACACTTGTTTAAAATGAATATAATTCATTCGGTTTTGTCCCGTCGGGCCACTGCTCGCGTGGCTCGAGACGTCTACCGAATTGTTATTGTTGTGATCTGTGTCTGTTTCTGCGTATGTGGGCAGAAGTTTCACCAATATTTTCTTTTTCACCGCCGATGAGCCTATAGCCCTCTCGGTAGACATGGCGGAGTTGAACCGCCAGGGGAATCATCCATAAACATTTTCAATGAAAGCTTTTGACGAACGTTATCATCCATTTTCTTGTTCTCCCATGAGCCAGTTCGCTTGAAAGGCTCACCCCACCCGGGAGGCTCATAAAAAAATAATTCCAAACACCGATGACTACTTTGGACGGCGGCAGACGAAAGAAAAGCAAATGCTGATCTCTTTTTTTTGCTTCCACAGCCACCGCAAGCCACCACAGGTTGAACAGGCAGAAGAGAAAAAAAATATTCGCTTTTTTATGCAAATGTCGTTACAAAGAGCATACACGCTGAAATGAAAATGGCACATTCAACAAGAGAACGGTCGCACGGGCATTACGCCAGAAGGATACAATACAGACACGGCATGAAACACAAACTTCTTCTCGTCTGCTCCAGCATGCCCGCGAGGACATGGCTGTGCAGGTTCCTCAGGGTTTTCTCGGTGACAGAAATTACTTGTTCAATGGGTACAGGGGTACACAGCTTCTAAAAAAGACCTCAGGCAAACGACGATGGAAGGAAAATTTCATTTTACGATCGTGCTCGCGATACTTCCCCTGCCCTCTCCTCTCTTCCTCTTCCCAAGACCATCCAACCTTCGCGGTAGTGAGTTTGGCGGAATACCTTTTTTATTTCATCACGGTGTGGAAGATTTACAATACATTGTCTCATGGCTCGTAAAAAACAACCAGCGGAAAAGCAGTTAAAGGCAACCAAATTCCGATCCTTATTATTCCTTTGTAATGATTTCGCTGTATTTTTTTCTTTTTAATCTCGACTACAATTGTCACAACTTGTAGCTGTGGCTTGTTCTATTTCCATTAAAAAGATGTTTATTTTCCTCTCTATCTTTGCAGGTAAGCTTCAGCATGGATTTTAAACATTGAGAGCAAACACTGACTGGTGAGCTGTCATTTAGTAGTATGTAAGCAACTGTATGTGTTATTGAGGCATCTGTAACGATCTTTCGATTTTCTTGTCAACTTGTTTTTTATTTCCTGTAACATGGTATCTTAATTCAATGAATTATGTACCATCTGTACCTCATATTTACCAAATTACGCTCATTTCTCTTGGACATGACCTCTTGGATGTTCCTTGCATTTAAACAAAATAGGGCCCTTGTACACAGTAAAAAGAGTTATGTTTCAGATGAGTGCAAAAACTTAAACTATTTAAGCGAAACTATTTTCCTAAATTTTTAAGCATAAATTCAATCATTTGTAATATTCATCCAAATCAAAACTTTCCCAGTCAAATTACTTCTGCATTTGATTAAAAAACATGTTTGATTACTAGACATGAAAGCACACTAATATACATAGGTTGATTATTTATCGAGGATATTTTGTAGCTCATCACAGCTCAAATATTCAGGGAATTTATACGTATAATCGTATTTTGACCGAAAGTAAATTCCTGCTTCAACTCAAATTGGTTGGAATTTAAAGCATGAGCTAAACATTCCATGCTATAGTCATAGTTTGCATCTCAGTCTCTGCATGCTATAAAAGAGGATGTTAGCATATGATTCGAAATGAGCTGCATTTGTTTCCTTTAAAGCGATTTGATAATAAATGTTGATATTTTAGTTTTATTAAAAAGTTTGTAATTCATCCAATTAAAAAAAGGGTCCACTGTTTCATTCGGTGGCATTTTGCAGTATCTTTTCATGTGAATGCTTACAAACAATAAACAGTGCCAACATTCCAATCAACCAGTAAGCCTTTTCGGTAAATGTTTGTTGAGTGGCGGATTATCATTGCAAATTGCTTTCAATTGGCGACAAATGATTGAGTCGAAAATTGGAAAATTTGGCCGATCCCCCCATCAGATGTCAACGGCTGAAGGTGGTGGTGAAATGAGTTTTGAACTGTTTTACTTCCAATGAGTTTCGGAATATTGTTTATTGTTTAATTGTTTATTGTTACTTTATCAGTAGCTATGCTACTTTGTGTTACTAATCTGGTCACTGAATATTTTTTGTTTCTGATGAAACATTTTTCATTTTTAAAGTATGCCATCAAACCTCTTGCAATAACCTCTTTCTCTACTACTTCCATCAATTACGAAAAGACATACTTTTTACACCCTTGCGGCCATTCGTTTTCTCGAGAGCAATGCATTCTGTCAGCAGCTCAGTCAACTTCTCCTTTGAAAGCTGTCCAACTAGTGGCCCAGTGAACGAATAAAAAGGCTCAAACTCGATGGCACCAAGCATTCGTTCCACCACTTGTCGCCCGAATGGCGTGCACTTTATGGCAGCAGCGAGAACAATTTATACACTGATTGTCCCGAAAGGCAATCCGCTTCTCTCGGTCCAGTTGAGGTCACCTTTCTGGTTGCCGCATTTTTTGCCCTTCTTACGACTGTGTACGACTAACAAAATGACTGTCTTATCCTTTCGGGGAAGTAGTGCTTGAAAATGAACTTACAAAGTATTGTCGGGCGATGCAAGGCGAGCGAAAGTATGAGGTAACCCTCGATTTTTCCCGTTTTTTGCTGAGCAAAATTTCCATATTTTTCTCCCACCAAAAACCCACCACCCGCTGCGAACTGAAATCATTTTCATCTTTTGCTGTATGACGTTTCGGGATGCTTTCTTTTGGTCCTTTGTCCTTTTTTTATGCAAAAAACCGAAACGGTTGGAGAAGGCAAACGATCCGCACAGTACAAAGTACGCCTGTGAGTGCGTTGAATGAATGCCTTAAGGACTTTATGTCTAACTTCCTGCCAGTAAGGACTCCTCCCAAGTGTACCACCATCTTCAGCAAGGATGCTGAATTTTCATGCGTTTTGGGGTGTCATTTTACTTCTTGAATTTGTGTGTGTGTGTGTGTGTGTGTGTGTGTGTGTGTGTGTGTGTGTGTGTGTGTGTGTGTGTGTGTGTGTGTGTGTGTGTGTGTGTGTGTGTGTGTGTGTGTGTGTGTGTGTGTGTGTGTGTGTGTGTGTGTGTGTGTGTGTGTGTGTGTGTGTGTGTGTGTGTGTGTGTGTGTGTGTGTGTGTGTGTGTGTGTGTGTGTGTGTGTGTGTGTGTGTGTGTGTGTGTGTTCATTTTCGATCCCATGCCACCTCTGTCACACTAGGCGTTCGCACATTTATCTGACATTTGAACGACATCTGAAAGTGGGAGGTTTTTTTTACTTCCTTGAATGTTTTTGTGTTTGCTTGGGTGGTGTATGTGTTTGGATGTAGGTAGCACGCCGAACAAAACCGTCCCACCATCAACTTCAAACCTCAAACGCCAAACACACAACGTTACCATCGCGGTAGGTTACGTTAGCTGGGATAAAGATGTGTTTGGTGCCGGATGCGTGAGGAAGACGGCGCACTGTACATCATACTAAGTGCAAAAGTGCTTCCTCTTTTTTACCATTTCTTTTCGTACCTTTTTCCAAGAAAAAGAAGCTTGCTCGGTTTTTAGATGTTTTACCTGCCCGTGGAAAACACACACGCAGTTATTGGACACTTCGTACAGAGAAAAAATATTTTTTTTAAAATAATTGTGTCTTTGATTGGTGTGGAAATCTCCTACAAAATCACTTTCACACCACATTTCCAGTAATAAATTCCCCACTATAGACGACGAAATCTACGCTAATGCCCCTAACACTACCCAAGCGTCCGTTATCATGACCTATCTTATGCAAATTGCCCTTAAATGAAATACCACCCAAAAACGGCGACAGGGGAATCATTTCTCTCAAAATAACAATCATCTCCTCGGCCATGTACCGTTCGTTTCTGGTTTGCAAGATTGCCATCTCGCTTCTTGAAAGAAACTTTAAATAGTCTGCTTTCTTTGTTGCACAAGCAGGTAACGTGTGCTGTGCCGCAAAAGGACATAGCAGCGATAAACAAACGACCAAACACACCGCGCCCACATCCTGGCAATATGACAATACTGTCTAGAGCGTGCTCGAACGTAGGGAGCCCCGGAACATGGCGCCACTCTAGACGTGGGCAACACATAAATGAAGAAATATTAACGCACCGCACCCTAATATAATATTAACGCGATATCTCTATGGGCATATTAGGTAATGGCGTAGAACGTAAAAGTTTGCCCTGCTGTTGGACTGGTTTCCGGCAACCAGCGCCAGGAAGAACGCTTCTTCGATGGTAGGTGTATGTTGTTGCATGTTGCCAGCCTGTTGGTGGCTCGATTGGACTATTGTATTGGAAAAAAAGAAGAAATTCTGTTTTCTTTCTCTTCCTTTTTGCTCTATTCCATAAAAGGGATTTTTTTTAAATAAAAACGCTCAGGTGAAGCTTTTCGCACCTATACACACAGCTCGTGGAGCTGTTGCAGAGTTGTTTTTCTTGCGTTAAGTATCAGTTTGCGACTCGCTGGGAATACTTTTCTACACTTCAAGGAGTGGTACCCCAAACAATCATAAATATGAAATGAACCTGAGCGGCTGTGCTGGCATTTGCCCCCATGTCGCAGAGAAAATGTGACTGGTATCGTGATTGATTGAATATTTTAGGAATAAACCTTGTTTT
Source organism: Anopheles merus (assembly GCF_017562075.2). Taxonomy (NCBI): domain Eukaryota; kingdom Metazoa; phylum Arthropoda; class Insecta; order Diptera; family Culicidae; genus Anopheles; species Anopheles merus. Next base: position 11,850,649 of record NC_054083.1, read on the forward strand.
ACATTTTGAACACATATTTTTCACATTCAAGATAACCTAACGAATCTTTTACCTACAAAAAGCTTCAAACAAACTGCAATAACTTGTTATTCATAGAAAACGCTCAAATTGTAATGCAGCCTGAACAATGCAACCATCCATTTAAAAATGTATGCATCACTTAACATTCTGAACGCACTTCGCGCACAAAAGAGCGACCCATCATTTATCGGCTTATTTTCCTATTTTGCGCTCACTATCATCCATTAAATCGTCTCACTCGAATTGTCAACTTGTCACCGGGACCATAACAAAGCCATTCAAACGAGCTGTGCAAGTACTATCACCTCATTCCTGTACTTCTTGCACTTCAAACAAGCGTCTTAAGCTCCCAAACGAAGGATACTTTCTTTTGGCTAGGGAAAAGAATGAACGACCCAGCAACCAGCACATTCACGCAGTGCAGAGACACACAAAACCTCCGACAGATCGCTCGCTCTTAGCCGCATACAATAAGGGGGTATGCTTATGAAGTGACATTTGCTGCCGGGCTGCCCGTTTCCACATACCTTCCCCTGGCGCCGGAAAATAAATTTGTTCCGACTGTGGGAGCAATTATTTCCCAGCTTCCTGCCCACTAGCGTAGCGCCGGGGAGAAGAGCGAAAAGCGCAACTAGTCGCCGCATTTGCCAACCGAATGACAAACGACAGCGAACGCTCACTCGTCAGTACTCGGGGCACTGGCTGAATGAATGCACAGGGTTTCAGTTAGCTGCGTGCCTTCCGGGGGGACCTAACAGCAGCAGCAGCACATGAATCATATTGTCAGCCTTCTTTTCAAGTTGGCAACTTTCCTTTGCCGCTCGCTTTTGTCATGTGCCATTTATTTCATGCCGTAAGTGGTGCTCTATCTTCACACACCGCCTCCGTTTCCCTGGACATACGAAACATAATGCATACGAGGTGTATGTGTGTGTGTAAGGCCGGATATGGGCTTCGTTATTGGCAGCACTAGTTTTGGTGGTTAGGGGTTTTCGCCAGGGCTATCGTTGACAGTGTCGCTCGACTTCTCTTGTATTCCGGGTTTTTTTCTCTCTTTTCTCTCTCTCCACCTATCAACTTCTCAAAACACATTTCTTTATGCCTGATGGAAGCAAATATCTACATCGGCTGGTGGCATCACCATGCACCACTGTGTACACGGTTGGAAATACACCAGAGAAACAACTCAGGACAGCACTATGTCACTTCCATCAAAACCCCACAAACCGCACATTGTTCGGTCTTGGAGCAGTGTCAGTGATAAGAGCCCAGCTCTCCATTGAAGAAAAAAAACCCCTGTGAGACAGTGTTTCAGGAAATGGAGCAATGCAAAATGGAATTGCTCTACGAGAAAAGTGCTCTCAGGGAGGGCGTATCGATGTCAGCTTAGAGCCGGTGATTTCACCAGTGATTCTGACTGCAAAATAATACATTGGTCCATGTTAAGATGACAAGATATTTGTCGTGATTTTGTGCTGCACTGCGATTTTATATATTTCAACGTCATGTGTTTTTACTTTCAACTGTTTGGATTGAAATGTTTCTAAATACCAAAAGCTATTAAGATATGAAAAAAACATTCACAATTCTTTGCGAGAGGCAAATGTTACATTTCCGTTTCAGGCGGGCACAACATGAAAAAAAAACAATCTTCCAACTGTCATAAATCATAAGCCGACTGGCTTGACTACATCACCAAAGAGAATCCACTCGCGTACCAAACGTACGGTTTACCACTGGTCGCATACTGAGCAGAGGGCACTCCAATGCACTGAACATAATTTCACACGTGCCGGCTGCTGTTGCTGGCTGAATGTGTTGTTCAGCCGTATCATGTGGGCCAGCAGTAGATCATTCCAAGAAGCGGTGGTTTACTGCGACCAGCCGAGGTTAGCGCAACACACGGCGCATAGCGAAAAGATCAACCAGAAACTCTTCCCCTGGCGTTTCGGTACAACCGCCAAGCACACTGCTTGGTGCTTTACAGCGCATACCATACCAAACGACTGTGAATGGACGGCGCTGCGTAGAGACGTTGCGGTACCATGTTTCGGTGGTTGTCGAGGAATGCATGCACGTACCCTTATTCGTTATTCGCATGTCTGATCCTGAATAGCACTGCCCCTACTCACCATATTCGCCAGATGCCCTCGCACTATGTCCTTTTCTGCTTCCCTTCCCCATGGCCAATGGTTGTCACGACACAATCTTTCTCCATTTCCCTTCAAAAACGTCCTGGCAAACGTCCCTATCGCATCGTTTCAGGTATTTTTTTTTATTTTGCTTGGTCTGTAGCCCCAGTTTATCCTACATTGGGTTCCTTGCTGCACAATTGTTCCAAAAGGATGCCACCACACAAAGGGGTGCTACAAATACTCTCCTTTCTCCGGGTGTTTTATCCGCGTGAAACATTTGTCAAGCTCACATTCCTGCACTCCCCCCCATTCGCTCGACGGGAATAATGAAACAAACAAAAAATAAAATCCCAAACATTTGCCCCTTGGACACACCAGCACAAAACAAATCAACAGTGAATAAACCAACTGCAACAGAAAAAGAAAAAAAACTCTCGTCCATTCTTCAGCCTACCTTCAGCGCTTCCTCAGGCGGGCAAAATAGCCCACAAGTTAAGTCACAACCGCTGGACGGGAAATAAATTGGATATGACATAAAAATTATTCTTTTATGTTCCATGTTTAAGGGCAACCCTGGGAGGCAAGTGTCCAAGGGAGAAATTGAAGCGAAAGTTGGCGCTGCAAAAAGAACATTCAACTGTATCGGTGACGACCTGGAAAGGCTCCTGCCTCGGTCGTGGGACATAGCGCCGTGGGATTGGTTGCTTATCACGCGCAGAGAAAAATTGACTTTGAAAGTAAACCCTCCGTACGTTGGTGTGGTGACATGGCCGAAAGAAAAATCATATTCACCACAGTCGATGTCACAACAACGTGAAAAAGTAGCGAGAAAATGTTGATTAATTTATATTGTTGCTTTTCTTTCTCCTCAGCCATTTTCTTTATTTCTGTAAGGTACAAATTTTGATTCAATTCGTTTAATTAATTTGATCAATTAAAAGGAAATATATTTCATTCCGCTTCCTTCTTTTAACGAGTGCTGAGCATACTCTTAAGCATTTTTTACATTATTATAAAACTTATTACATCATTATATCTTGCTTTTGTATATCTCATTATTATTTGTGCGTTAAGTTAAGTCAAACATTGCAACACTCCAACACGTAGCAAGAAGGATTTCCACGTTCTTTCCATCAATCACTGCTATCACAGGGTTTCACGAGCCCAGAGATGAAATCACTTTTCCCACCCCCGAGCCATCCACACACACTCACACACACAGTCTCACAAACATATAAGCAGGCAGCCAACAGAAGCATCGTGCGTCTTGGTGCGAAAAGCAGCGTCCTCCTGTTTGGAAAAGCCAGAAAGAAAATGAACCAAATGGTGGCTTTAATTTTACCTCATTTGTCTTTCGGCGAAAATGGGGGAAGGGTTTTCCTTTGCAACCGACAACATCGCCCCCGGGGCACACGCAACGGTACAAATGTGACTCTACCTTTGACACGTGCCGTTTCGGAGAACCTTGCACCTCGCATATACTCGCACACTAAGCCAGTGGCGGTGTGTACACGCGTTTCTGAGTGTGCGTGCGCGTTGATTGTGTTGTGTGTTCCGGGAAAAAGGTTAAAGGTTTCCGGCTTTTATCTTAAAACGGGTTTATGACTTTCAGTTTATAGTGAATGGCTGTCATTTGTCGTGTCCGTAGTGTCTCGGGCGAGTTTTGACAGAACTTTTCTGGCTCTTGGCCTTGCCCTCTTATCCGTGCCACACCATTGGAAGTTGATGAGAAGGTGTAGCCCGTGTAGCCAGGGGCTGTTATCCAAGAAGCGTCCAACGATTACGAGATGAATAGGATGCGTGTTTTACTCACGCAACAAACAAGGTTGAGTCACACTCAGTGCTAAAACGGTCCCTGTGTGCCGGAGGGAAGGGAAATTTGTTCGGGGAATTTATTTCGATTCCAGCTGAAGTGGCCCACAGGCTCTTGAGTGGCGAAACTGAACCCGACCCCGGTGTGTCCGTATGTTTGTGACAATTTCAAGTGACATCACCTCGTATCGTTAAACATGGGGAACAAAGTCAGCACAGGACGCAGCGCAGGTACGGACAGCAACCGACCACACTGGCTGCTTGAGTTAGATTCGCATGGATTCGAGGCAATTTTCAACGCCTGCCGGCAGGGATGATTGCCTTCCGTGGTCGGGGCCGTCGTCCTTGTGGAGCCCACAGGATCCACTGCATTCCCGTTGTTTGTCTGGCAGGGGAGGTGGACAGGTTAGTTGGGGGAAAATGACGGCCGAAAAAAGGGTGAACCCTCGATTTAGGTAATCGAGTTATAGCGCTATAAACCATTCACCGTGGCTACGTGCCGCATTTAGAATCTCGACATTTTGATGAGCTGAGGGAAATCTGGTTTTCTCTTGTCTTCTCTCTTTTTTTATATTTTCTACACCCTCCAACTTAGTCGTCCGTGCTGGCCGGAAATCCTTCCAATTGCATTGCAGGCCGTACCGTGATTACCATACACGAGACCACTGGGAACCTGCTCGTTTCGCTGTCCTAATGGTAAACGAAAAAAAGGGGTTGCCAGGAGGATTTTTCTCGTTGCTCTGTGTCTCCTTCGCCGGATTCCGGCCGTTCCGCTAACGAACCCATGACACTAAGCGTTTTGATGTGTGACGGAAATTTATCATGCTCAGGTATACATGTCCATAATGCGTAGCTGTCACATCTATCAGCACGGATTGAGATCCACGTCAACCGTGGCCTTTGTGCCGATGGGGTGAGTGGAAAATTGTCTTGGGCCGAGCCGCTCCCATTGGCTATTACTGGCGTGTGCAAGTCGCTCGACATTTTGCTGTTGATATATTTGAAGAGGGCCAAACAAGCGCACCAAAATGGCATTTCTGTAACGAGTCGAGCAGAGAAATAATAATTTAAATTATCTAAAGGCGAAATGTATGTAATGGGATCAAAACCAAAACGCTTTGACGATTCGGCTCCAGCAGAACTCATTTATAATTCTCCGCACGGACGGGCAAGGCTTAAGGGATCTTTCACATTTCCAACTCTCTCATTGCACTCAAACACACACACAGACACAGGCGAATCTGGAGGCAGTCCCTGTTTTAATTCCAGCCGCATTATTCCAAACAGCTTTTCAACCCTCAATTCCCACCGGAAGCATTCATTGATGAATTGATCATGTTATTTTCCTTTCTTTACCTTGAGATGCGGTCGCTACAAAGGCGAAAACAGTAACAGTGAAGAAATACGAAAACGAAAACAAAAAAAAACCCTTGCAGCGAGCGATTGGACCCGCCGACATCGACAATCCTTATCAGTGTCTGCTTACAGCCAGAAACCATCGAATTCCCTTGAGTGTTTGGCGGGCGCATCTGCTGGATGTTGCCTGCCTGCTGCTAAAAAGAGATTTTATTTGCACCGAAATGAAAGGAATGACAGCCGGGTGGATGCTCACGAATCAAACGCGTGCTCTACCACGCCTGAAGCCCTTTTTTTGGATGGTGATCCCTTTTGTGAGTGGAACGCTTTCATATCGCTCTTCGGCTGCGAGGCCGAATCGTCCGCCCATCGAGGAGCCCGGCCGTCCGCGTTCGTTTGTTTCTGGGCGCCTCCTTATCTGTCGAGCCCATAAGTAACCTTCGAGGGAGAGCGCTCGAAGTGCCTCTAGGTGGCAACGCAAACGAAGCACCAACACAAAAAAGGAGGCATTTTGGAGCAAGAAAAAGGGCACCCCACCGGGTCGTGCTGTTGTGTGTACCCCTTTTCCATGCCGCTTCCAGGCTGGAGGATGGAAGACGGGCACAATATCCTTTATGCCATCCTGTACGCCTTGGGGCGATTGAAAGGATTTTTGTTATCCGGTATCGTTCCCCGGCACTCCGGCAACCGTGCAAAACGCCGCCGCCTTGCCATGCCTTCGTGCCATCGGGAAAAGCAGATGGAGGCATTCACAAATCCCGTGCAGGGATGGCCTCACGCACCCAGGCTTATCGCGCCCAATCCACCAGCCGCTTTCTGTTTCCATTCGATTGCACACCATTACCAGTTAAGGTCTCTAATGTAATTTAGCTAACCGGATTCAGCGGCGTTATAACGAACCGACGAGTGAGGCAGTTGATGGCAGCTGGAGGAGGAAACAGCTAACAAACAAACAAGTAAACAGGAGAAAGTTTGACGTAGGCAAAAAACTGGACAAACAAGGAAGGAAAAAGTAAGAGGAAAATCAAAGCTGCTGATAAGATTGAACTGAGGCCGGTTTCTTTTTGCAGGTTTGAGCATTGATGGCTTAAGATAGCCATCTTGATGGGCATCAATTATGGGGTTAGTAGTTAAGGAAGTGAGTTGAATCTGTGTTTTGGCAACGAAATGTAGGTTCAAAACTACAGTTTTCAGGATTTTTAATGTATTGCTTTGTTTAGCATTTTCGATGCATTAAGGTGAAGATAAACTCTTACACATTGTTACTTCTTTACTTTTTGCTTTTAACAATGCTATTTCATACAATCCTCAAGACAATGCAAAACAAGACTTATATCACTATTATCTCTTCTAAACTATTTGTAATGAAATATTCGGAAGACCATTTATTATTGATTCAAAGTATAAGCCACATTGGTTGGTAAAAAAACAGTTCATTTTTCAATAACGCTATCGCTGGAATAGATTTGCTCGAATGAAAACTAATTCTACCAAAGTACTTCAACCAAACTCCGGTACAATAAGCTGTTTTCCGGCACGAAGGCACGAACAGGAAACCAAACACAGGAAATAACCTTCCCTTCTCAGTTGGAATGCTTCAAATCACCACATGCTCCACATTACGGCTTCCTCCGCCGCGTGCATAGAGCAACCGGTGTGGAATGCATTCCGTGGTCACCGAGACTGACCACCGTCACCAAACTTTCACACACACACACATACACACCCTAACTCACGTGCCTGTTGGATGGTAACGAGTGATCATAAACGAAATTCCGCTTGAAAAATGCAAACAATTCGTCCCAATAATGGTGGCACGATTTCCGTTTCGAAATTAAGCGGCTTACATCGTTCCCGAGCGCGCAGTGGTCGTTTCTGGTTTTGGGGGGACGTTTTGCGATTCGCATCCAATCGTACGCTTCGGCCCAAATCCCACCCTTATTCTCCCGGCACGCACACGTCCGTGCACTGTGACCAACGTTCGAGCCAAATGGTTGGTGCGTGTACGATTTTATAAGTGTTGCTGCATTGTTTACGAGCTACGTGCCATTCCGGTACGCGTCCGCGGATCTGAGTGCACGCATCCTAATGGAAAGTGACTCATTTCCCCGGGCGCTTTATTTGTTTTTTTTTTGGTTTTCTTTGTTTTTCTCCACCTATGCTAAACCAACACGAACCTGGTAGCTTACCTGAACCTGCTTGAAAGTGGGCACTTACCGAAATGTGCTCACACCCGGCAAGACCTTGTGCAACGTTGTAGGCGGCTGGTGGCTGATGCTGCTGATATTATTGCGTTTGCAATTATTAGTCCATAAATTTTGGGCAGCTTTGCAGCAATGAAAATAGTAATTTGGTGCCACAACTTCACGTTCACCTGTCTGCGGATTTGTGTCTCACGGTTCACCTTTGCCACTGATTGGTGGGGTTACACTTTACTATGGTGGGTTCATGTTTGCTTCCAGCGTACTGGAAAATACTGGACCAAAGCTTCCTCGTCCCTGCCTTCCTGCAGCCACTCTGTTCATATCTCAATGATTTTGTTTTTTGTCCGCCAATCTTGTTCCTGCTGAGTGCTGTTCCATACTAAAAACAAGCCCCACACTAGCCAATCCTGGCAAGAATGAAAATAATCTCCCACTCTCGGCTCTTAACCACAGCCGATAGAATCACCCCAGCAACGGTTGACCGCGTTCCGTGGACCGGAAACCGGGTTCTGTGGCAATGCAGGTGTGGTAGGTAACCATGCGCTATTCCGCCCCAAAGCGCCAGCCTATCCTCCACACCACCTGCCACGTAATCTCCCGATGCGAAACCAACATTCATAATTGCTCTGTGAACATGCTTTTCTCCAAGCGGACGCTCATCGAAGAGACCGATTCCGAGCGAGCCCGGCCCCAGTGGGACGCATTCAACCTTCATCGCCATCATCATTCGTACAGCGCCCTTTACCATATGCAGAGGCCTGGACACGCGCGCACATACACTCACACACACATACAAAGACTATAAACCAAACCCACCAAACCGAGCGCTTCGTCGAGCGAGCGGTTTTACGAACTCATACATATTTCTCGTTCGATTTTCTGTTCTGCTTCGGTTGGGTTCATAATTGGATTTTAAAACACTCTCCTTTCGGTTCGCCTTTGTTGAGTGGGTTTTAGTCACCGGGTGCCGATCCTTCACTTCACTTCACGCTTACCCATCCCGCGTCCAAACATTACAAAAAAAGCCGAACCAAAAGGGTCCTCGCGGACAAATTATTGGTCAGCAGGACGACGATGGGAGAATAATTTCGGTATGCATCGTCCCGGGGAGAAACTAAGGATGGGGTAGATCCCGTGCAAAATGCTGTTCTCCCTTTCCTCCCATCTAGTTTTTACGCTGGTAAACCATTTTCGCTTTACCTTTTCAATCTCGCACTAGTAAAACAGCTTTATGCAGCTGGGCAAAGAGCGTGGTGTGAAGCGGGACGAGTTTGGCGCCCGTCACTGTGCCTAGGCTCGGCTTCGGCAAATTAAAGGACCCATTTTTTAATGTGCGCTATGGTTTTTGAAAGTGCTCACCGCGTTTACGGGTTTTGGTGGTGGTAGTGGTGGGTTCTGCATTGATGCCGTTCATTTTTCATTTTGCTCAGCCCCTCGTCGCCATTGGTTCTTGACGAATGAGTTTTGCAATATTTTACCGTTTTTCTTTTTACTGCAATGCATGTTGTATCACACACGGTGTTGGTGGAACACCGTGCGATGGGTTTGTACGATGAATTTCGAAATTGGGAGACAGTGATGATGGTTAATAGCGTGCCCGGAACGTGTAATTACACTGGGGACAAACGTTTTCCCGTAGAGAATTCGTCCTCTTCTCCCGGATTTCACTCTGTTGTACCATTATGTTGTTTGTATGATTGAGTACTACACGTGTTCTTTAAGAGCATTAAAACAGTTCTTTCATAAAATATAAGTGCTCCCGGTATTGCTGTTTAAAGGGATTTATGGTTAAAACAAATTCTGATAAACTATAAAAATTAATACTTATGAAATATTTTTTGAACTGTGTGTCAATTTTGTACAATATATCTACTTTGAAGTCGACACACGTTGCAATCAATTTTAAGAAATTATTCTCTTTGTGTTGCGACCCGATAACAGTAAAATAACTTTGTTATTTTCACATCGTACATTTATTCAAGATATGCACAATATTTTTAAATAATAAACAAAAATGATTTAAATTTATCAAATCAATTCTTCACTGTAAAAGCAGCATATTAGAAAATGATAAAAAAAAAAAGTTCAGCCAAAAACTAGTACCTACTCCATACCACTGCATACTTTTAATTGGAACCCCTGAACTGATTGCTGTACTCTGTTTTTACATTTCCACTTTGAAATTATAATTGACTGTATCTATTCGAATCATCGTTCGACGGTACAGATGCACTTCGTCACCTTCGACTATGACAACACGACGTATGATGTTCGTTCGTTTCAGTGGCGGAACCAACGACATACCCGAACCCAAATCAACTTGAAGCTAACGAAATAAACCAAATCGCGTACACACAAAAACACACAAGTAAACGTAAAACATAAAATCACAGCTACCGACCCCAAAAACAAAACATTGCCCTACGGCTAGACAAGCTTCTCGGTACCGAGTCCGGATGACAAACATTCGAATCCGTGCTTGGAAAGAAAACGCGTGAAAAACGGTGGCTACATCATGCATTCGATTTGCAGCGACGATGCATCATATCGCACCAGGGCAAGGAGGGCTAGGTGAATCGACACAAACATGTATTGATGCAATTTTTACAGCAACGTATAATAGCAGTGCCATCGACGCTGGAAATAGCATTCCGTCCGTGTGAAGCTGGCAATCACAGTTGACAGATTTGTTATTTCCAATTTTTCCGTTTCCTATTTCGATCCCGTCCGCTTCCGTGGCTCCCCATTTCTCTGCACTTTAAGCAGCATTCGACGACCTGAAATGAGAACGCGAAAGCGACAGGTCCTCGCCCTGCAGCACTAATGGTAGGGAGGTGCTATGCTTGGGAAAATTCGGCTGCTTCACTGCCATCGTCGACGACATCGTTATGATCGCGATGGAGGTGACTGCTTTTCCGTGCGAAGCTCGCTGTCGAATCTTGCACATCAACTCGTAGCGTACACCGAACCGTACGAGTCATATCTTCTTTAGCCCGAAATAATGTTTGTGCATTTTTCTTTGCCATGTACGTTTCGTCGCACGCTACCTCCATTGATGCTTCCCCGGTTCTAAAGCTCGTTTTGCTACGGCTCTTACCGGAAAAGAGTAGAATGTTGCAATATTGACGAACTTTTCTCCTCCGGGCAGATGAAAGGATGACTGGTGCTATGTATGTGTATATATACATGTGTGCGTGTGTGTGTATTTGGAACTCAGCACCCGTAACGAGAGTGTTGCCATCGGTATCGAAATAAACCCACTAAGTGATGATCTTGGCTGTTTTCGAGCAGCAGTACGGTACACGTTTGCAGTGCAAGCATCCGTGGCTTCCCACACCCACTCCATGTGATTCGGCTTGCTTGCGTCCAGGAAAGTCGTTAGGACGTAGAGATGAGTTTTCACTCCAGACCCTCGCAAGTGGATATGAAATGACAAAATTCACATTCTCACACGCCAAGCAGTGCGTTGCGCGCTTCCTACCATCCTTTTTCAATTCGACAGAGCGAAAAATATATATCGCTGGGAAGTGTGGCAAACATCGCACTCGCACCGAAACGGAAGCTCGAGCGTCGAGGAAAGTGGGAGCAGTGCAGACGGAATCTGATGGGGGAAATCGGTAGGACATGCCAACAAATATTGCCGCAGTTATTGAACGGAAACAAGCAATTTGTGAAACGCGATGAGCTGTGAATGTGGATGGCGCTGCGCCGAAAGAGACTGAAATTTGTTTTGCGGATGATAAGATTTCCTCACTTAGTTTGTGTTTTTTTTTTGTTTATATGCTCTTTCGATAGCGCATCGGAGGAGGAGGGGAATAGCTGGATATTTTGCACTACTCTGCTGGTGGAAAAACATTTTCAAATCCACTCTCTATTCCATTCCAAACGGGGCTGCCGTACGAAAGGAAAACTATCGTACCCTGGCCATGTCTATGCCGGCCATGATTCTTTGGTTTCATCGCGTCAGTTTTGTGTGGGCGCGATGGAATCGAATTGATTGGAAAGATTCAACAGCAACCCAATAGCTGGGAGGCTCCTCGCCACAGGCCCAGGATTCAACAGCATTCAATTGAATTTTAATCTAACAAACGAAGTGCGATCGAATTTGGGCAAGCAATCGGAATGAATAGTGGTGGAAAAAAGCAGAGGGCGTATGGAGAGAAAAAACGCTTGCATTCTATTCCAAACAAATCGATGAATAAGGTTTCGGTAAGGTTTGGAATGGAATGGCAAAGAGCAGACAGACTGCAGACAGCAAACGAAAACGGGGGATATTATTTGATTGGAATCGATTTTGCATTGCATCGTACGATCGGAAACTAATGTTTTAATGACGTTGAACGATTAGTGCCGAGAGTATTAGCTATGTTCGTTGGAGTGCTCTTAAAGCAGTGGATATAAAACTTGGGAAGAGTGATTAAAGATAAGTGTTTTATTGTTTGGAGATTAAATTCGGCGAACGAAGCATATATCAACAGTCATGGTTGAAAAGAAAACCGAATGGATTGTTGGGTAATAATTTAGATTATATTTAAGCACACATTCAAAGGATAAATGGCTTTTCCAATCTTAAAGAATATTGTTGATAACGATTTGTTGTTTTATTTGACATAGAAAAAATATTTCAAACGAAAATAGATTGAATAAAATAATGAAATTATGGCAAGAAAAGGGTATAAATTTCATCTCCTTTTGACAAGAAGATGATTACTTATCTTTATGGAGACTTTGAGAACAAGCTCATTTGCCTTTTCCCGTTTGGCAAGCCTGTTCTTTGTATTAAAAAAATGACTTAAAAATATTTCATCGACACTGTCTTATGAGTATCTTTTTTACAAATTTTGTTATGAATGATTCCATTAAAGCACAGTTAATTTTTACAGACATGATAAATCCTTTTTTTCAATCAACATACACAAACAAGACATGGCAAATGGCAGGGAACGTGATAAGCCACAACTACTTCAAGCAACACGAACATTCCAGAGCATCCTTGTCCGGAGATTGTCCTCCCGCCGCTAGTTCGTGCCTTGCCGCAACCAAAGCAGTCAACCAGTGTCGGACAGTGAATTCAAATTTAGCTTCATGATAAATAAGATAATTAATTTTATTCATTCTCGCTACGTGCCTCAAGCAGCTCCTTGGCACGAGCATCGCGATGGCAACTCTCTGCCGAAGGAAATTCCAACACAAACGTCTGCTGATAAAACCTACTAAAGCGAATAATGTTCCGTGTCTTGAATACAACCACAGCGCGACGGAAGTGAAGCAGTCCTACGAACGCGACCGGGAAAAGCCCTAGAATGAATGTTCATTATAACCACTTTCCAGTTTCTCTCGACCAATGCTTTGCTGTAGTTGAGCAGATGGTAACAAAATTTGCACTGCCAACGTGCCTCCTGTACATCTCGGTCATTACTTCAATTTGCTCCAACACTTTGTCGATCGATTGGTGTGTGACGTTAGTGGCAGAAATGTGATCACATCCTTTGCCACGTCCATCACCGTCCAATTTGTGGAGCGATAGGGGCGAGTCCGCGTGAAACAGAGAAACCAATTTACTGTCAATCAACCGTAAAGGAAGTGAAACGAACGAATTATTCAGGAGATATTCACAATCCTTTTCTTTCCATTCGTATCCATTATGGATTGGTATGGTTGCGCATCCGTACGCTAAGACAAGACCTCCTCGAGCTGTCTGCGCTACGTGTAAGGGCATGTTACAGAAAATGACGCAACTAGTAACCGGAGCAGTGCGCTGTCAGTCAGCGGTGAAAAAGGTGATTGAAATGTAGGGTCTCGGTGAGAGCCGTTGCCATAGGGATGGGTTTACTAATGAATCAACCAGTTGTCATCTGTTCAATTGCGTTTCGTTACGCGGTGACAAGGGACTGACAGAGATGTAGCTACTTTTTCCCTTCTAAGCTACAACGATTCCATTTCCACTGCCCCATCGTTGACGTGTTTGAGTGTTACTGCAGCCACTTTTACGTATTTTTTACCAGCCATCCAGCCTACGCTACAAGCAAAAAATTATCGTGAAGAGGGTTCGAAACGAAGTTGCCATGAGAGTGATTTACGCCGAAATTTGTGCTTTTGCTCACACCTTTTTCCCACTAGATCTTACCTGGCACCGCAAATGGAGCACAATTTTGTTGGCAATATAGAACATCTCAAAAATATAAGTATAAATCTGTATACTACCGTCACTTACCAGTGGGAGGGCCAAATTCATATATATATAAGCGAACCAACATTGATTGGACTTTGCATCCTTCGTCAAACATCAAAAAACACATCTAACTTTCGACTTGTTCGAGACAGTCCCCTGTCCCCGTTCCCAAAGCATCGTGCGAAAGCTAATTTCAAGTCCCGTGCCTAAACTTTCGCTCAAATCACTCCTCGGTTGAAAAAGGTACAAGCTATACGTCACCGTTTTGATTGGCAACGACGGAACGACGGAAAATGTGAAATGGCCGTGCGCAAGATCAGTCCATCCTACCTGCTGGCACCGTTGAGTTGTATGCCTAGTGTGTATGCCTCCCGTTCGGTTATGGAAGGTATGACTTACCTCTGTCCTACTTTCGCCACACGTTTGCAATCCACGGGAATGGGCGGCTTTTGCCAAACATGAACATTGAATCGACCAGCCTACGGAATGGGATGGGTAAAAGCTTTTATATTCTCTTTGACCAACAACCAATGGATGTATACATCCTGTTTCCGCTCAGTACGTAACACGGTAAGTGCACAGGCACATGTTGCTGTTTGCAGGTGTTTAAAACATTTTTACTGAATGAGTTTAAGAATTAGTATAAGTTGACTACAATCAATATTTGCCGCATTCCGATTGAGTTTAAAAGGCCTGTATGACAAAGAACATTTCAAATAAGTAGAAATTATTTAAAACAGTTGTATCAAAATACTGTTGTGATCAACAGTTGTATCAAAATACAAGTCTGAGTCTTTGTTTTAAATAGTTGTTGCTTCATTGGAACACATGCACTGACAGGATATGTTTTTACAAACACTCTGTGCCCGTTGGGAAACACATCCAAGTGTCGAAAGCAATATGTATTTTGCAACAAAGCTACCGATCCGCGTTTTTTATTCGCCTACGCACGCACGCGTGAACCTGAACGATTGTGAAGTTTTTCAATAAAAAATACTTTTATGGCCCAATCTATCGCTATGGTGGCCAACGGTTTCATTGCAATGCTTCGGAAAGGTCAACCGTTTGTACACTACACTCGGCTGATGTGGCGTCCTATCTCTGTCACAGCCTGACCGTCACCGTTTCGACCGTTCGAAAGTTCGGCCTTAGCGCCAAAACTCATCGATATAGTTCTTTGTTGTTTGTCCTCGGCAGTTGACTCTTCAAGCTCAGCACGTGGTACTAACGTGTCTGGTGATTGTTATTGTTTCGTGCTTTTTTGTTTTTTGGCGTCTGTTTATTTTTTGTACACAATTTATTTACCCTTTCCTAGCCCAGTGCAGGGCAGCAAAGACTGCCATCTGTTGGCGAACGAGATATCCTTTTATTCACTGTGCACCAAAAAGGACGCACCAAAGTCACATAAACAAACGAAAAAAAAAACACACGCACACATGTCTGACGGTGTTACTTTATACGGATTTCCTTCGTACCAGAATGGCTGCCAATGTACCCTAGCTAGGGGGCGCACATCATCGATCAGCATCAGCAAAGGCTCGTGAGTTTTATTTCCCGCAATAAATATCGTCCAGCGTAAAGATCGTTTCGGCACCGGTCAGCGTTGGTGATAATTTGGACGGAAAGATATACAGGACAGCAAGTGCGCCATGAAACTCTCCCGACTGAAATGAATCGACGGAAACGATACCCTGTCGTGCTCGTGCTCCCCGGATTGTCGTTGCCCATTTGATATAATTGTTTATCGATTTCTGATGCGCATCACGCTACACACATAGACACCCATGTCACCCCCACTGTTGTGGATTATCCTTGACCGAAGCTCAATCCTGGGGAGCGTTCTAGGCGACGGTTCATTCGGATGGTGTCGGTTGGTTGGCGCATGCTTTTTTTTTGCGATAACATGACCTCCGTCCGCGGCACAACGTTTATCACAGCAAGGATGGTGCCTTTTTGTATGGTCAGGAACGATAAACCGTATCAGCACAATCACACATCGTCAGAAACTATTTATAGTAATTCATTATTTGCTCAATGTTTTACTAATTTTATTCTTCTGCTGTTTCCTTACAGGTTGCGCCTTTGTTAAATTTACCTCGCATCAAGAAGCTCAAGCTGCTATAACATCACTTCACGGTAGTCAAACTATGCCGGTAAGTACACCCTTCAATAACTTATTTTCTACTTATCACAAACTACGGGAAGCCATTTTAAACCCGTTCCAGCCTCACTCGTTATGTCCCATTATCTCTCTCATCTCTTCCTCTCTCGCTCTTTGTTTGTGGTACATCTCGCTGGCGGGGTAAACATCATCGAGCCGAAGCTAAACAAAAATCGTTTACCTCGTCCACCTCCAACACTCGACCGTTCGGGGATAGAGAAACGGCCTGCTGGTGCCGCGACCACCACGCGGGGAAAGTGATTGCGTGTCACTTAATTTAATTTGCCAAAGGGCCCACCCTCGTCCCATCAGATTCAGTGTGTTCGGTTCGATGTCGCGGAAAAGCGACAAACTATAAACATGGAAAGGTTTATCGTACACCTTTTTTCCCTCTTTGTTCGCATGTGTTTGTTTTATATTGATGCAACATGAATTTTTACTCAATATTCTACCCTCCCCCTAACGAAACTTGGGAGCGTATCACCCGAAAGTGCCTGTGGCATCGGGAAGGGTTCGTCATGATGTTTTTGTTCCGCCATGCCAGTGCCGAAACACTGGCTAGCGGAACCGCTCTATTTTCATGAATAATTAAACGAAATTAACTCCTTTCCCGGTGGTGCGTGAAGTTTATGAAAATGTCAAACATTGTTGTTAATTTGTTACTTGTCGCGCGACATGGTTGAGGGCCGCTGATAACTTAGTACGATATGGTGTGGGGGTACATTATCTATGGTGGTAGTGGTATGCTTCTTATTTATTATTAGCACCTTTGCTTTTGCCAGAAAGCCTTCAAAAAGAAAAGTTTATTTAACCATAATGTCCTTCAATTTAGTTTCAAAGGAACGGTTTTTATTAACCAACGTTTTGCGATACAAGTGGATGGAAATAAAAAATTAAAAATACGTCACTTTAATTTACGAGAAGAATATACCTTACGAAAAAAAATCTTTTGCGTGCTGGTTAAACAATGGCGTTACATTACCTTTCAGATAAAGATGGCAAAACAGCACAACCGCATGGAACGTAATCAAACTAATGCAGTTTGCCAAAGCAAATGTTTGTCCTGTGGCGCTCAAATATATGTACAAAGACATGTTTGTTTAATTTTGGTCCACTCTAGTGTCAGGTGACAAAACCAAAGCAAATAGACAAAGCAAATTTCCAAGAGAACGACGGAGAGAGAGAGGAAAATAAGAACACCCCAGCTCAGCCCACACCCAAGCGAGTTTGGTTATATGCTAGCAACATAAAGCACCAGGTGTGCCTGATGGTTGTCTCAATAATCGGAGCAATTTTTTGTTCTGTGCCCGAAGGATTGTTTCATTTCTCGCTCGTTCCACCGGCGTCCGCTCGGGTTGCATCATCAGCGCCCACCACGCCATTTTAGCCACGCTCAGTTCATCCTCGGGCAAGTAAGGACATTAGGTGCGATACTCTGGCACTGTCCTTTTTTTTCTACCTTCCACCCCGACAAAACCGAAAAGCGGTGGAGAAGTAGTTCCTTTTATTTGCGTTTCGTCTTCGAGCTGCTGCCACCATACGGCCGGGAGAGCTCGCGTGCTGTTTTATTGTCCTGGTGAACAAACCCCAAACATGATGGTACCGGGATGTCGTTTGCAGGATCATCCGACTCTGGTTCCAAGGATATTGTTTCCTCCTGTTCCTGTCCGGCGTCCTGCGTCCTTTCCTTTTAACCATCTTCCACACTATACGAACCCGATTGAATGCTAACGCTAGTCAACAAAGCATCAACTTGGTGCTGGCACTGAGACAACGTACACTATCCTGGGATACGACCTCCCGCTGAGACGGTGCGTCCATACGGTTCGGGAAGCGCTGCCAGCAAGATACATTGGTATGGGAGACCCCAAAAAAACCCATGATGCACATGTAGCACTCAATTTACTTTTATTATTCTTTTGTTTATTCGCTTTTATTCATTTTATTCCATATTCCGCCCGAAAATTTCCTCGCTACGGATTCCGCTTCTAACATTCCGCGCGAGAGCGGCGGGCAACAGGAAGGGGACATGCCAAATGGAAACCGAGAACACTGAAGATTCGGGTCCGCTTCATCCTGGCCATTACCACCACTACACACACTCACACATCCACACCCATCCACCCAGCTTTGCCACATCTGCGCCCCTCATACTCCCTGCAGCGTAGCAATTGTTCATCCATCGCCCAATGAGCATCTCGTTTCGAGAGATTCGTTCCTTTATTGGATTCCTTTTTATCGAGCTGCTGACGGTGCTTTTGCCCGTCCTGAAACTGAAACGAAGGAAAAAAAGACAGCCACGACAACTGCCATCAGCGGTCGGGAGTATTCCAGCAGCGCTCAATGCACGCGCCACTTCTTTGGTCGATTTCTTTCCATCTTTTGCAATAACACGGCTAAAAGATGCTGCTGCTACCCACCGGTTCAAACACACACACCCACACACATATGGGACGCATCACTTTTGCCAGGGCGTTTGGCATTTCCCTTCGTACGGATCGGTGTTTTTATTTGCACACTGTTTGGTGAGCTTCCTCTATGCCTGGCCACCGCAGGCAAGTGGAGGAACTGCGAGACAAGCTGGGCGGAAAAGGAATTGTTTTTCCGGATTTTTTTCCACTCCGTTACCCGATGGCGCTGCTTTGGATCCATTGCAATTGGGGACGCAAAAGCGAGTCAACCAAAACCCAGCGAGTGTCCCTGCTCCATCCGTTGGGGTATGGGACAAAACAAAAAACTACATTCACACTAACACAACCATACAAAAAGAGCTGGATTCGTTCCAGCAAACACACGTATGTCACAGTTGGTAACAGCAAAGGTGCTAGTTACGAGCCGAAAATACGGATATCATGCTTTTTCTTACTTCTTGTGGGCTAACTGTACAGCGGAGACCGAACAAAAAAGCACAGTCCAAGAGCAATTTTTATGGTGCTACTTTTGTCAGCGAGCATAAGGCGCATCGGCTCATCATGTGTGTGTGAGTGTGGAACGGAAGAGGAGGACACTTTTCGTGCCCACATTTCCGCTGGGGAATATCGTATTGGGACACCGTTGTTGACATCATTGGTTTTCGGCACCATCATATACAACCAATTAGGTGCAAAAAACGTGCAAAGGACCGTTGGCTATTGCAAGAGAAAGAGAGTGAGTGTGTTTTTGTTTCTGCGTCCGTTTCCTATTGTTCGTGCACACAATGTATTGGTCCATTTTTTAAATTTATATCCATTGAAAGAGTTGCTAATCCAATAATACAGCATACGTGCGGAGCTGAGCCCTTTTTCGTTTGGTTTTACAGTCTTTTTGGCATGCTTTGCTAACAATATTTTCCATTGAATGCTCAATTTCGCTCATTCATCGCCTGGTTTGTGTCTCACATTCTATCCTAGCCATGTTTTGCTGTTAATGCACAACAAACTCCCTCTTCGTCTCACGAACAATCAATAACATAGGGTTCGCTTCTACTAAAACCACTGCTCCGACTAACTAACGGTGCAATAATAGAGGCTATCTTTCCTTACGCTGCCCTCCCAACAAACACTGGGCGAGTAATGGGCGATGGGCGAATAAAATATGTATTTATTGTTATTAGCACCATTACCGATGTTTCTTGCGAGCTTTGTTGTTGCCCCTTTGGGTAATTCTTAAAGCAGCATGCCTATCGGTACTGCTTAAAGCTGTTTATCTGCTGTTCCTTGAAACAAGACGTACTTAAATGATGATAGAGCACGGTTTGCACACATCCTTAGTCCATTGAGAACACGCACAGTCTTTTACGCTATGCTACGAACGAAAGGTGTTGCATTGTCTCGTGTCGCCGTGGCGGCTAAGTGCTTTTCTGACGGTAGTACAATTCACACCAACCACCGCCAGCTCCAGCTGGGGCTGAGCATGTGCAACCTGTTTGTGAAATGTGGTGTCAAGCTGAAACTTGAAATTCCACACATTTTCGCCGCTACCCACGGACCAGTGCTCACAATGCTCAACCCCCCACAGTCTCGCTTTAAGTATTTGAGCGCAACAGTTCGGGCGATTGTTTAGCGTACGCATGCACTCCGTGTCACATCCTGGCCGGGTTCTGTTTGCCATTTGTACATTCACTTCCACCCGGTGCCGTGGTCCAGCCCATGGACCTGCTTCAGTGCATTTGTGGCGCAAAGGGAAGCACACACTGTCACCTACAATAATAGCTGATGGTACGGGCCTTCGACGGGGAAAATGTCAGCTATTCCACAGAATTCTGCCACTCAGCAGCAGCGCGGCAGCAGCAGTGTGAAAGTGCACGCCAGAACGTGCGTGTCAACTATTTTGGGTAAAATGTTGTGTGCTCAAAACGTGCGTCTGACTGCGTGTGTGTCCCCCCCCCCCCCGCCCTCCATGTCGATTCGCGTAATGCCAACCAGTTGTGTGCTTTGTAAACGCATTCCCTGTGTCTGTGCATCGGTGTTTTCGAACAGCTTCACACCCGGCTGGAGCTCGTATGGTACCGTCGAAACTGGATTGGAAAAACGTCGAGCGAGAGAGGTTGTGTCGGTGGTAGTAGGTGGCGTGGTAGAACAATATTTATTTAGTCACTGCACGGTCATTTCCGTTGGCCCTGGTAGCAGTAACGGGAGTTGCTAAATCCAACTGTGTGTCCATGGGCACATGAGAATCGCTGCTTTGTGTCGCTGGTCCGATCGGAGCTTAGACTGCAAGGATTAAACGTCAGCTCCGGGAGGCGACCTACCGTACTGCTGCAGGTGCAACCCTTTTGCACTTCAATTTGGGCCTTTCCGGGTTGCAGACATGCACCGAGTTGACATTTTAATTGAATGGTGCTTTTGTACAGGTGTTTTTGCTACGGGCAAAAACATCCCTGCAAATCGTTTAGCAAGGTTTGCTCTTTTGTGCTACTTTTATTGATTGACAAAATAATTTGGAAAATTTCAATTTTTGCTCTGTTTGCTTAATTTGTTTTAAAGTGTATAAAGTTTCCGTACATTATTAAATGTCGCGATAGCTATAAGGGATACGTTTATTGCAACAACAAAATCTATTCCAAAGTTTGTACTTGCTATTTTACCTATAGTTTTCAATCTTGCAGGACTTTTTAGGGTGCTAAATCGTTTACATTCACCACTTGGACACCATAATCAAAAGGTGGTACGAAAATGGACGACCTTCCGCCGCCGGCAGATAATCTCTTTGTTCTCCATTCAACAGTAGACTTCCTAGCACTTCCCGCCTGTTGCCCAAAGATAGGGGAAGGTTCCCATTCATCGGGGATCTTCCAATCACTTTCCAACCGATGGTAAAAGATTATCCTTCCGCAACTCGCTCGTGAGCAGGCAACAGGCTGCGATGGTGGTCGAAAATCAGCTTGGTCTTCTATTGAAGCACCATCTTCCACGGCATCAATCGTCTGTTGGGCCGCTTACTCACCTTCCAATCCAGCCCCCCTATTTCTCTTGTTCCATCTACTAAACCTGCTATTTAATATGCGCCTATATATTTTATGAATAGGACCATCCATACATCCGAGCGACCGAGCAAAGCGAAAAATCAAACGGGAGGAAGAGTGATTGCATATTCGAACATGAAGACAAATCCGGCTGATCGGTACGCCAAAGGTGGGCTGGAAAACTCACAACAAAACCCGTTCAATCTCAAAGAAGCTCTTCCCTCTCCCCATTGGCTTTTTCGTACGTGAAAGGAAACGATCATCGACAATGCTGCCGATGATGGTAATGATGGTGTGGCTTCATTCGGTTCGACTTTCCGCACCGATGGTGAATAGAAAAAAAGTTGTAGAATGCTGCTGGGCCTTTCATTCACGTTGGTTTGGATTATGGGCCCCATTCCCTCCCGAACGAAGATAATGGAAGACTTCGGTCGGATTTGCTGCATTGTGAGACGAGATTTTTAGTCTGCATCAGGGTGATCATACGCTTACCGACAAGCTAGGTAGGCTGGAAACCAGAAAATCGACAACAGCTGCACATTGTAATATTCAAATTGTCAGTTGCTCTTGCTATCCTAAGGGTTGTGGATTTGTGTTACCTTCAATTAAATCCAGGAAGAAGTGCGTTATCAGTACACTAATGGTTCTAATAGAAAAGCTTTGTATGTACTTCATATAGGGCTTACTGAGATTAGATTATTTACAAAACTATAGTAGCTATTTTATTTTATTTATTTATTTTATTTATTTTAACGCTATTTTAGTGTGTTTTTCGCATTCATAACTGATGTAGTTACTTACGTTTAACTGATAATTACATGACATTAACCTGACAGTTTACATTTCATTAGAAACCCGTTTTTTGACGTACAACTAACCGCATTTGGTAAGTTACTTTGAAATCGATCCCCTCTACCCTGATGGAATAATTTACTAGCAACAACTAGTTCCTCTTCATTTTATCGCATCACAGCACTTATTCAAAAACCAATCAACAATTTTAGTGTTTCTCGTCGTGTAAGAACCGTACAAATACACACATAAAACTCTCACTCACATTCCAGCCAATCCCTCATGCGAAGGCAAAAAACCGTCGGCAAAAATTGCCATAAAATGCGTGCCGGTCTAGCTTTGGCCAGCATCCCACTGAAACCATCCCCCATCCAATGTCCAGGTTTTGATTTGAAGCAACAACATTTTATGCGCCGATGTTTTATTGCACAACGTATCGATACAATTTACTCTTTATCGCACGCTCGCCTTTTCCTTTATTAATATTTCCCAGTGCCATAATTTTTGATGGTTTTATTGACAAGAAATCCGACCGAAACCGTTTCGGGGCAACATCCGAGCGCAACCGGTACAGGAGGTGGAGGCTGTGAATAGCCAAAGAACACTGCCACAAATGGGCAGGAAAGTATTACTTTGCTTGACAACAATTTTCGGGGAAATTCCATTACGTGTTACTCTTCCCATGGAAGTTGTGTTCTGGCCGATCGGGTTATCAGTAACGACGAAAAGCGTCGGACCACTTTTACTCTTGAAACGATAGATTCTGATCCAATCGAAAGTCGTTGCGCAGTGGAATAAGCTGTCAAAATCGAACGGACTGCTTTTAGTGCCCCAGTGCCTGACGGGAAAGCCTTTTGTGGCCAAAGTGTGCTAGCGCTTTCCCGCCAAGCACATCTAGATGGATCAATAAAATTTATAGCCGACACGAACCACATCGCATGCTCGCAAGGGGAAACTGTATTGTGATATTGTACGCTTACGATTTCATACATTTTAGGACTGATGGCTACCCATTCACGTAAAATGTAGCCTTTGCCCAAGAAAAAACAGCCACCAAAAATCTATCATCGTTGCACTTTCCACAAACTGGCTGGAATTATTTGGATCAAAACAAGCCCAACCGCTGTTGCTGGCGGAGATGAAAAGTGATGGAATCGTAAAATCGAATGAAATTGAAAACAAACAACTCTAGTGGCAGATTCGTTCCGGAACCGCTCACCACACAGAATGGCTAAAACCTTCATAAGACTCCGGGAGAACGTCGAAAGATCGATCATCGTTTGAAATCAGCAGCTCAGCATTTAGGGCACCAAATATTGTTCTCAGCGGTGTTTGACTGGCACAAGCAGCACGCAAGCAAAAAGCAGAAAAAAAACAGAATCTTTCACTCAAATGTTTATGTCCCTTCCCCACGCCAAGCTCACAAACCACCGGGATGGGATTCGGCGATCCCTTAATAGTTCAATATTTAATGTTTGCCTTACAGTATTTGAGCTCGTTCCTTATACCTCATCGCGGTACGCGTGGTTCGATTCGAACGCTTTCCGACCGATTCGGCGTTCTATCAGAGTAATCCCCACCGTCAATGAACGTTTGGTTCGCCAAAAGGTTCCATATGGCTTGTGGAAATGTGTATTTTTCGTATCCTTCTTGATGCAGGCCAACATTTCTACACTCTTTGGAAGTTTCAACAACGAAAAAAAACCAAGCATGCATATTCTTTCGCCCCAGGGTCCCTCCTTACACACAATATTTATGGCTTGAAAATGACGCTCGGCAAGCTTTAATCGAAGAGGAAACACGATTACGACCATGGAACAATCATTCCCATTTCGGTGGCATGTGAGAGCGGTCGTGAGTGTGAAATTTTGTTTCCCTTCTTCGCTTCCCCATGCAAGCTCGTAATGCTTTGAAATGGCGGCTTCGAGACTAAAATCTCGCCGATCGTTGCCTCGTATTGCCATTTTGCTGCCACCACCACAATATGGAGATTGTGCTTGTAAAAGACCACCCCCAGGCGACCGGGGCTAACGCCCGGGTGCTGAGGAACCAACATTAAATTAAATGTTAATGGCTCCGTTATGATAATGGTGATAATTTCGATGAAAGGAACCGTAAATGTGAATATCCGGAAGGTTTTACCTTTATTTATTTCTTCGTTGGTTTTGGTACGAAGATTCGCTACTATTGGAGTTCGTCCTTATGTAGTAACGTAACAATGATTTGGCTAAGAAAAAAAAAGAAGACGGAAAACAGCCTCACTGTAACATGCAAATATTTAAGGTTCTTCTCCGTTCTTTGTTATGTGTTAGTGATAGAAATCTGAATTTCCTTCGGTATGGTGTGTTGCGCTTAAATTTAAGGGTAATATGTTACAAAAAAGAATATTCTTCTATCTTATCACAGCGAGTATACATACGTGTTATTATTTGCATCTTCTGTTGTTCATAATGTTTATCCCCTTCTCTTTGGGTGTTTCTCGTCTTAATCCGTTAATAGGGCTAACCTTTTTACCGATGCGCACCTCATCCATCGCAAAACTGGTTGCAAATGATGGTTGATGAGAAGTGATCGAAAAAAAACCGTACTGTTAAACGCCTCCCCTAAAGCAAAAGTACGGTCAGGTCCAGTAGTACCTTTTGCGTATGCCCAATACTTCACTCGCACATCACAATTGCTAACATTCCTGTTACAGACCACTCTTCCGAGACACACCTTCGTCTTCCTGTGCCTAAATGTGAGCCCGATTCAACCGGACCAATCCACTTTCATTCGATTGTCCCGGTGGACTATGTTCCACTGAGCGTTGTACGAACGCGATTGTTTGTTTGTGCTGCTTTTGCCCCTCCGTTTCTCTTCCAGTGCGTATACCAGCAACATTAGCGAGCACCTCTAATCCACCGGACGTGTCTGTACGAACGCAGCTGGAGATTATGCTATCAAAAAGCACCCTTCTGGGCCGGCTAGCGTCCGCTCGGATCGGGTTTCGCTGTTGCAAAAGCGTCCGGGTCATCATCCTTGCTGTCGGTGCATTCCTATTCAGCACAGTCGGCCCGAGACTCGGACTCAGAGAACGGTATTTAAATATTAATATTATTTTAGGATTTATTCAATTTTACCAAAACAAACAAACGGTCACTCTGAACAAGCGAACCGAGTGTACGTTGAAGAGGAAAATAATGGGCGGGGGGTAATGGGTGAAGACTCGATGAAAGAGCTGGCTGAGTTCGGCGACGTTTGCTCCAATGGGCAAATCAACCGCCAAGTGAACGAGCCGAACCGACACGGGCGCACGGACAAAGATGCAACGTACCAAAAGGTGGCACTGTTAATGTTTCCCATCCAACCAGCTTGGCACTTTCCGGACGCTTGTAACGGTATGGTGGGGGTGGAGAAAATGTAAAATTTTTCCACCTGCTCGCTGCCTTCTGTACATTCCCTGCCGCGCATTTCCACAGTCCACAGTCGAGTCCGTTCCGATGAAGGTTGAAGCCTCGACGCCACTAATGGATCTGGTGCCGGTGGGCGAAGCAAATGAAGAGCGCTGGGAACGAAATATGCAGATTATGTTTGTTGAATCATTAAAGCAAAAGGCGCGGCCGCCGCGTTCCGAACCACCAGTTACAACGCTCGCTCCGTTTGGTTCGGTTGCAGGTGGTGCCCTTTCGGGCGTAAAGCAAACAAGCGACCCGACCGAACCGAAAACAAAGCCCGGTTCGGACCATCCACTGGGACCGGGCACCAGTTCACGAGCTGGGACTTTGGACCACTTTCGCGGTGCCATCTAGCGTTCTCTCGCTGTGCTAATGGTGAATAGATCACCGGAATGGATGGGTGAATAGGAAAACCGGTCAGTTGTAAACGTTGGGACGAAAAATGGCATAAAAGATCGACGGACAGGTTAAACACACTAACTAACCCGACGAAAGAAAACTCAAATAAACGAGGGGAGATGATGATGGAATGGATAATGATGATGATGATGATGATTGCAGGACATGATGAAGGACTTGAAAGAAATTTCTGTCAGCTTTTGCAACCCTAACATTGGAGAGTCATAGCAGAATATTGTTTTCTTTTGTTGTGAACAATTTTTAATTGGAATAACGTTTTAATTGTAAATTATATTTTTAAATGCATCCGGCATGCGATGGACACAGTTAAATTTCACCATAAAATAATGTTACATGCCTATTTTCAACAACGCCCGTCCACCCACAGTTGCTTCTAATGAACGCTAATGCATTGTTCTGTGGCGAGTGGTTAGATTCTAACAGTGCGGCCAATGGTTTGACTAACTAATATCCCTCAGGACTTTGTTACTTCAAAAGCTACTCTCTAAGGAGGGCAAGTCGTCAAAGATACTTTAAGACAGCTCGCCTTCGCAATCTACTCCGGCAGCTACTCCGGAGCTTCAAGGAACAGAACCGGCCACACAATCACACAAACACACACACCAACCTGTCCCTCAAGCGCGCTGTAAGAAAAGTTTCTTCATCAAAAATATTGATTTATGCTTGTTTTGCGACTTTGGCGCAGAACGGTGGCTCGGGGTTTTCGGTTCCGCCAATTCCCTGGGGGGCATCATGGACGGCCGGGGCTGATTGGAATCCGGCCAACCTTTAGATCGCTCCCTAAAGTTGCTTTAATGGAAAATATAACTCAATTTCCTCCCGATTCTCAGGTTACGCGACGGTTCCTCGTCAGAATCACGTCCACGTCGCCGGCTTGACTGACACACGCGTACACACACCGCTAGTGGTGGAGGACGAACGTTGTAGGTTATTATTTCCGATCCCCGTTTGTATTCCGTAGCGAAGCCGAGGAAGAAGAAAGACAAAAAAAACAGAAAGAGGCACAGCACGGCCACGGAAAGAATTGCACAAACTTTCTCCTTTTTCCAGTGGCACGTTTCAGTTGCTTCTTAACAGCGTAGAAAAAAAGGAACAAATACAGCAAAAAAAACTAACATGCGGTCTGGTTGAAATTTTCTATCACTTCACATACTTTCTCTGTTCAGCCCATAACCCAAGGCTTCCATGTCGTGCGCAATCAATCATCGATGGATTGCGTAGGCGTAGTTTTTGGTGTCAAGGATAGGCGGATCGGAAAATTGATACTCGGACGCAAAGGTGCGATTCCGTGCGATGAGCCGTACCTGGTTCATTCTCTTCCCGTTAAACCTCTCCGCTGCCACCGCACGGCTACACGAATCGCATGTTTCGCTGATTTTTCGACCACCCTGATACTTCAGTAACCCTCCCAAAGTGGCGAAATACGAGAGGGCGAAGAAACGGCATAAAAACATCACGGAATACAAGAAGAACGAAGTGAGGATATTGCATTACATCGGGTGCCATGATTGCTGCCGAATGCGAAAGGTTGTAGCAATATTGCCGGCGGGCGCGCGCTCACAGTACAACATGCTTGATGAATGTTTATTAAAGGTACATGGTTCTTCGAATACGAAAATGTTTAGCTCTTGGTGTCGACAGGATGATAGAATGAACAGATCGAGTGAATAAAGAAGCAGAAAAAAGAACCTCTAAACATACTGCGCGCTGTCTGTGCCCGTCTGTGTGCACTAATGATCTTGTCCTGCATGGCGCTAGTATATTGAATAATAAAGCCTCTTTCTATGCACACTGGAGCGTCTACACGTCTTCATTTGACAAGGATATGTAGTGTGTAGGGCGAACTGTTGTGAATGTAAACTTAATCTGAACATTGTTGGCGGTCTTCCTTCAAACACAATTTAATCAATTTGAGCTCATGCTTCCCTTAAACACATCGTGCATAGACACTCTCAAACGGTTGTGGTTTCACAATGTGCCCCGTAACGAAACGGAACAAACCTCTTCGCGGCTTTGCCTCTATCGCCCGTCCCAACTCGCGTGCTGCTTGTTGCTTTTAATGATAAACTAATATCGCACGACCGAGTTTCGAGTGCACCCACAGCAACAGAGCTGGGCGTGTCGTGGCACCATAACTACAAGTGGTTGCTTCAACCTGATGGTCTCCCATGCCACCCTACCGAAGCGTTCCGATCAATATTTGTGGTACCGTCTTTACTCGTTCGATGAGGATTAAGTTTTTTGTTTGTTTGGTTTTTTTGCTCGTTCCACAATGCTGATAAGCTCCTATCAACTAGTCGGCATCGATATCGGCCACGAATGCTGAAGTTCTTTCGGTTCACCGCACTGGAGCTTCCTTTGTTTCGAAGACGCCTTGAACGGAATGGCTTCACTGGTGGCGATGACTCATCAGAAGACCATAGCATGGACGGTGAAGTGTTGGCGCTGACCAGACCAGTGTACGTTATTGCGATGATTAAGTGATTATAAATATTTACCCTATTGCTGTATTTACTACAAACACTGCATAAAACATTATGCAGCTGTGAAACGGCGTAAAACAACTCGTGATGATAGAAGTCTGAGGACGAAATGAAACAGCATGAGAAGGCTTATACTGGAAAATTGCGACTACATTTGACGAAATTAAGTTTATTTAAGCCTGGTTTCATAACCTAAGATTTTAAACGCGCCAAGAGAAAATTATTTACAATATGTTGTGTCTTTGCTCTTTGCACTTATTACTTTTATTTACACATTAAAACTTTACATGATAAATAATAATAAACGAAATACAAACACGTTAAAACGTACAACACTTTACAACGTAGGCCGCGTGCCAGCCGCACCGAGCGCCCCTGCCAAGAGCTCCTGCTCGATCGGCCTTCGTGCACACTCTGCCGTCCCCTGGACGTTGACCGGTGGCAGCGCAACTGCCACGGCAAGTCCAGGGGTCGGCACGCACGGCAGCCCACAGCACAATACAAATAGATTTTAGAGAATATCGAGTGCACAAGCAAAAGTATAAAATGCGTAATATTGCTTGGTTTTTACAGCGTTGCAAACAAAATTAGTGCTTATTTAAGTAATCCTTACCATGTTCTACTGGCATCAATCTGCTGTGACATTCAATAATCCTTATCCTCATCACAATCCGAATCTTAACTATCAAAACGCTGCCAAAGCAATACGGATGTCTCTTTTGACTTTAAATCTTTTAATTGTTCCAGTCCAAAAGTTTTCTCCTCGAGGGTAACCCACAACGTATGCAAACATACGGGTTTGCTCGGGTAGATTTTCAAATCAATCTACTCACTGATAATGCTCGACATTTAAACACCCCGCATTCAACCGGGGTACACCTATCCCTGCCGTTCATCGAACCGTTGTAACTAATTCCAACGAGTATGTCGCTTTCTTAAGAAGTGAAAGGTCACTGGCGCTACATTGGAAATCTCAGCACGACGCCGCTTAATCCTACCGCACTACGATCGTTCGACCACAATGGGTAAAAGTCAAGCTGTAAAACGAAACGAGCACCCGAAGCCCGAAGCCCGCCCAACCCAACCCCGCAGGACCAGTGAATGCCGTGGCTGTGGATAACCCCGAAACACCATGTAGCACCAGTGAGCTACCGTGTGTCGGTCGCACTAAATGAGAGTTATAAAATTTGTCACAAACTTACAGAAATCGTGTCTCCATCGTGTTGGGGTTGAGCTGGCGGAAAAGTGGGTGGGTCAGTACCGACCGAAGGATTTAAGGGCTTTCCTATGGGGTTCGATTTCGATGATGTCACTCTCGCTCCCTGGTACAAGACACAAACCGAGAACACCCTTGCTCAAGAAAGGATTTTAATCGGGGAACAAGTTTCTAAACTACCTAAATTAAGGGATATTGGCCGGATAGTTTTATGAAGCAGTCTCTGGGTGCTCTTCCACGTGAGGGGAGAGGAGATTTTAGACAAAAGATTAAAAACTTCCACCCAACACATCAAGACAGACAGACCGGTTTTGTGGACGACGAAATTTGGACGACGCGATGAAGCGGAAGCGAAAGCACGACGCCGGTGGACCCGCTACGGGAGAGGAACGAGGCGGGATTCGCCAAATTTACCCTTAGCGTCGATGGCTGGGATGGCTTCATTAACCCCCCCCCCCCCCCCAAGGCGTACCGAAAGAAAAACAGTTTAATTATAAGATATCCTATGTGACATGCATTCATTACTGAGCTCGTGAGTGTCCGTGTAGTAGAGCGTTACACTTCTGTACGCTCGGCACCAGCCGGACCTGTCCATTCTCTGCCGAGACGGTTCCGAGCGGTTCGCTGGCAGCTTAATCGAATTGGAGAAAGTTTTACCCCCACATACGGACGAATTTTCTCCGAATGTCCAACCCATTGTCCCATCGGAGCCGTTGCTTTTATGCTCAAATGGATGTACGTTTGTAGCCAGGACAACGGACTAATGCTGTCTGCTTGGGTTCGGCGAGGGGCCCAGCAGTCGCCATGTGTGCTTTGAGGGTTGTGAATGTGTCCACAGCATCTGTGTGGTTAACTGGACTGGCGTAGGGTAGATAACTTAATTTCTGTTCTTTGAAAAAGGAAACGCGTCTACCATGCTCCTTTGCTGATCAGCCGGGCAACCCTTGCCGGCTAGCCGATGGAAGGAAACCTTAGACACCAAAAACATATTCTTGTCGTCGCATAATATGTGCTAAACTGTGTTTTATCTTTCGGAAATATAATGAGAACAGCTTTTACCAACCACCCTATCACCCCTCGGTCGTACCCGTACTCCGGTGCTGGTGATACTACTGGTGGAACGATACTTTTAATCCCGGATTTAAGTGGTTTCCTTCCGCCGCAACGGGGTAGCTAAATTTCAGTTTTGCGGCAAAGATCGCATAAAATAATCAACAAATTATAAGTGAAAATCCAGATTTGTTCCATCCGACTACGGGTTGTGAACGGTGTCGGACACCGGTTGAGCTGCATGTTGTATTTGCATCCATGAGTAGTGCCACTAGAGACGAAAACAAAACAAAAAACAGGCGTAGAGTACCCGGAGATAGGTTGGTTGTCGTGCGATTATGCAAATTAGAAAATGAAACTGCATCTCATTTCCATCGCTACGCTCGATCTCTCCATCAAACGCTTCCTGATGAGCGGAGTGCCTTGCGCTGGGGTTAACGCGGAAAAGGCTGTGGCTCGGATTCATCCCATAAAGATGGCTATTTCTAAGTCCCGCAGCGAGGTCGTAGGGATGTGTTGCGAGGGTGTGTCGGAAAAAGCAAAAACATTCCAATGCAAAGTGTAGCATCAAATGCAGATAGAGCTGCATTCAGCAAGCAATAGATGCGGAATAGGTGCTACCAGAACTCCAGCTCACTCTACTTTTCGGTGGACCGAAAAAAGGGGACGAACGAAGGTGTCGACAACTGCTGCGAGTGCGAGGGGGTCGGAAAATCTCCTGGTAATGCGATATATAGAGCAACAGCTTTGCACACCCTGAACCAGAAGGCCGTGTGCAGTTTTTCCGCTGATGTTTACAAATTGAATCATGAATATTCTATTTTTCACTCCCATATTTCTCTCCATTGCGACTGTTTGCCACGCCATATTTTGCAATTCGTCGCCGTTGGTTTAACAGCATGACGCGGGGAGGTTGACGCCAATCGACCACAGGTCCGTAGAGGATGAGACTGTGGTAGAAAAGGATAACTGTGTTTTTTAGTACAAAATTTGTTTCAGATCGGAGTAACACAACGTATTTTTAACTTTTGTCAACTTTTTTTTATGAAAAAAATATGATTATGCTATTCTGTGTTAAATATTCGAAAGGTTTTGAACAATTATTCCTAAAAACAATATATTTAATCGCTCTTTTATTACCATTACCTTATTTACGTTGTCTGACTAACTTCGATCGAGACTAAACCTAAGTTATACGCGTTGTAAAATATCAACCAATAAAAGCCAAACTCCTTTTTAGGATAAGCATGTTTAATTTCCCATTCTTTCGATCTTTCACGCTCTCTCCTCACCCTCCTTCTTACTATCTCTTTCTCTTTGACTTCTCCAATAGCTCTTCGATGTAATAAGCCATATTTAAACTATGATAAATGAGTTTAAGCCTCTTATGACTACACGCTGTCGATAGAATTGAGTACCGCCTCTCGAATTGAGCCACCAGTCTGTGCAAAATGGTTACTCTTACAAAGTATATCAGCATGCAATGTGTTCACGGATGGCGCTTCATAGAGCTTTAAAATTATCCTTTCCTATTCTCGTGTCCAAGCAACTTGCTGTATATAAAAAACAACAATACACCGACAGACAATCCTTTCAAACCGTTCCATTGTGGTATATGGTTGCAAAATGAAGATAGATCCAGTTTCTCTACTGGCTCGAGCCCACTGGGAGAGAGGCGATTGGGAGTAAGCATTGCCAGGGCAATCCTCTTGACGATGATAGGGCTTGACTATGATCACATCGTTTGCAGACATGCTCCCCGGGCAAAGCAATTCAATCCAATCCTCCTTCGGACGGGAGCGAGGAACTCATCTATGGGCGTTTCATTTCACCGTACATATTGTGTAATAATGGAAAAGCACCCTCAACACCTACACCACTTGGAGCCAGCTTGGCTCCTTCCTTTGCTAAACCTCTAAAGGCCTAGTGGCAACAAAAGCCCGATCGGTGGAATGGAAGTGGGGAATGGAAGTTTTATGGTTTAAAAACAAATCTACATATAAATATCGAGTGCACTCTGTCCCGGTACAGAATCGACAAACGTACTTGTGCAACTTGTGCCGTTACTTTTTTTTTTTTTTTGCTTTATGTTGGTGTGAGCTCACTGCATGCTTACCGTGAGCGGATTGAATACACAGTGCCGGCGTCGAGCTATTACCATGCTTGCAACATTTTATCGTTTGTGTAGGTTCTTTGGATCAGTTTTTTTTGCATACTTTTTCCACATCCTCAGTGACGTTGAACTCGACGAAGGGATCACACAAACTTCCAGCATTTCTTTTCATCCTCCTCAAGTACTGAACTCCCACACTCGCCAATGCGAAAGGTATAAAAAAATCGATTGCAAACAAATAAACTGTAATTGGTCAAGTGGTCCACAGCAGTTCATTCGAATGAATTTCAATTGTTGTTTATGTTTTGGTGAAATACAGACAAAACAGACTTGAATAATATTCCATGAGCTAAGAAAAATCTTTGACAGAAGTACAGTATGAACACGAATAATAGAAACAATGTATTTTTTTTTTTTATTTCAACGACGTCTTACTTTATGTTTGTAGTGTAAATTTGGATTGCTTTATTTCTAGGATAGATTTATGTTATAGAATGATGTTTAAAGAATGGCAATAATAAAACCATTAAACACAAAACCATAAACCTTCCTTTGATAATGTGTCGTTATAGCGTTATGAAAATGTTTAAATACAGAATACGCCTGGGCGTTGACCAACAAAAAACAACATAATTTGAAATTAAAGAACCCATAAGTCCCACCCACAGCGAGTACTACAAAAACACTTTCAGAAAGGAAAGTTTTCCTCGTTTAAGAATTTAAGCCTGTGGAAAATAACTACCGTAAAAACCGGTAACAAGATGGAAAAATGCAGCAAAATCGTTTCCTACTTACAAACTTCTACACACTGAACCGGGGCAGCTGAAGAATAGCAAACTTTCCTTACGTTTCTTTTCCTCAGAGAAAAGGCCTTTTTTGTGTGCCCAAGGTTACACAAACTTACACATTTTGTAGCCAGCTGCTGGTGCAAGTGGAAACAAAGTTATCGAAAAATCAATTTCAAAACGAAACAACGCCCAATCTATTGGTTGATTCCATGTTGTTTTTTATGATTTATATTTTAACTGTGTTTTCTTCAACCTATTGCGTAACTCTGGACACAGTTGTATTTGTATATACGCCAAATGGTAAGTGATAGTTTCTGGCAAGAGAGGGAAAGGAATAAAAAAGGAATCGAGAGGAAACAGGAATCAAACTACAAACTTAAGAAAGTGGAACAGTGTTTTTGTATGCAAACAAGAGTTAAAGAAATGCTTCCACATTCCTCTGCAAGCATGGAGAGCAACAAACCAATTTTGTGGGCCTCTTGTGGTTTCGCTTGTGGTTTCGCTGCTTAAAATAGTTAATCATGAAGAAAATAAATGTTCTAATGTTAAGGCAAAATATCACCAGTAAGTGTTTCAAAACCAAAAACACTTTGATGTACTTGTTTCACGTCATGCCTCCTTAACTAAGATTCTTCAAACCTGTACATTTGATCCTATTTCAACCATCAGCTTGTTGACATGGAAAGTTGGCCATGCATCGTAAAACATACATAGTAATTACGGTAGCACGCTATTTACATTACACAGCGTAATTATTGCCTTTCAAAGTGGAACAAAACGGAGTGCTTTCGTTTGAAACGCAACCGTCCCAGGTTTGTCGTTTTTTTTTTCAGATTTGCCAGAGCACAAGTATTTCGCTTCCAGCAACAAACTCAGGAAGCATAAAATCAAACTCACTGAAAAATGTCCCTTCAGACGGTGCGAACTACTTTGTTCAACCCATTTGTTAGACATCGTCAACCTAATTTCACACGAGTGCTACCGAGAAACAAAAGTAAAGCTGATGGTACTTTAAACTCAGACTCATGAATACAAAAGAAAATAAGAGTAAAATCATGCACCCACCCACATACACACACATTTCCTCGGTGGATCGAAATCGTTCCGCACGAATGAGTTGAAAATTTATTTTTCACCCAATTGACTTGCTTCACGAGACATACAGTATAATGAGAGCATAGAAAAATGGTCGGAAAATAAATTCCCATGCTGCTACTGCTGCTGCTACTGACCGACACGAACAAAGGAACGGTCCGGTAAAGATTCATCTCCATCGAGTGCAAAGAGCGTTGAACGAGTGGACGATGAATTGTTCTCGTTCTTTTTGCGCTGTTAGTTTCACTCCTAGGATCGACTGAAGCGGGGAGGGAAAGCTGAAATGTGTAATAATTTATATATCATGTCAAATGGTCCGACATTTCTTCAGCTCCAGAAATGGCTGTGCACAAGCAGTGAAAGAAATAGGGGGAGGTTTTCTATCAATTTTCATATAAAACTCAATGGACTGTCGCGTATCATTTTGCAAGGACACATCAGCAAATACGGACGGCGGAATAGCTAAAAAGACGGCCAGGAACGTGAAAGCATTCCGCGTTTCTATGCTGACGGACGTGTTTCGCTCGATTACACTTCTTCTTCCTTAGTATTCCACCTACTCGACGTGGATACTGAGCCACATTTCTTCACTCATGTCTCGATTGTATGCAGTTTCTCATCACTGAAGGGAGAGAAACGCTGTTAGGATGAACGTTCGAGCATTTTAAAGCAGCGCAAACGCAAGTAAATGTGATGGAAATATTCAAGGGATCATTCTTCGGATGATGCTTACGATGGAAACATCCTTTTCTGCAATGCTAAGGTTAGAAATGCGCCCTAAGAATTGCAAAACTCAGACAGCTTTAAATCCTAAAATGGTTGAACAGGAAAACCACAAAATAGGAACGGCGCCAACGCAGCAAATATATTGTCATTTTTAACTTAAATTACTGACAACAGTGATTCACTCTATCAGCAGATGAACAACAACTTACTACATACATTCACTTCTTTAATGCTCCATAATACATCCATACATCCATGCATCCATAATGCTCACAGATAATACTTTTTGCTGACGTTTGCACGTTCGATTATCTATGAGCCGAGAAGTGATCAAAACATTCGTCCACCTCTCTACTTCTTTGCCTTGTACTAGCTTGCTTACACATGGCATTCGATTTGTGGTTACGATGGATGAGTATTTCGTCTCGTTGTGCTTCAACCATCTCCTGTTGGTTCAATCAATCGATGAAGGCATTAGTTATTCGATTTTGATTACACCCAAACGGGAACACACGCGTGTACGTGAGTAGCTCGCCGCTAGGATTACATCTAAATCGAGCGGATGAAATCGTCTCACTAGAGGATTACAGTTTTTCATTTTTTTTGCGTTATATTTGTTTCTTGCGTACCAAAGGAATTTCTTGTTTGGACGGTAATCGCAAATCGTTTTCCTTTTTTCCTCTACCTCACTCATAAGACCGTACACTGTGCAAAGACACACAAGTACGCGAAACAGAAGACAGGCAATGTGTGCAATGGAATAACTATATTCCTTTTTTTGCACTCCCATGAATATCCTTCACGTAGGTATTACTATGAATACCCCACGTTTTCCTGCCGTCACGCAAAGTAAATGTCAGCTGCAAACCAAACATGGAACAGCATCGAAAACTGTGCTGACAACCGCGCGTCACAAGACGTCGACCACTCACGGCCCCTCGGGAGTGGCATTTTGGGAGGGATATTGAATTAGGTAGTAATTTGATTAAAATTTGAAGTACCGCTTCCGACATCCGGTTTCCGGGCACATCGTCATCGCAGAGCCGATAACGTACCGTATCGGCCGTACGTTCAACACGCTGTCGCTGTCATCTCACCCATCTTACCGGATGCTCATACACACACTGGTACGTTCGGTAAACCGGTCAACAGAACCCTAGATCGAACATTCGTATGCTCCGTGCTGCTAGTGTCAGGCACTTGCGGGCAACTGGCAAAAGTAGATCGGATGGTTATTTCCCTTGTCGTTGGTCGCTTTTACACGAGCGAGGGAAATTTAATTCCATCAATTGACAGACGGATAGAAATGTTCAAGCTATATGCAATTTTTATTTGCCTCATCTGCATCCTCAAGAAATGAGGGATTTCGGTGTCACGCGGTATGAAATTCCTTATGCACGCTAATAATTGAGAAAAATCTGCTTGTCAACCAACGACTTTTTGCTTCTTTTTCCCCTCTCTTTTCATTCGCTAACAATGCAGTGCAAGTGAATTGTAAAGCATTCCCATCTTGCTTTAATGCACAGTCATACGGTAGAGGGAATCCCTGAATATTTTTAAAGGTAAAACGGCAGCAAAAAGGAAACGTAAAAATGTTTTAAAGCTTACAGCCCGCTAGCATCATTATGATTAATGTTCATAGCTTATTGATTTTCATGACTTTCCACATTTTACCTACCATCAAAATGCATGCAACCATCATCTATCTTGCTAACAGTGATGAGCTTTTTTACATGATTTTCCTTTTTTGAAACATCTTCTGGATAGTAGGAGGCATGAAAAAAAAAACAAATTTAAAATCATTTGTTCGTCGAAATGCCCATTTTTTTCGTTTACTCTAATACCTTACACCGCCCAAGCTGGCAAAAGTTTTAAAACTTTTATCCGCTCACAGAGTTTCTCCTTTCTTTGATATAAAGGCTAGCCTTGGCTAATGTTCGTAGCTCACTGGCCTCGCTACACGCTAAAAGCGATATTAAATGGTACATGATTTTTAATTTTTCATTTCACCTTATATCTCTTGCCAAATATCTTCACCTTCGACGTTGTCTGCTAGGCAGATGGCTGAATGAAATGTTTCCCAGCATCGATCTCAACCTTTGCACAGTAATGAGGGTACGTAAAACGACCAGAATCACTGAGCATCGTTCATCCTAAACGAAGGAGCTAATAGGAAGGCATAAAAAACACACGAACAAAGGTTCCTCATACCAGCCTCATCAACCGTGTCGGGAGCGGTGGAAAATATTTGCTTGCACAAAAAAGAGGCCAAAGCAACAAAATCATGTTCTCTTGCCATTGGACCTTCACTACATCGTAAACGACCGTACAAACGATGAGCAAATCAATTTTTCTTTAATAACCTAATTATGTGTACTTTTTAGAAGCTCTTCAATAACATCGTGCTTTGGTGTGTAAAAGCACGAAAGAGAAACACTACAGGCGAAAGAAAACACAGCAAAAAAAAAACTGGGGGCACTTTTTTGCTTCTCTTCTTCACACGCTATTCTAATGGTGTTGAAACAAGTAACAAAAGCAAACGATCCCTCTAAAAATTGGCTGAGAAATCGGCATCTTCAGCACACGGTAGCTGGCCCGAATGCTAACAAAGCGTAGCGTTTGTACGCAGACACATTGGCAAAGGAAAAACTGCCGATCCGCATAAACTTACCATTTGTCCGGCCGAGCAAACAGCACAAGACGCAGAGGAAAGTAACGAATAAAAAAACACATCCTCAACCGTCCTCAACGTTACGAACCACATGAAAAATTCAAAAGCCCACAGCTGCAAGCGGGATTCCTTCACGGCGTTCCTTCAATTTACTTGGCCATCCGTAACGAGCAGGGGAAAGTTCGAGGGCTCTCTGGGAACGAAAGCAAACCGGGATCCGGTGGAAATGGCCACCCTGCCAGCAAGTGACGCTGATGAGGTCGTTTAAAATTAAACTTTATTTAATCGCTTTCATTATTATTTGAGAAGCTATTTTGGAACTTTGCCAACGGAAGGCAGTGCAGTGCGATTGGCACGAACGAAGACAAAAAGAGAAGAAAAAAAAATGGAACATACAAACTCAAATCAAACCAGCGACCACTTTTCCCGGGGCGGCACATCATGCCTTTGGGCTGGTATGTGTTGGCCACTGCATCGTGGCATACGAATGCAAGGATTGTTCTTTTTGTTCTCATTCCGTTCTATTCCTTACAGCAAGGGATTTCTGGTGCTGTTGAGGCGTGAAAGCTCCGAAACGTCCCGCCTTAGAACCGGAACATGCAACATGCGGTTCGTGTTTACTGATGTTGTATTTCTTTTTTTTTTGCTCTCTCCTGTCTTCCATTATGTTTGGCTTGCTTCGTTTTGGCAACGAGCAGTGCACAGCACGTAAAGGCCTCGAGCGAACGAAGAACATTGCTCCGTCCATAGACCCAAGTGGTAGTTGCGTTGTATTATTATTATTAGTACAAGTCGACGCTATCTGGCCGTTATTTTACCCGAAGCTGAAAACCATCCTGCCTGTTGCACATTTTTGGCTCGCAGGAGAAGGTAGAAGTGGCCGTAGCCATGAGCGAGGTCATGACAATTTATGAATATTATCATTATATGCACATTGCATTACATCACGGACACCATCTCACCGGCTGTTGAGGTTTAAACTCTCGTGAAAATGCTCTTGGTAGCCGTTTCTTGCGAGGCAACAGATTAAGCGGGCCATCTAATATATCACACTTTTGGGTTGTAGAGAATTTTTGACAACCGTTGAGGTTGTTTCAAAGGGCTTCTGGAACGAACAGGCTGGTGCTTTTTCCTGCGTTGATGCGGAAAATAGATGTGGTTTGTTTGGGTAACATATTTCTTCCCCACAAAAAGCAGCTTTTTAAGCGGCTAAAAGTTGAGATGAATGGGAGATTGGAGGCTTTGATTAATTTGAGTGGTTTGGTTTGGAACCAACAGCGTGAACGAAGATCAGCTTGTAGGCGATTTTGCATGTATAGTTTATTGTGTAATTGCGTAGTTATTAAGCTTACAAGTAAAAAAAAACTATTAAAAATCTATTAAAGAAACATACATCATATGACCAATCTGCGATACTTGCAAAATGCGCTGAACGGCACAATCACTGCACAACTCCCTCGATAGCTAAATAAAAATGTCAACAATTTTAGATACATTACATAGCGTCTACCAGCGTCGCATCCATTTCAAAATATAATATTGAATCGAAACCAACAGCTGGAACCATCCCTTGATCATATTTGCACTTTTTCTTACCGTTCCGCCCATAGACACACACATTCCACGGAAAGAGCATCCGTTAGTTGGATAAAAGTAGACATTTCATTTGTTTTCTCCGCCCCATCCTTCGGCTCCCGCAGAGAGAAGACACTGCGAAGATGATGCTGATGGTACTGGCAACATTCTGCCGACACGGCAAAAGATGCACCATTCTCACTGCTGTCGTAGACCCGCAGAGTTAGAATGTTGCATCCTTACAGGCTGCAATGTAACAAGCCCACTGGGAGCAAACCCAACCTAGTCGGAAGCTTCTCTAGCTGAAGGATCCACTCCTGTGATCCTTGAAGCGTTGCTAAGCAGCGGTAGCCGAACGGTAGTGGTGCTTACTGGCGCAACAGCGAAGTTAGCGGTACAGTGTGCAGGGTGTTCTGCTTTTGGGAACAACCCTAAATGCACGGCTACAACCAGCAACGCAATGGCTGCAGGGCATCGGGCAAACAAGCTGCAGCTCAAGTAGCTCGTCCTTGGGAAAGAAGTTTCCCTATCTGTTGATTTCTCCCGTTGGCAGCAACAGACTGAGTTCTGCAAAGACCCCATCTCATTCCCCGTTTTGCTTCCACAGTTTCTAGTGCAGAAGGTAAAATGAATAAAATATTGAATGCTTTTGTCTGTTGAGCCTCGAGTTTTTCACCGACCACAGAAAAGTACCCCACGGAGTGCTAGCGAAGGGGCCCACCGATCCGTGAGCGTACCGTGAACGGCGCTCACATCACCTGCACTTCGCAACCACTCGAAGGCTGGCCGGCACTAACCCATTCAGTAAATAAAACAAATGAAATAAAATGGTTTCACCACACTCAGGTGTACGAAGGCGTGGCGGTTGTACGTTTGGGGTAGCAGCAGCAGCAGCAGCAGCAGCAGGGAGTGTTATTGATGGAATGAAGTTTCAAGTGGATGTGCCGAGTGGCCCGAGTGCGCACATTACACAGAGGATAACGAATCAACTCAATTCAATTAGGGCCAAAGCTCTTCAATAAAATGTATCGTCTTCAGCACGCCTGTCCTTCGCCACAGTCCACCCTTCTCCGAACGAAGGTGGCCGTATTTCGTGGTACTGGGTTGAACTCGTGCCGAATCGATTTGCCAGCAGTGCCACCCTAGTCCGTAATGGACGGTTTATTTATTGTTTGAAGAGATTTTCATCGACGTTCCCGAACGTCCTGTCTGGAGGTTGCTCCATTATCCTCTATTTTGTCGTCATATTTTCGTAGCAGAAACGGAAACAGTGTGAATAAAATTTTCAGTAAAGCAACCTATTTGGGTTGATACTGTGTACATGGTCTATTAGTTTACAAATAATTGCATTGTACAATAAACTATTGAAATTTTACAGATTACTAAAGAATGTACAAAACAATTTGCAAACAAACGACGAAACCGGCTCGGACGAAACAACTCCTTCACCTGACAGAAGATTCCATAAATCATTCCATAATTGTTTGAACCTCGCCCCCGGGAGAAGCTTTTCAATTTGTCATCAATTAACCTCTAGCGATCCCAATGCTTCCCAGAGTCAATGTATGGCAAGGTGAGCACCCTTGGCGTCAATTGAATCAAAGCCCACCGGGAGCTGTCCTGTGACCTGCCAGCGTTAATCAATAATATTCCGGCTTTCCATGACCGTGACGTGATTGTACTGGTGGAGTGCTTTATTCTTTGATGGATGTATTACTCAAGGCGCCTGTAGGTAGCTCCAAATCATAGTCCCTGAACCAGAAATCACCATCATTAATAATGCCCTTTTGTGACGAAGCGCTGACAATCCAGTCTAAAAGGTGATGATGAGAGCTACCTCATGGGCCTACTGTTTTTTTTTTTTTGTATGTGATTTTCTTTCCATTCTGGGAGGAAGCAATTTTATCGTCAATTTTTTCGTCTGTCTGTATTTATGAACTTGTCTTTGCTCGAGCCTTTTCGATTTTTTCGTACAATATCGTACGGATCATTTCCGTTTCAATAGAATGATGAACCAGTCCAACGATGACGTAGAACATTCAGAAGCATAGAGAAGGAAACCTGAACTAAAGAAAACCTTAATCGTCCAACCAAACTCCCAGACCCAATTTTGCTAAGGAATGGAAGGGAAATAAAGGAACATAACAACAGGTTTCCGCACTCGGAATCATGCAAGCGCAACAGTTGAGATAGCGATTCTTTTACTCCTCACTTATGAGACATCACCATGAAATGGAAATTCATCAAATGTCAGGAAGTTGGCCGGAAATGACGATCACAGTTTAGTGGCTTGGAAGTATGAAGATGTGGGGTTTTTCTCGCTTTTGAAAACTCCATAACGATAGTTTTCCCTTTTTTGCTGCCTCAAAAAGGGGTACAATTTAGACTGGTGACGTGACGTGACTAAGTACGACCCCGGGGCAAATTCTCAACACGAACCACTCAGCCTACGATACAGGCAGTTCTGTTTTTTTTTACCGTCTGCACACGTTTCCCTTTCACTTTGCTACCACATAATGGTGATGTGATATGGTGAACGGTATTGGCGTGTCGTACGCTTGTAGGGCAACTCTCATACTCTTTTGTTGTCGTGTCTTGTATCAAGAACGTACCTTCGGCAACAGGTGTTTTTGAGCAGTCAATATTGTGGACGTTCGAAGGAATGTTCGTTTTGATTTAAGTTTCAAGGGTTGAAGGAGAAAACGTCAGTAAGAAAACACAGGCTCTACTGAGCATTACATAACAGGATTTTCAACAATAAATGTTGAGAAGTATCGCACTTTCACACTTCTATCGCTAATATCATATTTAAGAAAGAGGACAAATATTTGCTGCAGCATTAATCACTATAGAAATTTGTTTCTATTATCTACAAAACAACCATTGCAATGTCCTTTTCTATTTTATCAAGCAACTTTAACTCATAAAATAGCTTTCAACGCCTCTCAAGGGTGTTGCTTTGCGCTGTATCTCATATCAATGTGTATTTTATCGTTGTAAGTGTGTGTTTGTGTATTTATGTATTTTCATTGTAATCGTTGTATGTGTTTG
Organism: Anopheles merus; assembly: GCF_017562075.2. Lineage (NCBI taxonomy): Eukaryota > Metazoa > Arthropoda > Insecta > Diptera > Culicidae > Anopheles > Anopheles merus. The sequence continues at coordinate 11,893,367 of NC_054083.1, forward strand.
TGTCATGTTTGAGCGAACAGTGTTTGTACACTATGGCAGTTGTATCTAAATGTTTGGATATCTCACAATCTCTATCTCGTATCTCTCCAGACAGTTTGCGTCAGTAAACGTAGAATATATTGTTTCCACCCAGCTATGTAATTAATCATACCAAAATGACCGCATATGCCCTGCTGCTAGCCCATTTAGCTCAAGGTGTGTCATTTGCGAAAAATAATGTTCATACATACTATCCCTTAACCTGAAACGTGCAGCGTCTAACGTAGAGCACGAAAACAGATGCTTTCCCGTTATTTAGTTCATTTTTCTGCAGGTCGCTACAAACCGTTGTAGTTGCTGTTGATGTATTTATCTTAAGCTGCCATCAAGAGCTGATAGTGTCCGCTTGATGTTATAACGTTTACTGAGCTGCTTCGAAAAGAAAAGAACCACACAATGCTCACCATTCCAAATAATTGGTCATGAATTATCCGTTTCGCAGTTGTTGTTTAGCTTCACTTAATAGGCTGATGATTTACGTCCGCTTAGAGGAAGACCTAGAATATAATAGAGAGAGAGAGAGAGAGAGAGAGAGAGAGAGAGAGAGAGAGAGACAGAGAGAGAAAGAGAGAGGGAATGAAGAGCGCCTTTTCTGAAATTGGTTGATTTACGTTATTAATTGTGTTTCTTTTCTACCCTTGTACGGTTTTGCATTCGACAGGGTGCATCCTCTAGCTTAGTGGTAAAGTTTGCTGACACCGAGAAAGAGAGGCAACTCCGTCGTATGCAGCAAATGGCTGGCCATATGAACCTGCTGAGTCCGTTTGTGTTCAACCAGTTCGGACCATACGGCGCCTACGCCCAGCAGCAGCAGGCGGCCCTGATGGCGGCTGCAACCGCACAAGGAACGTATATCAATCCCATGGCTGCACTAGCAACACAAATACCTCACGCGTTGAACGGTAAGTGTGACCGGTGCCCAGGGAAAGCTTTGCCGCTCATTCCGAATGGTCCAAAATGTAAACAACCGGGATATCAATATACCTTACAGGTTCCGGACAGCCAGTAAACGGTGCCATCCCCTCTCTACCATCGCCCACGATGCCTACCTTCAACATGGCAGCACAAACGCCCAACGGTCAACCGGCCGGCTCGGAGGCGGTTTACACCAACGGAATACCCCAGACCTACCCAGGACGTAAGTAGTTTCTAACATTCAACGTTCCACCCAAAAAAACACACACACACACACATACATTCTTCACACCAAAATCCTCCACATTTTCGCAATTTTGTTAATTGACACAGCTCTTTATGCAGATGCGCTTCACCTGTCGATACCCGCTCAAGGACTTCCGAACGGAGACGCTGCCCTACCGCATGCCGCCTACCCTGGCATCCAGCCGTATCCCGGTGTCGGTAAGTTCTACCAAATCCGTTGTTATTCACCCGTATTTGTAGTGGTATAAACCACCAGCATTATCCTGTACACCCTATCTCTCTCTGTCTCTGTATCTCTCTCACTCTTTTGCTACCCTTTGTTCCATAATGTCTACACATTAGTATCAATTTTAGCGTTTAAAACCTTCTTCATCCCTCATAGGTCATTCATTCTAAAACAACTCATTATTGACCGATTGACCCATGTCCGATGTAATGCTGTACACTCGTGTTGTTGTGTTGTGATTTTTTGATCGTTACTTGGTTGATTTGAACTTTTCTTTGTTTTATACGGATGTGCGATCAGTGGAACAACTCTTTTTTGTATTTTTGTGTTTTATATGTTTATTAATGCTCTGTCATTTTCAAGCTTCCAATTTCATACTACTAAACTGATTAATATAATGATTTAAATTTCTTTATTTTTCCACCGTCCTAGTTATTTTTTTTTACTTTCACTGCTGTTACTGTTAACAATAGTCGTTTTGTTTCTGTTTGTGTTTTTACGTTTTTCTGTTTGTGTTTTCTATATAATCACTCCGTGATTTTTTGCCTTCGCCCGTGATCGTTTCATTGTTGATGTGTCAATGTGTTTCTCTGATTATTTAGATACTTTCGTATATGCATTATTCTTAGTCCTAATACTACCATTACCATCTATCCTACTGGCACTGTTTTGAATCCGCTAAATTTTATTTATGCAGATATACATCCTCATTGTGTTTTTGGTTTCTACACTCTCATATATATAACGGTTGAGACTAAATAAAAATAACGCGTTAAATAAAAACATCGGTTCTAATATAAAATGTCTTGATGTATTAACAATGATATTGAGTGTGCAACAACCTTTTTTGGCAGACTTTATTTTAAAATGTTAACAACGGTTTACTTGGTTTCCGTAATTTTATGTTATTATTTCATCAAAATAATTTACAATATTCAAAACTTCATACATTTTATGTTGCTTTCGAGCATCTATGGTAACGTTTTCTCTTCCTCCCAGCATAGTTCAGCTTCAGTCAAGTTTACATTTTCATTCCATGACACTTGAAAATGGAATAAAAATACTCATCTCCATGCTGCACATCAAAAGCTGGTATACCGGAAAAGTTGGAATGAAATTACTCATCCATTGCAAAGGCATGATTACATCATTGCAAAAATATACACACACTTGTTTCGGCCGATGTGTATTTATTTTATTTCTGCTTTCAAGTCCGTAAACCAATAAAGCCCAAGTCTACGGAGGCATAATTGAGAGTTAAAAATAGTAGTATCAACCAGCACCCCGACCTGAACATTCAATTGTTCTTTTTGCATTTTCCACACATTCGTAGACCAATTGAATTGCAGCAAACCAAACGATCGGGAAAGCAAGCTGAAGTTAAAACTAACTTGTATGGAAAAAATCCCCCGGATACACAAACATACCCTCGCTGGCCACTGGTGCCAAAGAGAGCAAACCCAGGCACTGTGGGAGTCGGTGAGTCATGTTTCATTGAAATTATAAACTTTCTCACCCGAAAACAAATAACAAACTTTAATTGCATTTCACTTCCATACACCAGTACCGCCACTGGTGCACGGCTAGTGTGCTGGAATTAACAGCTGCATTCTACCCTTTTCTGCTCTCTGCTACTATGGCTTTGACCATCATCCCCGTGAGCTCCTGTTGCTATTGAGCACAAAAGATAGTTTTTATTCATCTCACCTTTTTTTGATGTAGCGTTTCTGTTTGGTTTGATGTCAGTTATCAGGGACGGAGGTGAACTTTTCCTGCTCTTACCAGTCCTCTTTAAGGCAGAATTTCACAGATCCATGCTTCTATACCATACTGCTTGCACAACGTGACAGACAAATGGGACAGTCGTTTTGTTTTGTTGTTGTCCTATCTTGTTTTGTTTGACTTTGCTTAAGCTGCCCTCGATTTTCTCGGCGTGAAACCACCTTTTCTCACGACAGCATCTCAATGATCAGATGCTACAACTTTGCGACGGTAAATAACAACTAAGTTCCAAATTGCTACACTTTTTCTTTGCCTGCTGGTTCTATTCCTACAGCTCTCCTCTCAGTAAAGCGGATGTTTTTCACAAACCATCTCTTCATGCGTTATACTGTTTCAGGTTTTTCATGCAACAGTTTGTAGCAGCACCACACAACAAAACAACTCTCACTTGGCTATAAACACATTCCGAGCGATAACTTTCGCTTTGGAAACGCTTCTGCCGAGAATGTCCCTGGACGATGCGACTAGTTCCATTCATTACAAAGTTTCACTACCACTGCATGCAAATTGTCAGTGACATTTAAATGGTACAAAAATTTGAAAATCTGCTCCGCTCTACGGAAGCTGCCTTGTGATTAGATTTTCCAGTTCAAAACGGTCGTCGTCACTGTTAGAAACTGTATATCTACAGCGTGATCTCAGCACCTCTACGTTTGTTGAATGAAAACTGTCAGAGAAAATTTTCGTGAATCTCAATGAGGCGGAAGTAAATTTAATCTGAGTTTTGCCTCCGTTTCTCCTCCCAAGCTGTCGCACGCTTTCATGCACAAACGACCAGGCGTCTCCATCAGCGACTTTATGCGCCATACGGTTTGCCAGTGGTTACCAAAAAGTGGAAGATGCGTAACTATAAAGATCTGGCAGTACCGGATATTGATGGAGAAATTGCTAATAGAATTAAATGCTCACCATCCCGGATGCTTCCGTTCAGCCGTCGGCGGTTCGAAACAGCGGTTCAACGTGTCGTTTCGTTTCGTGTACCCTAAAGAATGAAATTCAAAGCGGGGCTTGCAGGTGTTTGTCTATGTTTGACTTTTTGGTGTATGTGAAAGGCTGCAGTTTAATATCGGTTGGACTTGGGTAATATTGGAAAAATCATGTAGGCGTATACAAATTTATAGGTATTTCGGAAAAAATATAAAGATTTCAATAAAATTTCCTCACTTAATGTGGTTATATGTCACAGCGATTTTAATATCTTTATTATTATTTGGTGCAAAAACCGTTTTAGTCGTTTTAGGCCTGATTTAGATACTAGTGGATTTGGCCATCGGTGACAGTTTGGTGTACCGAATGCATTATAATCGCCCCAGCGTATGTGTACAGCTTGATAATTATGAATCCAAACATAATTCTTAACTAAAAATGTAAGACTTAAGACGTATCTAAAATTCTGTTGATAACAAAAGGAGAAGTAAACAAAAACACAAACATCTGTGTGATAAACGAAAATCCCCCCGCGTTTTTTTTTTTTTTTTGCTGCAAAACAATCAACAGAAAGTTCATCTTTTGCTCAGACGCAAAAATGTTGTGTGCCATTTTCTGGTAAGATTTATGCACCGATCTCGTTTTATTATTACTGCCACTAACTTTGGCCCTTTTTTCTGTGCCATCTAAAAAGGCCGATCCGGATGTTGACATGAACAAAGAAAACTACCCTTAACGGATTATGAACAGCGAATAGGCCATTGGGCCATAGGTTTAAGTGGATTCCTTTAGAGGCTGGAAATCCGGAAGGAACTGCACTACTACACTCCCGCTGCTCAATGGACCAATTTTTGCTGTGCTGTTCATAGGACGTAACCTACATGGAGTCGATTCCGTTATGCTTCCTTTTTTCAGCAATGAATTTTCTTGTTTTTATTCCCCCGCCGCGCTTACCATTTTGCTTGAATATTTCGGCCACAAAGCGTAACATATCGGTAGGGTACGCAGGGCAGCAGGATAGCTCCAGCGCTAGGCTTGGTGTGGAAAATTATGAGCTTGTTGTTTTTTTTCTTCCTCTTTTCTTTCCACTTCTTCGTCAAATGTTATCGCACAGTAACGATATCCGATTCCCTACTCACATGCGAGGGTTTTTTCTTTCGCAACAAGCATTTTTTGTACTATCTCTTGTAAAAGAAAGATATGGGTGTTCTCGTTATGGTAGGAATATTGCTAAAATGAAATGAACAAAAAATAATACGCGTAAAGAGGCTTTTCCAACAGCGTTCTTTTGTTTCCTTATGGTTTGTGTTGGAATGTTTGCTTCCCTCTAACGTTTTCCAACCAAGCACGAACGCTGATTCAGACGATTCGACAGCCCACGGAATTTTCCATTTCATTAAACAATACTTTTAGGAAATTGGTTTTTAGCAGCTTGAATTATGTGACAGTTTCTACCCTCAGCAATAATCACCAGACGGTGCCAAACTTGGTCTACCGGTTGGGTTGATAATCGGCATCACAACGCGTTTATTCCTTCTTCTACAGACAGCGTTGCAATAAGTTACATTTGATAGCGTATACGCCATTTGCGGGTTTGGTCACTTCTAGTGTTGTTGTCTCTTTTGAGGTGGTGTTTGTGTTTGTGTGAAGGTTTTGTATTTGAAATTCTATTACGAAGGCAATTGTGCTCAGAAGGAATATTTTTTAACATTTTTCGATATGGTGCTGATTGTGCTCAATGTGCTGGTTTATGGACAAAGCAAAGTGAACGTTATTTTTGGTGTATTTTATGCGATTATATTTTGCATATCATACGAGCAAAACAAGATTACAAACTATACAACAAACGCATTTATCGTGAATAATGCTACAGTTTTATAATATATTACTCACATGTGTGGTTTTCGGTTTTTTGTCATTATATCTTTCCTCCTCCTACTTTCTGATTGGACGCGATTTTTTATTTATAACACTACAGATTCTTAAAACGTTCGGTTTGTATTGGTTATTTCTCACGTATTTGATGAATATTCCTGGGAACATTACACCTAGTCCTCTATTATGACCTTTTCTCCATCAAGTCCATCCATTAGTTAGAATTATTTCGAAAACATGTAAACAGTAGTGTCAAGGATACGTGACTAGTGCAGTTACTAGTGTAACGCAACGCTAATTTAGGATTGGCATATTCATGAACGTTATCCGTCCGAACCATTGCAAAGCTTGCCGGAATAGCCACATCATAGTACACTCAATTCCTTTCACAATCCACCCGTTTCCTTTTTCCGATCGATATTTCTACTGTGTGTTGTTGATGTATATTTGTTTTTTTGATTGTAAATTTGTAAATTTAACAGCCTACCCAGCCGTTTATGGACAATTTCCGCAAGCTATACCGCAACCGATTGCTGCCGTTGCACCAGCACAACGCGAAGGTAAGCATCGCCTTCCCTCACCTCAAAAGCTAGCGAGAACCCTTTGCAGCGAACCCCATCCAACGAAACAAAAACAAACCCCCTAGAAGCAATTACACTTTCCGCGATCACCACAACCACTACCACAACGGCCTACAGTTTACGTTACAATTTTGCACGAAAGCAGTCAGATGGTGAATCTTTACTAGTTTTAGCAAAAATTCCATTCCTTAAAGCAAACAGCCTAAATCATAGCTTTTGCATATCTGTCCAATTTGCTGGATGATTGGGCAGCTTAGGACTACTTGGTTGTGGTTCGTTATCTGGCAGCTTTATCGTGCAGTGAATTGGTTTCCACAGTACAAACTGGCACAAAAGGCACTATACTTCGTCGCTTTTCTTTATCGCCATCGGCAAACATTAGTCATTTAATTGGCGACTGAAAACATTCTAACTGCCCCACTGTTCATCTGAATGCTCTTCGGTGTTTCTCTGTGTTATGTATGTTGTGTAAAAATGTATGTGTGTAAATGTCCATTTGTATGTTTATTACATTCCTGGCCTGTTTTCTCACCCATCACGAAGAATTCGATTTATTTCCCTTACCGATGTGTTTTGTTTGATCGGTGGCAGCTAAGGTACAGTTTCCTATTTCATTCATCGTATATTATACGTGAAATATATTTTAAAACGACATTCTGAGTAAACCCACAGAATACACAAAGAAAAAGGGAACTGTACTAGAATTATAGCGTCGTTTCATATTGTTGTTAGCCATTGCTTGCCGAAAACATTCGTTTAAGTTTTAGTAAATATGTCCATCAAAAATCGACTTCCCACACGTGTTTCTCTTTTCTTTTTGATCTATACGGTTACCTGTGCACCATTCAGTGTTTTGGTTTCTTGTACGTATTGCCTTTCCTATAGTGTATTGGTGTGTAGCACGGCGTTTCATGCTTGCGTAAAAAAGAAATATAAAACAATTTAGAATCCTTCGGACGATCCCATTGAAACTTAAAACACCTTTCAAAGCGTTAAGAACTTTCCCTTTCTTATATAATGAAAAAAAAACTGACCTATTTGCAATGAACTACCAAACAACCATTCACTCCATACATCAGCTGACGAAGTCTTACCATGTTGAACATCTATATGAACCAATCTTAACTTTACGTTGGTGATGGATTGTTTTAATTTTCTGTAAAGACATGTTAATGTTCCCAGGGTGCTCCATATCGGGCCCGGAAGGTTGCAACCTGTTCATCTACCATCTGCCACAGGAATTCGGTGACGGAGAGCTGATGCAGATGTTTATGCCCTTCGGAACTGTGATAAGTTCTAAAGTCTTCATTGATCGAGCTACAAATCAGAGTAAATGTTTCGGTAAGTTTATTCATGGACTATGATAATTAATCACACCTCACTAATACATGTTACGCCTTTGTTCTTTGTTCCAACCATGTGCAGGTTTTGTATCATTTGACAATCCAGCCAGCGCACAAGCTGCGATTCAAGCCATGAACGGTTTTCAGATTGGTATGAAAAGACTGAAAGTTCAGCTGAAAAGACCAAAGGATGCGAATAGACCCTATTAACAATCAGAGATTAAAAGCGCTTTAAAAAGTGCTTCTGGTGAGTGTTATATTTACAAATTGTTTTCATTTTCTCGAAAATATCTCCAGTGTGTATCAGATTACCAATCCATTGTTCTTTTTTTGCTCTTCTTCTTTTCGTTTATTTGCTCCCAATTTTCAATATGTCTGGATCATGGGAATTGTTGCGGAACACTGCATTACTCACGTACGTATTAAAACCACATAGCTGAAGCTTTAAAATATGAAGTTAATCCTTAGACAAATTTAATCTAATATCATCAATTATCAGTGCAGTTATGAATAGAAACAAACAAAAACAACTACAACCAATCGCTTAAAGTTAAATAATGAACTCACACAGACACACTACTTAACAACAAAACATATGGAAAGGAGCAAACATTTACGCTACTCTATATATAAAGCAAAAACAAAAAAACAAAAATCCTACATGAGAGAACAAAAAAATACACGATTACAAAGCTATACAACGCTGTTGCAGAGACAGTGACTTTTGTCTTACACAAATTAAAACCGATGTACCAACTATACGCGCCCACCAGCAACACACAACAGTCCGTGATGAGGAGAAGGGATGATGTGTGAAATGAAAGTGCTTTTGGTGCGTACAGCACAACCGGCATCATCCAGCGACAACACAACAGTCAAGAAGAAGGCAACATATGACAGTGACTACAAGATTGCAGCTGGTAACATGTAATGCAGCCGGTGAAAAAAGGACATTTGTTTTACCAAAAATGGAGGCTAGTCCAATGTTTGCCAACCAATGTCGTGGTTATAGGATGGGAGGAGTAAGTGAATTATCGTAAACTTAAGTTTATCTATATCTAGATACAAATCAAAACACTCTCATAAAAGGAACCGAGTTCTCATCGATTAGCGATGTGGAACCAAGAAAACGTGTTTTATTCAGGTTCGGTAACAAAAATTCTCTAGCGCACACAATTTATTACATACATTAGGTTCACTTATGCAATTTTAATATGACACAATACACAGTTCAGCATTACAAGAACGTTATTAAATGCATCTTCAAACCAATAGCGAGGCTACAGCAAAGCGTATACTAATAACATTTTTCAGATAATCTATTAAACTTTGCTCATTTATGTACTCACATTTTTACGCTACTGATCATGTACTAAGAAACGTTAAATGCCCGTTCATTATACTAACAATGGAATTGTAAATAACGTGCCACAAGGTACTTTTTAATTGTCATTCTTGTTTTCTCGCTTTTCTAGTGCACACCTTAACAGCTATAATTCGACAAACGAAATTATATAAATTTTAGACCAAAACATTTTTTTTTATTCACTAGCTACATAGTAAATCTTTGTATCTAAGGAAAACTCATTAGCAGTGTTACTACAAATATATATATAATGCTGTTACACTATTTGTTTCTTTCTTCTTTTACTCGCACAGTTTCGTGTGAAAGTGGTCGATTCGCAAAACATAAAAATGCATTCATCTTAGTCTATAGGGCACTAAGAGACAAATGGGATGCTATGGTTTGCTTTCTATTCGTATGGGTTTCCAAAGTTTTTTCGACTGCTAAGGAATTCGAAGGAATACGTTGAAACTGACTTTGCCTATATGTTAATACATGAAAAGAGTGTTATTTGTTTCGATAGCTTCAAGCCCTAATCAACAACTAAAGCGTGAAAGTTGCGACACAGGAATTAGTTTTAAATAGTGCATTAGCAGTGTGGTAATAAGCCTCCATTAACAGCACATAGCAAGTATTCAACAAATTGTTATGATTTGAGCCAACATATTAGGATGTAAATTATACTACTACGTTAAATAATCATTTGCCATCATTATTAACCCTTTTCAATGCAACAAACAGGTGATGATTGCTTCCGCAAACTACATTTGTTATCGGATATATAACAATAATAATTTAATTAAATAATGTATATTTTAATCATTGATTTTTTTTTGTTAAAATAAAATTGCATGGTTCTATCTCCCTAACTTTTTTAAAATAAGTTTAATAAGAGTTCATTTTACTTTATACATCATAATTGAAGAAATACACGAAATATGTACGAAGAGTTTTTTTTAAATTGTTTGCGATCAAATCGACATTAAAATAAAGTTTTAAAATTTTCCCCAATGAAACAAATACAATTAGCTCAATCCTATCCTGATTGTACGTGGATAACGTTACCAACGTTTTTTGTTTTGTAGCCCAGGTTTGCATCGTTTTGCCTATTACAGTATTAATTTAAATTTGTATAAAAACACGTTCCTTTAGTCTATCGTGGCCCCGGCTTCGATGTGCGTCTTTTTACTGAGACAAGCATGTATGAAGGGCATTATTGCAAAAAACTGCACATTGCGTTTCCGTTTTATCACACTAGTCATTTCGTAGGCTAAGGTAATATCATCATAATAATCTACCCATGCCCGCCATCATTGAGCTTTGCGTTCGGTAGTTTGCATCCATCCAAGGCCTGTGCCACCAGTAGCCAGGCTGGAAAGTCTAGTAATCGGATTCCTGCCTAAAATTTAAATTAAAACCAAAACGAACACTCGTACACACATACATACACACACACATAAACACACACGAAAGTATTAGGGAATGTAGTAATATAGAAACAAACGATTAACTTCATGCATCAAAGATTTAAACTATAATATTTGAAACGAGAAAACGCACACGAGTATGTGGGTTTGTGTGCGTGGTCAGCAGTAATTAACATAAAACCAACTCGTATTAGAGAAAATATTGAGAACCTACAGCTAAGCAAAGCCAAAAAGAAACAAACATATACACTCGTTTATCGAGAAGCGGTAACTCGTGTCATCGAATCCAGATATGGTTCGAGCAAGCTGCACGAATGACTACGATACGTTATTTCTAACACAAAACAAAACTTTAACATTGAACAACATTAACACTAGTGCTAGATTTACGTAAAAACTAAACCAAACCAACCAATATTAAGAATAAGTAGAGAGATACTAATTTTCCCTTCCTTCAGCAGCTATTTTCTTGATCAAAACATTATGCTCTCCGCTGCAATAGCTTTTTCTAATCGTTTTTTTTTTTGTTTAATTATGAATAGATTTTCTTAAACGCGATCAATTAACCAGAGTAATACACCTTATTATGCATCACACTGAGCTTAATGATTCGCGGCAAATCGTTAGAGCAGTTTATATGATACAATTGAATAATTTGTTCATCTCGTGGAGAACCCATATTTCACCGCACAAGTATACCAACTAAAATTTAAAAAAAATCTCTTGAAACATGCCTCCAGCGACAGCAAACATGAGGAATGTTCCGTACTTTTCATTAACTCCTGTTCATTACCCCGATTCACAATGATAAAAAAAAGTTATTGAAAACTTACTATTTACAGTTTTGTAAATTGCAGGTAGGGTTTTATGAACAGCTACAAAGTGAACACAAAAAAAACAAAAACATATTATTGTTAGATAAACCAACAAAATGGGCTGTGATTTCAAATTATGATTTGCAAACACTACAACCAGATACATAAAACCCTACTTAAACACATGCTGCTGATGTTTGTTTTGTTTCTACTTATAAATCGTAACAGTGCATTTGCTTTTCTTGTTTGTATCCCTCAATTATTAGCAATACTTGTGTGTATTGAAATACTTTTTTACGGATTGTTTGTTTTTATTGATCATCGTCCCAAAATAAAACAAATAATCATCATTTTCCCTAAAGAATTTGCAGAAAGCATCTTATGCTAGAATGCATACATCAACTCGAGTGGGACAAACAAACACATGATTATTAAAGCCCGTGCACCTAATATGTAAAATCGGTCTTACCTTTGCCAAATTATTCGGAAAAGATTGCGAGATTAAGATCAAAAAGAAGTTACCGTTCGGTAGCACTTTTACCATCAACTAGACAAATTAAACAACAGTTCAACCTGTACATAGATGTAAAATCAATGCAGCCGTTTTTCTCTCACTCTACTCTACTTATATAAGTATTACTTACTGCAATCCCTCTTTAGCATACCTAGAGCGAGTCTAACTTATACGGCAGCCATTCTTAGGTGAAAACGGACGCATTTACACTAGATGCGTCTAACTATGCATTGAAAGCCATATCAGTTACTGAAACTAAAAAGTTTCATTTTCAATTGCTAGTAGGGAATACGAAAAACAAAGAGCAGTTTGTCCTGTGCTACAAACAGCACGCAGACGTAACTCAACCCAGAGCCATATTGCCCGCGTTTTGTGCGTGAAGTTTAGTGTCAAGGAGTCCTCCACAGGACAAAGCCATCGCTTACCCAACATTGCTAGATTAAAAAAATCACCACTCTAATCGTCCTTTCTATTTGATGCGAAACAAACGATAAAGTGAAAGTCCCCACATTATAGCAGAGCAAGTTAAAAACAAAGACTAGTCAAATAATTATTAAAAAAAAACAAGTAAGATCACCAATGAATCCACATATTTAATACTTGAACAGATAAATAAAAAATACAAACACAAACAAAGTATGAATGAAAAAATGGACTACAGCCCAACGAACGTGAACCCACCTTCTTCGAGAGAAAAAACTGTGAAACTTTTCCGTCAGGTTTGATTTTTCTCTCACCAATCTATATGTCTCTCTAGCCAGGGAACTTTCATTTGTATCCCTCCCTAAGCTGCCTCCCTGAAACTAAACGTAGTTAGTGTGTCCTCCCTTCCCGAGGTTATCTACATGTCTGCAAATCTCTGAAAGTGTTATTTAACTAACGATTATAATAAAATTAGGTTGAACATATGATAACAGAACAATTTTACATTTCATGGAAGAATCATACTGTTATACCTCCTAGATTTTTTTCGCTTGAAAAATGGAATTATTTTTATGAATGTGGAAACTCTTGTTTCACATACAAATACAAGATTGAAACAAATTTAACATCTATACATTGCATCTGCAAGGTCCTTTAATACCTCTTTTTCTCACAAAACATCGTTATACCCAGAGTTTGTGGCAAAATCTTAACTGGGAGATGGGAGTGACAAGGTAGCATCGTGCTAAGCGCAAAGCGAAGGTAATATTTAGTAGTAAGCAAAGATGGCGCAACATAATTACAACATGTAGTAGCCACTATGACATGATTTTTTATGATCTGTATGCCACGGTTAATGCCCAGTGCACATAGTTCTGACGACAAAAGTAGGTGAATTATACGCCCGTATCGAATCCGTACTGAAACTGTAGCTCAGTTAATAATATCCACGCGGGAAACTATCTGGTCGGAAAAAATAAAACCACTATCATAAAATTTTTAAAATTTTAGGGGTTTTTATTTTCGCTGTTCAAAAGCTGCGCTTAAAGTAACTAATTTGTTTCAACGTATAGAAAACTCAAAGTATTTTTTCTTATGCACGTGATATGGGAAAAAAACTCTCCAAATTACAAAGAGCGTTTTGGTTCTTTAAGTTTACTATGCAAAGAAGTTTTTAAAATTATTTGCAAATTCTATTCAATTTTAATGTAGAGACAGCTTAACTCTAGCAAACAGGGATAATTCGATTCACTTACCAAAATCTATGCTCCACGCCTCCAACACGATAGTATACACATGAATCTATATATAAATATACATATATACACCAACACGCGTATATACACATATTTAGAAATAACATTATTATATACATTTACCGTGCAAAAAACGCGTGTAAACACATACAAAAACAACACAACCATAAAAAATAACATAGAAAAATCACAAACCAAACAAAGTAGAAGTAAACGAAAATCACAAGTGAAACATTACAAACCAAATCACGAACCAAAGCTACGGTCGTCCTTTCTCCGGGTGGAGAAACTGGACTCTGAAGACTCTAGCAAGACAAAAGAGAGTGGATTACTACACCATTAAGAGGAAAGTTATTTTAAGTCTTAAACTAGCTAAGAAACGATAAAGGAAGTGCGTAATGAAATAACAGTTGGAAAACAGATTGCGAGTGTATTTGTGTGTGTGCGAGCAGTGTGAGCACTGTTAATGGGATGCTCATTTTTTCACATGCAATCACCGTTTGTAAAGGAACAAACACAGATCCTGGCAGGAGGGCACACTGATCACACACGCACGAATGAACCCTTATCTTGTTTACCTATAACTAGAAATACAAATCTGTTTAAAGCTATTTGCAAGAAAAACAATTCATGACAGATAAGAAACATTGTAAAAATCTAGGATACAGGGTATTTCTTGCAATTATTGAAAATAATGAGAAATTAAATACTTATAGGAGAAAAACGCATGTTGAATAGAAAAGAAGGGAGAGATTAAAACATAACTTGCATTTTTAAATACTATTACAAAACTTATTATTATTGCGAATTGACAAACGTAAAACTCATCATTATACATTTTTGCTAACATAATTCCTACCATTATTCTCTCTCTCTCTCACACACACGCATAAACACACACACACACATACACTCACACACACAAACACATACATTATTACCACGAAGGCGGAATGGTTCAGTTAATCAACTCGATTTAAGGTTTTAGAAGAAGGGTTCTACTGAAAAATGAAATAAATAGCAAAACCATTTACACAAAGCATTAATCCATACTATTCTATAAATTTAACGAACAACAAAACTCATTAAACATTTAACAACTAACACACTTAAATCGTGCGATCTTACGTAATAGAGAAGCAAATAAAGCTCGATTGTTGAAACAAAAAAAGAAAACATAAACGTTTTTTAGATACGACCCTCCGACGAATTTTATTGCTCCTTCTTTCTTCTTCTATTGTCTACTAGTGATTCATACGTTTTGATTCAGTAGCCTTTAGACGTTCATGCCTGTGAATAAGAGTCACACAAAGGGAAAACGATATGATGTTTAAAGAAATTAGTTTTGTGATATGAATATTTATAAAGAATAATAATAGTACTATTAAAATGATACTTAAAATAACAAACCCGAAACATCTTTATGAATTTGCTAATGGAAAAGAAACACAGGAAAAATGAAAAACAAAGTAGATTTCGTAGGCAGGTCGTCTACAGATGAAGAACAAGTGCATGAGGATGAGGATGGAAAGAACATGTTAGTACACAATAAAATGTGGATGGATTTACATTTTAGTAGAACAACACAAACACTCTAAACACTTATCAAGAACGATATACTTACATCAGAGATTTATTTATTCCAAATCGAATCGCCAGTAAATGTTTCAGTATTGTCATGTTTTGAAAGCAGCAACATCTTCGAGCAAACAACGGAGTTGTAGCTCTTTTCATAAGAACATTTACCATTGGCATTAGTAAATTCTTTTTTCCAAAGTGTTTAGCGGTATTAGTGCAGAAAACAACACAGCGCTCAATAGTGGATCTCCTATATGCGACGAATTTTTGCGAGAGAGGGTGTATTCTTTTCTAACCGAAGGCCAATCAACGCGTAGGATTATCCGGTGCGTTAGGATATTTTTCACACATTTGTTGCTACTTCATGGGGCCCATGGATGCCATGAGGAATAATTTTCGATGTGCTGCAACAAGTTTGATTATTAAAAACAGCTTCAAATGACTTTTGTAGTACCAGTTTATTTAACACCTTTACCCGCGTTAGACTTACGAACAAAACAATGCTACAGTTCACAAAAGACCGATAATACGCAACTAGATCCTGTTAGCTCGTAGGCAGCCAATGCAATGATGGTGCATCACGTTTAAAATGTAATATCAATCAAAGAGAAGCCAAAAGTGAGCAGAAAAGAAAATGCCCATTCACTAGAGAGGAAGTCAGTGCATGTGTTATCTGCAGAACTCCGATGCGTAGCACCATAACAAGTAAAAAAGCAAAAGGAGCAAAAGATGAAAAAAAATATATATATACCATATATACAAAGAAATTCTTTAAAATTTCACTTAACAAAATAACACAATGTGGAGACACCTGTACATTGCGAAATTTAACGCTTTGAAAACGAAACAAAAAATATATATGAATGATAATTTAGTATATTTAGTATAACAAAGATCGTACACGATAACCCTTAGAAGCAAAGCCGCAAATTCATAAGTTGTCTCGTGAGAAGCCTAGCCAAGCGATGGGAATGAAAAGGTTCACAGAGAAATAAGAAACGGTATAGGCGAAGAAGTAGAAGAGTACCAACACATACGGTTAATACTGGAAAGCAAACAAACAAAAATCTTATTAAATTAAACCAAATTTTTAGACAAATTTACTTTGTTTTCTTTCTCCTAACATTGAGAAAAGGACAACTTGTGGTGGAGTTTAAACATCTGATAATCGTTGACAATTACACCAACTTTCACCTGCACGAGACTATAAAAACTATCCATTATCCTCAAATGTAGGTAATGCACACTGCTTCGGTTCGCATTGACATCTCGTTTACCGTTTTCTTATAATCTTGATTTATATGTTATTTTAAATGTTCTGGAAATTGGAAAATTGGCTTTTTCGTTCAAATCATATAAAACATATTCCTAAGTAATCCACCGTTTCTTCGATGAAATGGTAAATGTGTCATGGTGGCAGACAGAAATTTGTGTCATAAGTTACTGTGGTATTTTCATTTCAAAAATCAGTTTTTGAATGTGATATGAGTGTTATAAAAAGCAAACATGCAACATCTAAAGAACGCACAAGAATTATGAGAACAATAAATGTTTTGCTAGGTTTAATAAAACATAAAGTTTGTTTCGAGCAGTTGTTTTAAGTCATAGCATGTACTTGAAAACAGCAAAACAGAAACGGAATAAATTTTTTTGTTCCATTAACAATTGTGAAATGTTCAACGCAAAATGTATGGTTTAGTACTGAAAATTTGTTAAATAATGCTTTTTTGTTCGAACGTTTAACATGAAGTACATTTAAAAACGTCTTGGTATCATTTAACTGATAAAAACATGAATGCAAAGATAGTCAACCGAACAACCGAAATAAGAAGAGAAAGTAAGCAAGAGTAGACACAAAATAATTAATGGGAAACTTTAATTATTACGACAATATGGTATTATAATAAAATAATATAAAGAACATTGAAATGAAGCCTTAAACCATGTATATGCTACATTAAAAGCCGACTGTGCACGACTTAATTAAAAGATGAAACGAAACTTATCCAAAGCAGCAACATTTGCATACACACATACACGTGCGCTTTCAAAGAACCACTTACACTTTCACCATCACACTCACACATCAAGTGGGAATGGGAAACCAACCGATAGTTACAAGTGGAGTCATCGAAAGCACCATTAAGACTCCGCAGTCGTTTCTCTATCTAATTCTAAACCCATGTAAATTCACCACCACCAAGACCCACAAACAAAACATCAACAACATTACCAACAACTACTACTACGACCATATTGAATGGTTTCAATCAAAGAATTTTCTCTTTAAAACTTTAAAACGAATTATAAGACAAATTGCACTGCTGTAATGCAGCGAAACAAAACGAACAAAGCTGCAGTAGTGCCGTGCATTGGGCACTGGAGGGGCACAACTTTAAAACAAACACAAATATCCAAAACACTACTATTATAATGGTATCATTCATTATTCTCTCTCCCTCTCTATCTCTCTCTTCCTCTCTATATCTTTGTAATCCGCAAAATTTGCGTAAGATAACGGTAGCACAGGGATCGACTTTTACTATTGATTTAAATTATGAAGCCGGATGAATGCTATTCGTTTGAGACATTTTTTTAATCTTAGATGATTGAGAGTCTCGAATGTAGTGAAACTACTTTAGTATCATACTGGTTGCAAATTACAAATAACTAATTCATTTTTTATATTCTAAGCCAGTCTGTCGAGCGCATTTTGTATTTTCTTTTTTACAAAAAAAATCACAACACAACAATTATTTGAAAAATATTCGTCTGTTAATACTTCTTCTACCATCCGTAATGTACATTTGAATACATTTGATCAACTACCCCAAAATTTGCAGAATCATCTCATTTAAGTGAGAAAAATTGTTTGTTGGCCAACATAATTAGTACACTTTATCCACAACTGAATCTGAAAAACCTAATCTGATTTTTAATACAACTAAAACTGAAGAGAAGCTAAAACAAACATGAAAAGCAGCTGAAATGCGAAAAGCCAGAGGCATATACATAAATATATATTTATAATGGATAAGAATTATTTATATCGAAAATCATACAGACCGGTAAAATCAACACACCGATACTCACACAAAACACATAACAATGTGAACCTAGACGAACAGCATCAAACATGAACTAAATCTTAAGTACAACAGTATTAGATATTCTAATGGAAAGTTCAGCTAGCAAAAATGAAACGATAGAGGTATTTGCTTTTGGTTTCCTCATAACAATCCTGCTAGTAGATACGTTTTGAGAGCAGTCAAATGATGTCCCGTCTCTCAACATCATAGAGTGATTACTGCAGTGATTGCTTAACAAGATTCACCACGTATTACAAGAATTGTAAAGGGAATGAACAAAAATTAACAACAAAAACCAATTTGCTAAAACTGTAGAAAATGCATACACAAACACATGATCTCTCAAGGTAATGCGACACGATGCTAAACTAAACCATATCAATCAGGTACTAAAACTAACACAGACTCTAGAGACAAAATGGGAAAAGGTGCAATATAAGCAGCCAAGCCAAGATCCTACGTGCTACATTTGAAAATTAAATGTACATTTTATTCACCACACGCAATTCGAAAAGGGTGGTGTAACATGTATCAGAATCTGCGAAGTTAAGTTTTTGTAAGCTTTAGTTTATTCAAAAAACGGCAATAACGAATTGCTTGACTTCTACACTTGCACCCTTCACTAATTCATTCATAGCTACCAAGCTTAAAGTACTTCATGAAACAGTCACCTAGAACAACAAAATGAAATGGCGTTGTTGAGCTATATTTAAAAGAATCCCCATTAATACAGTACTTCTAGACAAGTATATACAATCGTACAAGAATCTGACGCAAACCACGAAAACAATTCGCTAAGAAAACAAAATAATTGAATAAAGTACATACAGTAAAGCATTAAAACACCTCTTTTATTTAATTTTAACCAAATAACTGCGAACAAAAGCTACTGCACTTATATGTTTTTTTTTTTAATAAACTTAATAAACAATCAAGTTCATGCACAGTATGGAAGTACATATTCGATTAAAAGCATACTTAAAAGAGAAGATTAACCGTTGGCCTTTAACCACACATTTCGCACTGTGTTATCTTTGTTGTGGCGAAACCTGTGGAAGATAAAAAATTGATAAAATTGATAAAACGGATAAAACATCTGAAAATGGGAGAGAGAATTAAATTATTAAACGGTTGATACCTTTTCGTGAGAAATACTTGAATATTTTATAATATTGATTACAAATCTCTGCAATCCTGCAAAGAATTCTCTTCATTAACTACAAAACTCACATGCACACAAACACTTTTACAAGAAGAATACTAGAAATAGCGATTTTCATTACACAAAACATTCTATTTTACTTCCAATCTCGTTATAATAAGCTTTATTTTCATTTGTTAATAAATAGCTTAGATTAGAAGCTAAACTATATAGTGTCGAACGCTCGCGAAACAAAGCATCATGCAGGGCCCCTTTAGGTGACATCAGTAAATGCCAAAATCAGTTAGTAAGAATAATGAAACACGTATAAGTCTGTGGAACAAGGATGCTCGCCGAGTCGTTTTGAGATTAGCGCACTTTGGCGAAGCATACCGCTGATTCGCATTACAGTGAGAGTAGCGAAAGGGTTAGCAAACATTTCGACTGAGGTCTAAGAACTACGTATAAGCAACCAGCAAAAACGAATGATTAAGTAAGTGGTAAAACAACACGCGAGAACTGATGCCGGTGCAAGAAATATTAAGATGATTTAACAAGAAATAAAAACTAAACCTTGCACTGTCAATCACAGAGGAGGTAAATACTTACTAGTATGCAGAAGAAAGAATCTAATGACGCAAATAGTGAAGCACATACTTTATAGTATGCCACATGTCCTAGATATTGAACATTTGCAAAACCGCTACTAAAAGCTAACAGAAAAATGAAATGAACAAGAACGGATTACAATACTAAACAAGCTACACTAGCGTGAAGGACACGCGTCTTTATGAAATTACTTGCATTCTAATTAGTGAATTTAATGGGACAAGTAGAGGAATAAATGCTGTAACAAAACAACTTAAAGAGATGGTGAATTACAAAAAAGTATTTAAGTACTTATTATCAATTACTTATTAGTACGAGATAAATACACAGCAACCAACCACAACAAAACCCAAAACTCAATAAATTTAAAACAAAAACCATGCTCTTACTAAAATACAACTCAACTACAGATACAGCAAAAAGCATTGACACAATAAAAAAAAGGCGCAACATATTTGCAATGCGATACTAGCTTAACAATATACACGTCACATCTTCTTTTTGTTGCAACATACACTTATTCAGCAACCATGATTAGTGTGGTTGTACTACAAAAGTGAACAAACTAAGTCTAACTATGATTATTATTAGTATCTTTATTGCTGACATCACTACACTAGAAAATAAACAGGTAAAAAGTGAACAAAACCTTTTGAGGTATAGTTGGGGAAAACTGAAAAAACGCGAAAACGCTAGACAAAAAGTGCAGGACATAGCCAACAACAAAAGAAAAAGGAATAACACGGATCATTAAAATATTTTGTAGTTAAGAGGACCCACTTAACGCATGTGTTGGTCAGTGTCGTCGAGTTGTCACTGATAGACATTCACTAAACGCGGTAAAGCTAGAAGTATAAGAGGAATTTACAGGATAGCTGCCTGATAGTCTAGGACTACTACTATGAGAGAAAAAAAAAACAAACACAAAACAGGAACAGTAATGTTTGTTTTCTTTTTTTGCATTTGCAGCTGATTTATGAAAGTAACGAAAGAAAACAATATAAAACAAAAACAAAAAAAGCAAAATATATTCTATAGTAACAAGTAGAAACTCCTAGGAAAGTAACACAACAAAACAAGAAGAAAATGTCCATTGCAAAATGCTAACAGCGACAATTCGTTACGATTGTCTTCGATGATCAGAAAAATTATTATATATAAAAAGAAAAAAAACATATTATCTTTATAACAAAGAAAATTAACAAAATAAAAGTTAAAAATACACTTTTAAAATTTGGACAAACATTCCATGCCTAATATATATCCGAAACAAATTTAGAGAAAAAATATATCTGGGAATGGTAAGACTGTGTGTATCTGCCTGTAGAAAACTTTATTTTCAATTAGTTGTGTTAAACATGTTTTCATTCTCGAATCTGTCCGTTGATGTAGATCTCATTCTCAACCAAACTCAACAACATTCCCAACCAAAACATCTCCCTTCTTCTTATGGCGTATCGTTAAACTGTCTCATGAATAACAAGCCAATATCAAATGCGGTTGTTGCGCCAAGTAAGAAGAATTCAATAATAACGTAAAACTCTTTCAATTCTAAATGTCAAAACCACTGACCTGATTTGATGTTAATGGTACAACATCCAGTGTAGTTGCTGTAGTTCAAACTTATCACAAGTTGATAATATTTAATAATTAGTGAATATCCGTTGAGTGAAGCCGTCTTCTTTTAGTATTGTCTTTATTCTGCCTTACATCATGGTCATCGTTTTGTTTCTGTACGTACCACATCAATCCCGATCCACTGGCTATGAGTTAGCAAATGATTTAATTCCAAGTATGTTGGCTATAGTTTGTTTGTTTACTCTCTCATTCTCAAATTTTGTATATATTTTCAATTTCACAAATCATTTTTCGAGCGTTTTTTTATACACTAAGGATATCTAACTGTGTTTAATTGATTAGGTGCAACTTCTTTGATATACTAAAATATATGCATTTTTTTAGTAGAAGGTATCAGATTATTTATAAAATACTCAAGGGAAAGCTAATACAACAATTTCAATTGTCTTTTTCCAGAGACATGGTTTAAAACAAGAAACCAGAGTTTTAGTACAAATTACATCAATAGCTATGAATGCCAACATGTTGTACGTGTTGCTTTGCATCCGGATTGAAATAATACCGGGAATTTCCTAAATCCAGATTTATGGCATAACGCTTGTCTAGCCCTTAATTGTATATCATTTTCCCATAAATAACAGTTTAATCTCACCAAGCAACTGCCATTACAGTAGTCGAATGCAGCTGTAGAAGTGTGCTTTGGTGCGCCGGACATGTACAGATACATACAAAAAACAAATGCATACCGCATTCAAAATCCCCGAACACGGTCAAACAATGTGACAAACGTGTCAAACGACACCCCCAGCGAATCAACTTCGAGGCTTTAACGTTCAGTCATTTTTTCAGACCACCGCTAGGCTCCTCGGATAGAGCGGAAAACGGAATGCCTGATAGCCTGGGCGACGATTTTACCACCTAGGGCAGCTTTATAAAATTTAAAATCAATTACACTGACTGAAATTTTCATCGCATCAATTAATTTATATTGCCTCGTCGCTTTGGGCAACATTGTTTTGAGAGCAATTGTTTCAAATTTCACCCTCGACTCCCTGGAGCGTCGTGCGATGGCCAATAGTAGAGTTCGTGAAGTCCTGTAACACCTCACTACTGGCAATGAGAGTCTGTTAGCGTTCAGGTGCTCGACAGCGGTTGCATTTTTCTCATTAAATCATAATGACATTTTCCAAGCTCAACCAGTGCACAACAACCACCGACTAGGGTAAGTACCCCTCTCAGCATGACATGGGTAAAAACACCTCCATTAAAAGAAGTATTTTGTTTTCCACCACAAATACCAACGATGTCATACATAGTGTGACACGTGTGATGATGCAGGTAGCAGTTTTTTTTTATGAAATGCTTGGCTTACATATGGAAAACCAACATGAATTCGCCACAACCAATCTGCCATGGTTGCTGACAATAAAGTAGCTGTCAAAACTTGCATGAGTCCAAACAACGTGTGGCCTAGGGTGAAATGAAAAAACAGATACATATCTATATTATCACATTGCTACTGCCCAGGTGCCTGTCAAAATGGTTCAATATTGGTGACATGCCATGGCAATGCTAAGCTACCTGTATGATCACCTGTATGTGTCGTGGCAGGCAGAGTATGGGAACCAATCAATCCAAGCAATAGTTCAAGACTGTTGTGCAATCCTGTGATTTGCATATTATACGTTCTTTGCACTTATTTTACACATTCCTTTCAAATAAATTTGTTTATTATATTAGTAAATTATGCTTACAAATATACATTTGACTACAAATATACAATTTAAAAGAATCTCAATGTACCTTGGTGAAAAAAGGTGAAGTAATACACTTGAGCTAACAACATTTATCGACAGATAAATTTAAAATCTAGAATCTTTCTTGAAGTGAAAGAGAAGATGCCCAATAACCATAAAGAGCGTCGAAAAATCGTAGGGAAAGGGATAAGGGGTGAGGGTTTCCACATGATTAGTATGACTAAATGTACCTAAATGTACTAAATGTAAATGTAAATGTAAATGTACATCAAGAAGTAATCAAATACAACATAAGGATAGATCAAAATTCTTCTACGATTTATGTGCTGAAAATACTGCTGAATATACTTTTTATATGACTAAAATTTCGGAGGGAGCTAGCAAGTAAAATAGGAATATTTCTTGGCTTTCTCAGTACACCCCCACTGAATTTCACTACAGCTCACGGAATGGTTTTTTGAAACGATTGCTCCTGTTTATACACTCATTGGTTTTTCCTCTTATTCTCAAAAAGCATATCATTTTATGTATTATATGTAGTTTTTTTTATTATACTTGTAGTTTTAATCGCATTACAACTTCGAATCTATTATAGATCTCTGATAATCAGAGGGTAATAAAACAAATATACAGAAACAAATATACTAGAATACAGTACAGCGATGATTATGATTTATTTGTTCTTCACAATATTGTTCTCGAATAAAAGCGAACTTCCAAAGAATTCTATCAACATATAAACATTCGATTCATTATACGTGGTGCAAAACCATTTTGTTCTATTGAGGAAAATCGCTTCAATATCAGTAAATAATACAAACAAACCACAATTATCACGAAATAAAAGCATTGCGTGTGTTCTTCCTTGTGTAAATTTTTACTCATTGTGAGCATCACGTAACCGGATCGAAAATAATCCACATTCATGTCATGTATATGAGACAACACCCGATAGATTAGGCCTGCCGTTTTGAACGGGATTGAATACAGCAATGAGGGTTTAATAAATATATCTCGCCATAGCGAAATTATGTACAACATAACTCATAGTACCCGTGACTATTTTATGTATTTTTTTCATTTAGAATTTTACAGATGAGCCAAAATTTAGTGTATTCATTATTTCCATGTACAGTCATTATTTCTAACACAAGACAAGGACTTTTGAACATTTTAGTTTTCATCTATAATAGAAAAATCCCAACCCTAGCTTCTTTCGATAGCTCATACCGGTTCTTGTTAGAAAACATATATTTCAAACGATTTGTATAAATAGTGAGTTACATGTCATCTTAAAATAAAACTAAGTAATTGATGTCACCATACGTGATAAATGTACGATGCCATTTTTAAATAAATCTGTTCAGTGTGTTTTTAAGAGGAACGTTTCAAACAGGCCTTATTGCTTATTTTCAAAATGTATTTTGTGCATAACTTTACTTCTTTTTTATCATTTTTAATAACATTTGTTCCAGAACTTTTGATGCTTCTTTTCTCTGTATTTAAACACAGTTGCTACAATAGCAGAGTTTAAGTATAGATTTCAAACAGGAACGCTATTGTCACACATAATCTTTTAATATTTTTACAAGCAGTGATTTGAAATTAAAAACTGTGGACACTGAATTGTAATTTCATATGTAGTTTCATTATTTCATAATTATACACAGCAAATACACATGAATTTGCCCCTCATATAATAATTCTCCTGTGTTTTATTAATGGACTGAAGACAATATGTACATTTTCTAAATGAAATCGTAACAAATCTGAACGGAATTGAGGGGTAATTAAAACAGTTCCGAAATCAAAGGTTATTCTCTGGGAGGCACCTAGGTCAAGAAAGAAAAGACACAAACATTCGCCAAACGGAGAGTACTGCATAGATTTCGTTATTCATAAAAGTAATCACCTTCTTCATCTTATATACATTTCATCTGTCTTGCTCTTAGAAGAACCCCACGATTCTTCCCGTCTCTTGGCTCTAAGGATAACTTAAGGCACACACACCGACACACTTACATAGAACTATACTCTGACGCATCTGCAGAACAATGGCCGGCAATGGATTAACAGTGATCTATGCTTACAATAAATTTGCCTGGAATTAATTACAGTAAAACTTAAAATAATTAATTGTTGATCTTTTGCTCTATCGCTCTTTCCGGTACAGAAACAGCCAAGCACTTGCCGGGTAGTCTTAGGGTACATTTGCTACAGCCGATTCTTAACGAAAGCACAGTGCCGTTTCCACAGTCCGGCTACATATCTTTTCAAGGATCGACTAAAAAGGATTTAAGGAGTTTCGATAAGATTTTTTGCTCACGAAACACGACTGCATCAGGCACGTTCCAAAGCAAAGTGTCAAATTGTTCCACCGTTGCAAGTAATTACAGTCATTTATTGCACCGAATGGTTCCACATTGGCAATGAATTTGATTATGAAGAAAGCAAGGGTTTAACCGAATTGGAGAATATACTGAGGTTATATTGCAATAAAATGCTTTTCAAAAGACAATAGTGTAGTATTTTTAAAAGCGTTTAATTGCAATGTAACCTCAGCAAGTTTTCCACATTAAA
Source organism: Anopheles merus (assembly GCF_017562075.2). Taxonomy (NCBI): domain Eukaryota; kingdom Metazoa; phylum Arthropoda; class Insecta; order Diptera; family Culicidae; genus Anopheles; species Anopheles merus. Next base: position 11,919,413 of record NC_054083.1, read on the forward strand.
TTGTTTTACGGTTTACAAAAAAATACTGCACCATATTAAATATTGCTTTGGGAAAATCCATTAGGTAGTGTAATTACGTTGCATGTAACAAAATCTAAACTTTATCCCTTCCAAGAACTAAAACCACCTACATTAAAAGCTACGAACTACGTTAGCAAAGCAAAAAGCACAACTTTGCTGTTGTATCCCTCGTGGACATGGTCGTTTTTACAAGTGAAGAAAGTGTCCTGCCAGCGAAAATCCTGTCAGCTAGCTTCATCATTGCCCACAAAAGCCCTCTGGTTTATCCTGCCGCCATACCTATCCGTATGACCCGTGTCCTATCTCCAACACCGGGAAGACGCTGTTTATTTTACACTGAAAGAGAGTCAAAATGACATTTTCATTAAACCTTCGACCAACCTCGATCCAGTTCTATCCCAACCGTGTAGATGTGTCCGTGTGGTCGGGCGTGTCCAGTATTTGTTGCCAGTAAGCGTACCGGGGCAGTGTACTGTTTTTCTAGCAAAGACTAATGAAAACATTGTCGATTGTGTTTTTCTGGAAATAATTGGATTTTTCGGCAGCAACACACACACTCTGGACAATGAATGAATCTGTATATGTTCGAATGTGCGCGAGCAATGTGTGCATGTATGTACACTGTTACAGTGAGTTCCGGTACATCGGTGGGTTTCCGATGCATCCAAATGTCTCAGATTGACCACCGTCCTTGGATGATACTTGCTACCCTTTTCGCATGAGTACACAAACGACTAATACAAGTATATGTGTCTCTGATACTGTGCTCGCTTGATTTCAAACAAGACACATGCTCGAGATTTTAGTGACAGAATAGCATCAATGCGATGGTCAGTGTGGTGCTGCCAATCCTTCGCTCCCAAATTCTTCCATCATGATCCAGGGCCATCATCGACTCTAGACATGTAACAAGCTGAGTCTCACATTCATTCGACTGCTAAATTGTGTAGCTACAGCTTTATTGCTCCCAAAAGGAAATAGTTTTCCTCGGTCCTGATACAACATCTTGCGGAAGCCTGACCACTACTATTTACAGAAAACCATCTTTCTTTCCAAAAGTGCACATCGTCCTGTAACGAATGATAACGATAACAGTTCATGGAGACCACTTAATCTTGGCTCATGAGCTTGCAAACGCGCTTCGTGTTTTGGATGTTGGATAACGCGATCGAATTAGTGTGTAAACCACATCTCACCATAAGTTTTAAGAACATTGGATAACATGTTTGTCATAAAACTACACAATGAACATAAAACTTTCCCCGGATTCCCCGGAAGAAATTAAACAACAAAGTTGCTGTATGACTTGCACGGGTTGCTTGTGTAGCTTTAGTGGTTTGCTTTTCGAAATGGAGCTTGCCATCAAGTAGATCATCAAATATAATAGAACCGGTACATTTTACATTTTAGAATACTATCTACTACTACAAGATAAAGATATTTGGCTCATTTGGCTATCGGTAAATTAATATGCTACATAAACAGATTGCTACTTATTAAACCAAGAAGAACGATCAGATTGCTTTGTAGTTTTCATATCCGCTTGCATCGCTATGATGAATATTTTTATAAATATTGTGAATGAGAACTAAAACAAAACAATCCGCATTTAAAAGCGATGAATTTTAAAAGTTGAGAATAAATCACTGCCAAATGACAAATCAAACGTAAATATTATTACACCAGGCAAAACAACGAAATGCATAGATAAAGCATTATCCAATTTTGTTATCGTAAAAACGTGCTCTCCCAAATCCACTCAGAGCCTCTACAATCGTAAACTTTGCAACACTATTACCTGTTTCATCTGTGTGCGTCCGGGACCTAAATATACAACCATCGCTCGGACTACAGAAGTCACGGAGAAAAATTAACCAATTTGTTGCCGAACGTTGTCGCTCGGTCGTTGCTAAGATTACGAAAGGCAGTGTAATAAATTTTCTTATTTCACCTCACACGAAACCCCTGGACCCGGTACCACGATACCAGACCAACTCAAAACCAAAGGAAAGTGTGCAAACAGTCCAGCCTTCCAAGTTTGTGTCGACCCAAGTACACAGCGAACGAAGAAGATTAAAAGTAATGGTTTAATATAATAGCAAAGTTTATACTTAATTACCGACGGTGGTCACCGGAAAAGCTCTTAGTGAAACTGACCGCACGGAAATCACTGGAATACTTCTTTTTCCGCTTTCACTTCCAGAAGGACACAATGGGATGGGAGAGGCGTAGCTTCCCTTGTTTCTCGATCTCTTTCCCTCTTTCAAGGCTGAGCGGGCATGCCAATTTGTGAGGTCCTTTATTAAATTTTTGGTTTTATACCACAACAGTTCCCGTGACGTCCTAGGCGTTTATGTTCTGTCATAAGAATGTTATGAAATCGTAAAACACGATCATCAAATATCATAGCCCTTCAACGGCTTGGGGATTCTTTTGATGAAAAAGAGATGAGATTTGCTCCATCTCTTAAAGAGGGCGTTGCTACTTTTTCGGTAGTTTTAATTGATTATTTAATCCATTCCGCTGCAACACCGTTATTACCAATTAATGAGCCCATATTGCATCGACGCGTTTGTAGCGCGTTTGGTGGATTTTATTGTCCGGTACCTTTTACCAGGGAGCTTATATCACGTCCCCATCAACTATATGATCACATTTCACGACGACGATACTTGTGGCGGTAGAACGCTGACCAATGAAACCGGAGACAATCGTTTACGCTTCAAGCTGCAATACAAAGGAAAGTAAAACGCATATGTTCATTATGACTCAATAAAATGGCACAAAATATTGGCATTAAATTTTTTTTCTACACGCCAGAGCCAGACCTTCTGGAGTAAAAAGGTTCTAGGTATTGTTTCAATATGCGATTTATTGCCTTTGAAAATATTCTGTGGCAGCAATCATACAAGTTTCATGATGTTACTCGCCGCTCATCATGAATAATATAATAGTATTTCAAGGTGAGAAAGAAATATTACAGCAACATACGCGAGTCAAGTGACAGTTTTTAGATGTAGGGTAATTTTCTGTTAGTAAAATACGAGATAGTCAACAAAATAACTAATTCCATTTCTTTAGAGCTTTGTTTTAGTAATGGGCAAAACGGCTCCGAAGCCGGAGCCGGCTCCATTAAATAGTGCTCACCAAACAAACCCCATAAATTATACTCCTTGGGTTTGCCGTTAGATAATCAAAATGAAACTCACGCGCTATGCTTTCCACCAAAGTACTGCTGCATTTGGGTGTCACGGCCACAAGTACAGCCCCCTAAAATGTTGGCTTGCTCAACACGTCGGATACGATGTTGTACTGAACTTCTGACACGTCACGTTGCCACACATCGAGAAGTACGATCGTGCGTGTCGAAAACCGTTCAATAAAAACCCTCCATCCAAATTGCCTCCATCACTTAGCATTTTATCGTTTATCCTGTTGTCGAAGCCATTTCCACTTCCGCTTCCGTCACCGTATGGCAGGAGCGATACTTCCTTCGCTCTGCCATGCGCTACCAACAGCTTCATGGCCACCAGTTGCCTGCTGCTTGGAAGGAGAACGGCAACTAGAGTAGCATAAAATCTCGGCACTCACTCGTTCGAAAGCTCATTATAATTTCAAACGCCTACGTCCTACGCCCTCAAAAGATGGCACTGGTTCAAATGCTGCTTTGAAGAAGGACTTTGCGCAAGGGCATCGCAATGATCAACGAGAGCATAAGGAATAGCCGATACCAGTCGATCCGAAAGAGTGTGAACCTGTTACGGATCGCCAATCGTTTGGTGAATGCAACGTTCGAGGAACGAGCAGAAAAAATCTAGTCTACCACTTCCTGCATTCGGAAACGGCATAAAAATTTCCAATTATTATTCTGTTCTAGCATTCGGAAAGACATGTGTTTCCTATGCTAACATCGTTCGGAACGTTTGCTTCATTTTCTGAGTTCACTAAGGAAACTTGGAAGCAAATTCCAGGCACACACAAAAAAACTCTTTATGCAGTACGGTCTAGTCAAAAATTGAGTTGCATGTAGCATATGACAATGTACCGTATGGTGCGAATAATACCAGACGTGAAAATTTGGAATGCTGTGTACCTGTTTTTACCTGTTGCCTTACTGAAAAAGGGTTTATTTTTAACAGCAAAAATGTACGATTCATAACTTGAAACAAATGTACAACAATTTTCTGTTGAAAAATAAAATTATATAACGAAATTAAGTTCTACTCGTGACAATAGATTCACTTTTGAAAATGAATGCAAATATGAAAATGTGTAAACATATTTTTTAGGACATTATTGATCCAAGTGGACCAGCATGATGTTTATCCATGTGCTAGTTTTGCTCTCTCAGGACCAACGTTAGCGGCTTAATGCTGAACATTGCTGATGAGTTGACGTTTATCGCACAATCTCTCGTAAAAAAATATCATAAATATAAAAAAAAAACATTATCCATCAATTTATATGTGATAAATTCGCTGCACTCTGAAAATATTTGCTAGCTAGATGATTTGAGAATAATCTTCTGAGTAAGTGAATAAATCAATCTTCAAAATCGGTGTTATAGATATTTACTATTTATTTTGTTTCTGGTTTGTACACTTGTATATTGGGTGGTTGACTACTATCATCTTACAAATGCTAGCACCTGCTATCCAGGACAAACACACTTAGACCCCATCATGCCAGCATGCTACATTATCAGTGTAATTGGCCTAAATTCAATGTTTCGATCGCCACTAGACGGCGTAATTGATTATAAATTTGGTATTCTATGCAAATTTTATATATGCCAGAGGCGTTTAATTCTTACAAACATGCATTCAAAGGCGTTTTATTCTTAAAAGCATGCATTAAGCTGTAACGGTTCAATGATCGATAAAATTGATATGAGCAAACAGTCAAATAGATTATATACCCAAAATATATTGTGTCCATGCCGATTGTTCCGGTAGCGTGGGTTCTACACATTAAATCTGAGATGTGTTCCAGGGCATGGGTTTTGTTGCAAGAACAGTATGCATTAGGTATCAGCTCTACTGCCTTATTGGTTCAGATTCAATACCAGAACTTGTATGGGTTTTATATAAATCGGTAAGATCGGTGCGGGCTGTGGATCAGTTCATTGAAAGGTATAGGCAGGAAACAAGTTTCATGAATAGTATGGATTAAGGATCAGTTCCTTTGCTTATACGGAATAAGTTTCTGGGCTAATAAGGTAAACTTCTAGAAAAAGATATGATTCTAGCACCAGATCAGCACCACTAAGAATATGGGTTCAATCTAAACTCCATCGGCCTCAGCACGTTAAATAAAAAGTCTTTAGCCGTAAACGGCATGAAAAGTTTTTTGAAGAATTGAATAACCCAAAACAGCACTTTATGAAAAATGTGCAGTTCAAGCAGGAATTCCTTTCCCACACTACACAACCTTTATTTAAGCCACCCTACCTGGTGAAAACATAATCATACCAATTTTATCATACACCAGTTTGTTTGATTTGCCTTTGAGGCGTCAAGCGTCATTTCCACCCGGTTTGTCCTATCGCAGCGCCAATTTTTATCTGAACAAACGTACGCTTGCCGGGGTTCTGTTTTCCGAACGGTAATATATACACTCCACCAAACAAATTACGGAAATAATCAAATAACTGTTATGCCGTAGCAATTTGAGTTCAATTTGTAGTGTCGAACGAAACGGAACAGGAAATTTCATGGTGCCACACAACCATATTCACACCTCCAACAGTTCGTGACATAGCTTGGAAAGGCTACACGATGAGGTTTATGCACGCGAGCCTGTCCGTAAATAGCGGCGAAAGAAATTCGATTATTGCCATTTTATTGGCTTCACTAATCGTACCGAGTGTGCAGCATTGTGGAAAAATTCAGGTTTAAATTAAACATTAGATAACGAAACGCACTTTAAGGAACACAGATATAATTTATCATTAAAGTAAATCTATCAAAACAAGTAATCCAAAGCAGTAGGGAAAATAGTAAAACTTTAACGCCTATTTCTTACGCTTTAATTTGAATGTAAATCATTTGACGCTTTAATTCAACCATAATAAATGCGTTAATGAAAATAGCAATATCAATCTTGAAAAATGCGAAAAAACAGCAGCATTAAATAAAAAAATTGCACTGTTTCGAACTTCATCTGTTCAAATTTTCTTAAAACGCCCAAATGATAAATTTGAAAAAAAAAATATCGGAGAGACTATCGATTTGACTCGTTCAATTACAGTACAGTTCAGCTAGAGATCACTACCCTTACCAAACGATCGCAATTTTTCTGCTACGTGATGCTACATTTCATCAGTGTTGCACTAGATGCACTGTCGCATAGAAGACAAAGCAACCAAATAGTGTACAAATGTGGGGAAATAAACATGAAAAGGGAAAACAGATTACCAAAAAAAACTATGAACGAAAGTAAATAACTATGCCAGTCGCATACTAACTATTCATTAGACGCGGTAGAGGTAGAATACGCCCTTTGTTTGTTAACCCACGGTTCTCAGACTGCATCTGTTATTGAATATAATGTTATCAAGAAAAAAGGATGTTTTTTATAGAAGATAGGATGAATGGTGAATAGAAGACAATTGACAATTAAAATGTATTGAGTTGATAAATTGATAAAATAAGTTAAAATATATTTCACAGCCAAAAAACCCTATGATACGCATTTTTTTTTTTGTTATAAATACCGGAATCATATATTTGTCTGCACCAATGAATACGCTATCTATGAACCATCAACATGTTAATGATAGACATTTGGCTAGAATTCACATATTGTTGTAAACAAACGGTGTTTACACCAACCGCCGCTATCGCTGCGGTTCCTAATGTCGACTGGTCGACATACGTTATAAATTTGATTGGATTGGCTAGAACCGTGGAGAGTATAGGACGAAGGGGAAAAAATATAACAGGGCGAAATTATGCGCAACAAGTCTCATTGGTATAAAACCAGCAAGAATAAAAAACACTCTTTGTATGGTTCGCAGTAGAGTTCCTAAACTACCTTTTTTTACACAAACCAATCGATATGAACATATCATGCACAAAAATTGTAAAATTGTAACTGTAACCTTAAAGTAGCCGCTTCAGTAAACCAAATAGTTGAAATGTCGTTTAGTCAATTTATTATTCAAACCCTAACACCAATTGAACTACCTTTCGTTATGATTCATTAAAATAATTTTATTTATTGCTAAAAATTCAATCACCATGTTTTACTAATCATCACATAACAAGCTGCTGAACAAAAATACGTACCATTTCTCTTTCAACCAATTTTTACTACATTTTTACTTTAAAAGTACATTTTTGCTTTGAACATTTTGAATGAGAGCAGCAAATTAAACCCCCAACATCCAGTACCAGAAACAGTACCACCAACACTGTTGGTCAACAAATTATCATCACTCTTCACGTCGATGTAAAAGGAATTCATTTTACGCTGGCATGATTTTACGCCATGTACAGTTTTCCTGCAAATAACTCGCCACATAAATTGCCTTTTATTCGAAACAATCTCATTCAATTTCCGATCCGTCCGCTTCAACCGTAGCCTGTCGGTCACTGCTGACGATGTGCACTTGCGGTGGTTAAACAGTCGCTCTGCCGATGCATCATCGAAGAGCAAGCAAAGGACGGAGTTTTGTATGCGCAGGCGATCCAATGTTTCCGAAACATATCTCATTAGACGTTCATATCTTCCGCAGCAAACAGGAAGTCAGTTCAAATAAGTTTTAATTGTGTTACCGGCAAACATGGCGTCGAATACTTGCTGCCGCATTGCACGATTCGTATCAGGCTTGGCATTGACCGGGTCCATCACATTCTCTTGTGGCGGTATCGTCAGAACTTATAAGCTACAATCATGATGATGCTTTGTAAATACAATATGAACGCTAGACCTTTGTTGCAGTTATCGCCTGTACACATGTATTTTGTAAAAAGGGGGTTTAAAGCGTAATAAAACAAATATACACACATTAACCAATATAATAGCGCAGGTCAGTTTGCAACAAGCTATTGCGGAAAATAATTTATTCTGATGTAAAGGCCGGGAGATATTGTCCGTACTCGCTAGTGTAATTTCACGTTTCACTAGCGCACTTGGCGGCGGCTGACCGAAGCATTTGTCCAAACAATTTGGAGCCGCTTAAGAAATTTGTTATTTTTCCATGTTCTTTACTTAAATCGGACAAGAAAAGCTATGTTAAAGGTAGATACACATGTTTTGCACGCATTGCATCCATTTTCGCAATAAAAGACGATGAAAATAATACTTTATTTTGAGATTCAGCACCACCAATCCCTCGATGATCAAAAAAAGCTTCCGTCAGCCGCCGCCAGGTGCGCTAGTGAAAATCAAAATTGCTTTAGCGAGTACGGGTAATGTCCCCCGGCCTTAAGACTGACAATAAATAATACATAAAGGACCAAAAAAACCACGCCACCAAAATAATCCTTGTTAAAAGTTAGTCGCGTGATGCCAGACAAAACTGAATAAATTTATACTATGAAAGCTTTATGTTTCCCAGTACATAATTGAGATTTTTTGAATTTCACACCTTCTTAAACTGTTAGCAGTTAACAGTTTGGTGTAGTACATTAGGAAGTATGTTTCTGAATTGAGATGCAAACGAAGTCAAACCGGATACGCACATTATTTCTTCATTATTGCGTTTTCTTGTTGTTGACACGTTTTGGCACGCGGTACGATATAAACAAACACCTGTCAGCGAATTGAAGCGAACGGATTAACCGGAGCGATTCCACCACCAAACGCAGATTGGCACTAGCGTACGATAAGGAGATTAGGCTGTTATAAGAGCGAGATAACTAGCGCTTCATGCTAAGGTCGCAAACCTAAGCGGAAGGGTCAAATAATGTCGAGTTTGGCGTAATTAGCAGCACGCAGTTACAAATCAAACACAAGAGAGACCGGACAAATTTTTAAGCGTGCGCATAAAAATTGAATCGCCGTTGTCAAAAAATAATGGAACTAAAATTATTTATTTGTTACTAAAACAACACTTGTTTCATACCGATTTGCTTCAAACCGCTCCTTTTGTCCGTTAGATTACGGTTAGAGTTTAAGCGAAATTAATTAACTTGCTTATGATTGTTATAGGTCCCAGGCAGTTGCGTGGTACAGTCGTCACCTCGAACGACTCAATAACATGCCCGTCATGAGTTCAAGCCCAGAATGAACCATCTCCCCGTAGCAAGGATTAGACTATCCGGCTACGTGGTAATGAATTCAGTCTCGAAAGCCTGTATAGGCCGGCATGTCGACGTAGGACGTTACGCCAAATAGAAGAAGAAGAAGAAGATTGTTATTACAGAATTATAATCCACCAGTCATTCAACAATGTAAGCAATGAGCCAGTGAGCAATATTTTTGCGTAGTAAATTGCAAATTTTGACAGCGACAAGTTTATTATTATTTGATAATTTATTAAATCGGGCGGTTCATTCCACCGCCGTGGTGCCTGGCTGAAATACTTAAATTTGAGATCCGGCACGACCATTCCTCCGACGACCAAAATAAGCTTCCACCAGACGCCGCCAGATGCGCTAGTGAAAATCGAAATTACACTTGCGAGTACGATCAATGTAGCCCGGCCTTAAAGATCGCAGACGAAGTTGAACAAACGGAACATGCAGCTTATGGTGTCACGGGCGCCAAACGAAGTCCGGAATGCAGCAATTGCAAATGTCCTGGATCGTACAGCTGTACCTACGAGAGAAGCATAGTCGATACTAAGCATACATAAGCATATCGTTACAACTCCCGGTGATGAATTCCAACCTTTCATCTTTTATATTGAATATGGTCCACGAGATAAATAACAAATATCACTATCTAAAATAGCACCTATATAGTACCGGTACTCACATACGCCTCTGAGACATGGACACTGTCCAAATCTGACGAAACCCTCTCAGCCGCGTTTGAGAGGAAGTTGCTCAGAATGATAATTGGCTCCGTATGTGTGGAAGGACAATGGAGGAGCCGCTAGAATGACGAGCTATACGAGATGTACGGCGACCTCACAGTCGTGCAGCGTATCAAGCTCGCCAGGCACCGGTGGGCTGGCCATGTTGTACGCATGGAAACGGACGACACAGCCCGTAAAGTCTGTTTAGACCGTCCGCAAGGACAGAGGAGGCGTGGTAGGCCCAAACTGAGGTGGCAAGATGGAGTCGTCTAGACGTCCGTCATTAAGGACAGGACAACGGACTGGCAGACAAAGGCGCAAGACCGTGGGCGGTTTCGGACACTCCTGAGGTAGGCCAAGATCACAAAGCGTTTGTAGCGCCGGATAAGTAAGTAAGTAAAATAAACAGTAATGCCCTTGTATACGTTGACTCAGATGTCTTTATGATAGATTGGAATACTATTAAAACCATCAAATGCAGTAAGTGTTTGCTATTTGGGAAGTTTTTACTTTCCAGTCAGTGGACAGATGTTCGTTAACTGAAATCAAATTATAACAATCAAAGCAACCTATGACGATCAAAGCAGCAACGATCCAAGCCTATGGTTTTTACTTTTTAGGCTGCTGCCAGGCACACCAAAAAACCTCCGTCACGAGAAAATTTACAAATGAAATGTAACGCATTGTAACGCTCTTTTTTCGATCGACCCATTTCGGTCCACGCGTCGGCGAGCAAAAACCTAACGAATTACTGTAAGCATGCTTCTGCAGTACGAAACATCAATATAACACAGGAATTGGATGTAAAATGCTGAACAAAACTCTCATTCTCTCCATAGCAACGTCCATCGCTAAACATAAACAATGTTCACTTTAACTGTCAAAATTTTCCCATGGCTTTCTGTCAATTTACTCTAAGCGCTTCGACCTGTTCTCTTTCAAGGACCTTGGAAATAGACAGCGAAATGAACTCTCTGTCAGATGACGCATCACAGCCACCAGCTGATGTGCAATGTATACAAATAACGAGTGCAAAATCGTAACTAAATCCATTAAAGAACTTCAATTTTATGTATTTTGTTAATTTTCATCAACGTTCATCATTTCCTTCAATTTGTGAATGTTCCGATACTCTTTTCGAGTGATTTAACGTGCTTTGAACAACACACATGTGTCAAATTAATATGAAACAAATCTTTCAACCTGGCCAGCAAAGATCTTTCACGGTTATTTTTATGATTCAGAAACATATTATACATATTGTTATAAGGATATTTTTCGTTCAATTTTTGTTTACTGTTTAAATAAAGAAGAAAGCAACTGCCAGGGGCCTCGTTTATAAGGTTATCGCAAAGATAGCATATGCATGTGTTTCAGTGAAAGGTAAACATCACTTGACTTGAGTAAACATCAGTAGCTGATGTGAAGTGAGCCTGTTAATTTTATGTTATAGTTTTATTTTAGACTGTATCAAATATTTGACATAAAGAAATTTGATGTGTACAGATTTAACATAAAAATATTCGTTGGAGATGGTGTATTAAAACAAAATAAGATTCTAGATTCAACAATACAACCTTAATGTTGTTCAGCGATCTAAATTACCATCCCATGTGGTTGAAATATTGTTCGTTGGGGAAAAATATTATAACTTAATAAAAAAAAGGTTGAACAAACATAAGAATGCATTTTAGTCATTGCTTTTTACATCAATGCAATGTCTTCCATATTCTTCCTCTCTCACTAAATTACTGAGTAATTTTGAATAATAGGACGACCTAGTGATGGGAGTTCCGGATTGGATTCATGAATCCACTCCGACTCCGACATTTTTAATCCGGATCCAACTCCGAAATAAATATGGCTTCGAATCCAGCTGCTCCGAATGAATATAAAGGAATGTAAATTAGGAAATCTAGTTGTGTGTTTATTGTTTTGACTAATCGGCAAAGGATGGTGATATTTACACAACTTCAAAAAAAGGGTGAACATTATTTCATCCCAAACAGCCCTCCCCCCTCCCACTAACTGTTAGAGTTGATCCGGATTCGAATCCAACAGTAGTCAGATTCGGAACAATCCAAATCCGGCTGCTGAACAATTTTGCCCATCAGTACAACGACCCCTCGCTGAACTGCGGCCAACGCACCGTTTTGAACATTAAACAGACTCGTGACACAAAACAAGTTTGATATAACGGTTTTAAATTGTGAAAGATGTGAACAACAATCGATTGAAGCTGAAAGATCTCTCTATGCATTATTCAAAAAGTGCACTAACCAAACAAAGACACTTCACGTGACACCAAAATACGTTTGACCGAGATGAACTCTAAATCGTCACCTCGTGCCATTCCGTACTATCATCATTCCTCAGAGTAGCAGAGTGCATTGGACGAAATCAGCACACCAATTTGGTCGTGCTGCGTTTTACGTTCCTTGCACGGAATTTATAACTCCCGTTTTATAACCCGTCGGGCAGGAAGCGAATAAAAGTTTCTAGTGCTTCAACTACTTCAGGCGTATCTCGTTATATTTTTATATATTGTGCACACAATCTGGCATCCTTCTCGTGATGGTTGAGCTCAACTCGTCATCCGATTCCACAGATCGGTCGCCTAGAAGACATGATTACGTATAAGGAAGCATTGACTAAGGGTTTAAAGTTGCGGGAATGTAGGTTCCTACCTTGTAAATTTAAACTGTAGTGAGACAGTGAATGTAAGGCATATTAAACACAAACACTTCATGTAAACTGTCATTTGTGTAACTCTTGCATATGAAAATCAAATTTTACTTTGTGTTGAGCTTTATTGTTACTCCTTTCAATTGATACGACTCATATTATCTATTTAATAGAATGTGACATCATCATATTTTAGCTTTATAACATAATATTACAACAAGCCGTTGCCGTTTAGAAAGATTTTTTTACAATACTTTAATTGCTTACATATATTTTTTTTTTTTCAAATCGGTTCAATATCTAGTGATGCTACTGAACAAATACTCAAAATTAAGATTTGTTTCACTGTTAGCAAATAAAGGGAACAATTAAAAAAAAAGTAAATATACTTGATTTCTTTTCATACTTTGAAATGCATACTTCTTTTCCGACTTGTTTTATATTATTACTTTATTCATTACCTTCAATCCCTAGCCCCTTGGTAACCAAACTTTCATTTGCTGGAGAACAAATCTTACCCAAACAAAGAGAAAAACTATTCACTGTGAAATGATGCGAGCACCAAACCGAAGCAGACCGAGAAATGATCGCTTCTAAACCTAAAACATCACCATCAGAAAAGCGATATTTTGGTGCACTCATAAAATTTCAAGATCTGCAACTTAACGGTTCCTCCATTTATGACACTCGGTAGCAGCAGTATGCGCAAGGTTGTTTGTATAATTCTTGTGTCTCTATTGCTGTTTTTTTCTTCTGAAAGTATGCTAAAGACGCTTATCCCGTATATATCTAGTTCCTGCTCCTAACCTACTGTCAGAAGCAGATTCTTCAACTTCAACCACTAATATGGTTTTTGAACCACATACATGTTCTTTTTATTTGCACAACAGTATGTTTACCTACACTTTGTAACAAGTATCCGATTATTAGTTCCATTTTTACACTATTTTACAAAACTTTATACTTTATGATTAAATATAAAAAACATTACATTTATAAAAGATGCATTTTATTAGTTCAAACCTAATTGCGAGAATGTGTCTGCGTTTCACAATCAGTAGATTTTTTGTTTGAGTAATATGCTTTTAGCATCAGGAATTCTAAGTAACATGCTTCACCATTATACAAAAAATTACGATGTGTAGAAACTACGCGGATGCTTTGTTCGTGTTTTTTTTTCATCCTCACTCCGTACGCGCTCGTTAGCATCACGACCAACAAAGGTCTTCACAAGACTGTTTGCTTGAAACATTACCATTTTCGATGTTGCCAGCATTTTCATGAACCAACCATTATTAATTGCGCTATCATGAATAGGCGTTATTCCAAGGAAAAACTAACATATGCTCCACCAAACAAGCAGACACACGTGTACGACACGATATTCTCCTACATCCATTGGGCAATTTGGATCGTATCGCATATTGCAGACCTGTACCTTACTTGAATCATGCTGCATCCGACCAAAGCTTATGAAGTATCTCATTACATATTAGGTTTCTTCTCTAGATGAAAACTATGACCATCATGGCTGCTCATGACTATCATTTACCAGATCCGAGTTTTCCACGATTTTTGGGTAAAAGTGCTAAGTCAACCTGAGAGTTTTTATTTTCACTGTACAAAACGTTCCCTAGGTAACGATCAACTTTTACGAATGCAATGACGATCACCTCTTTAAGCAACAAATTAGATTGTAAGTCAATTTAACACATAACAGGAGCGTTTATTTATTCTAAGCTGCGGTAAAATCAGCCTCTGTTCAACGGTGACTACTTATGCTGGATACAAACCTCAATGCGTTTCAGTTAAGCAGAGCATGTTTAAAGTTGCGTAGGCGATGTGTAAGCTTTTTTGAACTGTTGTTTGATAATTCAATGTCTAATTCATGTTTCAACTCAAATGCTTGAAACTTTGAACTATTGTTAGATAATTCAATGTATAATTCATGTTTCAACTCAAATGCTGCGCATCTTTATTCTTTGAAAATCAACACGCATTTTTTTAATCTCTAAATAAATCATTAAATTTAATTTTGAAAACATATTAATCATCGCAGACGGTTCCAGCTAAAATCCCCTGTGAAAAACACTCCATATAATAAGATGAAAATGACAGTGGTGGAATAGAAAATTATTTCGGACAAACTGAAGCAGTACGCCAGAATTACAATTCGTATTATGTGGGATGAATTGTGTAGCTCACATCACAAAGTGTCTTGGTAAACCGTGTAAAATGTTCATATCATACAAAAAGAAAATCAAATTATTAACAAATAAAAGAAAAATCCTTAAGTAATTCGACACAAATTTTACCAAATTTGTGAATAATTTGTGCTTCGGCATGTTTTTAATTGAAAACATAATGTCTGGATGCATTTAGCGGAATAACATGCATAATTATTTGAACAATTTTAGGACACAAACACATTGATGTTATTCCTTTGTTAATTTAAAAAATAATGGGCAAAGAACAAGTTCCTCGTTAGGTAACAAATATTTATTATGTGCATGGTTGGATGAGTGACTAAATGTCGTTCGTCGCTCAAAGTTTCGCGTTGCAGTGGATACTATTAAACCTGCATAACATATCTGTTTATGCTAAAAATGAATGATTCATTTTATGTTCTTTAATAATACCATTGTTCATTAGTTATCGATCGAATTGGTGAAACAAGAACCGACACACCAAGAGCAACGGCTTTGCCTAGCACACACAAGTTTCGCGTTATAATTAAATAAAGCAGTTTTAAGTAAAACGTAGGGGGTTTGCGCGATCAAGCACAAAAACCTTTAGTACATGTTGGCTTTTTCATATTATCTATTTTTCGTTCCTCAGTCGCTGTATTGCAAAACAAATGACTGTATAATTAGTAGTTGGATATAAATGTATAATATAAAATCAAAATGTGAAAGCTCAGCACTACTATTTCTCATAATAAAGAAACGACTAAAATTATTTATATATCCTAGCCAATTAAATTCCATTCATTACGAACAACAATTCGTTCTAGTCAAAATGTTGATCTGTGTGTTATCATTAATCTTTGATCGTATTCTATGATTGGAATGTTTTATGATACTAGCCAGCTTTTTTATATGGTGTTTGACTGTTGGCATTTGAAACCACGTCAAAACTTACAAGAAAAACACACACAAAACTACCCTAAGATTTTCCGCCTAAATTATTTCACCCTGAGAAAATTGTAAGCAAACGCCACTTCATCGAACGCTCGGTCAGTTTGGCTCATAAAGAATTGATTTTTTTTTGTTCCAGCCTACAAAGGATTTTTAATGTACTATAAGTACTAAAATTTATCCAACAGAAAAAAGAACAAACAACGCTACATTCACAGCAACAACGATTTCAAAATACATATTTGTTTGTACAAACATGATGAAATCAAATATGAAGGAATGTAATTTTTCCACAGACAGGCTGTAATTTCAGCTTCTTGGCGTAGAATACAAACGAGTAATAAATTTACATCGCAAAAAGCTATAGATGATAGCATCTCCTGTAGATGATCTTCTATAAAGTATTCTATAAATTTACATATCCCAAACCTAGTTCAAAATAGAGTTGACAATTACTGATGCTTATTCCTGATGCGTACTCGACTGAGCTGGACGAGTACGTGTTCCTTAAGTAAACTATCATGACCTTTTTTTAAATATGTTTATTTCTTACTTTTTAAATGTGATTATCAAATACATTCGATTAGATTCACACTATAACATCCTGCAATTTCTCCATAAATTTGTAGAAACTGTATTTAGTTTATACATGCTCAATCGATTTTCCATCGCTTATCTATACCATGCTTAACGCTATTGATGTTCCACCGGTAGACCCTTTGACGGCGCTACACAATGCTCCAAAGTCATGGCGACACGACCACAATTGGGTGGCAAACACGGACTCACGTTGCCTAGACAGTAATTAATGTTTTCAATGGCAAGATGATATGAGCTAAATTTTCATTTCACTCTGTTTGCTTGCCTTTCCGCTACAACGGACACTTTGATGCGACTAAGTCATGCAAAATGATGCTTAAGGGGCCATACTCCTTAACGTAGCTAGATCAGTTCATATCTGAGCGTGATGTTCCAGTAGTGTGTTTCGAATGTATCAGTGAGGTAATTATGGGATACCTAGGCTGAGGAATGGTAAATTTACCCAAAACCTCAATACTACAAAAGGAGCCCTTTTGGTGAATCCTTTAAACTCATGAACTAATTCCAGTATAATTATGTTCCAGAAAATTTATTATGTGGATCCTAATATCAAATGCTACAGGGAGTGGCTCGATGATGAAACCGATGGACTTGCTGGCTTTCAGCAGGTCAAACGTGATCGATTCCCATCCGGAGAACGTCCCCCGTAGCACTGTCGAGTGACTGTCGGGTCGATATGACCGCCTATGTCGTTATGCCAAAGAAGAACAAGAAAAATAAAAAAAATGCTAAAACCGTAATATATGGTTACATACTTGTAGTAGCAACATTATTACTAACTTGCATGCATTTCGTAAATTATTTCAAGAGTTTTTATTTAATGTAAATTTTGTGTAAATTATGCAAATCTGAGTGTAATATCCGCTTTCTACAAGTACGCAACCAATCTTTTGGAAATACCTGTAAATCATTCTCATCGATTAAACTTGCAAAAGACAATGTCAGCATAATTAGCCAAACGCCCACCTCAGTAGCTCTCTTTATTACACGCGAAATTCAATTGCAATCAATCGACAAGTAGTTATCCTTTGGATCAAACTTTCGAACACAGTTCCCTATTTCTCTTTCTCTTGTATCCTTCTCCACAGCGTTCACTGCACGGCGCGAGGTATGCGATATTAAATTCCAATTTCCTTTGCCACGGCTTCCACTCCGAGTCAATTCCATTATTAATTCGCGTTGCTACCACCCCCAGCTGCGTTTGCCTTTTCACTCGGCGGATATGAATTAATTTGGTGGCAATTAAACTTTTCCCACTCAAACTTCTCTCCTCGGTGGCTACCAGGGATAGCCAAAAGTGGAATCAAGTCACCTTCACCAAGGAACGGGATAGGTGAAAATAAATGATCTCCAGCAAAATTGTCGGGCAACGGAAAAAGTTTGTCCATTGCCAAATTTTGTTGCCCCGGATCCCGTTCTACTTTTGTTGGTTCAACTAGCTTCCCACCCCGAGCCCGGGCAGGTTGAGATTTCTACCACATCAATGAATTTTGCAAATCGTTGCTTTTAACACACCACCAACACGAATAATACACGGGGTATTTTTTTGTTTCTATCTCGACACTCACCAAACTTCCTTAAACTGCAATAAACCAGTTGAATGCAAGCGCACAAAAGGACACCAGTTTAAGGTGGATCAAAACCGCCTGCTTCCTGTTTGCCTATGCTTTCCTTCCCACTCACTCATCAGGGCGTTCAGACCTAAAAGGAAAAATGCTATCCCATTTCCAGACTTCCTTCGTTTGGTGTTCCGATCTGAACGGCTCGACATAGACAACACCAAAATTTAAGTGGCCTACGAAGCATTAAGCAAAGGGACAATAAATAGTTTTCGTAACAAAACCATAATCTAATTGTTGCGCTGCCGGAGTATTCGACCGTTGAATGAGAAAGTCGAGAAAAAGAATAGATAACTTTCGGATTTTCATAAACCACAGCTTCACCTCTTCAGCCACAGCTCCGCTGCAGGCGTGTCTAGCCGTTTCAAACCAATGTTTGCCACGACATGCCTACGTAGACGGGCAGAGAATGTAAAATCGGACGAATAATATTGTCTGTGTCTGTGTGTTTTATTATATCACACGCTCAAGACGCTTTCAGCTAAATTAAAATTTAATTCAATTACTCATCACGGCGCACAAAGAAGTTGCATGTTGTGGCTTTTAATGTGGCTTTGGCACTGGCGCTTCTGTCCGTGAACGGGCAGGGTTGCTGACACAATGCTTCAAAAATGCTGCTATCATCACATCGAAAAATTCAACCAATTTTTTTGTCAGCTATACTCCGGCGACAGCTCTATTTGTATACAGTCTAGCAGTCTGTTCGACTATGCAGGATGTTGCGTTTCTTGTAACGGATTACGGATGCTAATAAGTAGCTGTTCTGGAATTGCCGAACTTTCCTAATTGTTCATGTAATAGAGCACTGCTTAAACATTTAAATTATATTTAAGAACGTTGAAAATATACGTTATCATCATACGTTGAATGCATCCATTCATTCATTGGTACAAAAACACATATCACAGCTGTAAAGATCGTATCGAAACAGCACACCACAAACTCAATTTCAAACGAAGTAGTAATAGCTCATGGGAATCTGAAAACGTGGGATTAACGATAAAATCCAGCCACACACATCGGGGCACGAGCGGTACCCAACCTGAGGGTTCCGGGTATTACAATATCAAGTCGCAATTTATTGTGCCCCATGATGGGATAGGCATGAGGAAGCCTATAATTCCATCACTTTCTTCAGATTGCGTCCACAATGTGACTCGTCGGTTTTTCCTTTCCTGCCCTTTTACTGAGCTATCCCAAACACGAAAAGAAACTCCCTTTCCAATGCCTCACTTTTGCCACCAACAACTCCTCCAAACCGTAACGGAGACATATTATTTTGTTTGTAATAGGCAGGCTTTCAAAGAATTATGATACGAATGAAATATTTATGAGGGATCTCGTTCCCGCTATAGTTTCCCTGAGAGTTTTGTCATGTGAGATAGTCAAGGTGAGCTGACAAGCTGAATGGGAATCTGTCCAAGTGTGTGGTAGCTATTTTGGGGGAGCCAATTTTCATTGAAAATATTAAATAAAATATTCAATTCCGTTAGCCAACGCACGATGGCTGGCGTATTGAACCGTTCGAAAAGGCATAAACATGAATGGAACTGCCCTGCATGCTAAAACAACCTTATCCTTATCTTAGCTCATCAATAAGCGCTGGCATATTGTTATGTTGTCAGGGGTGGCTTTTCACATGGCATAATAAAACGTCACGCTACTAGCAGCTAGAATGACTTCTAATGGTTTGAGTTTTTAATAAATTAATTTCACTCAAAGCTTGTTTACACGTTACCTGTCTTCATTTGTACTGAGCAAGTTTTACTTATGCAACTACAAACATTTATATCTCTATTATAGCATACCCCTTTCCAACAACAAAAGGCACAAAGTTTGCTTCTTCACCAACGGTACCGCACATTCCACAGCAAGCGTGCATGTTTACTGCAAATTATAGCCTTTGTGGCCACATTTCTCACACCGTCCTGTATACCGTAAATGACGGCATGCAACGAAGGTGGGCCAGAATCCGCGTGAAAACAATTTCTTACGTCAGACCAACTTATTTATAACGCTAAGACACACAACTCCCGCTACTACTGGCCTCCCAGGCGAAGGGGCCCTTTTGAATCAGCTACCTCAACTCTACCCCAACGCTTAGGATGCGCAACAGCACGACCGTGGAAAAAGGTACCACGGTATTGACGATTTACGTGTACCAATTGGCTTCCACGAGCTACCCCGGATAAAGCACCATAAATTGAGAAAATAAAAACTTCCAACTTCGAAAAATGAACCAATGCCGGTAATTAAGCCCTACGGGCGAGGCAGTTACGCTAATACTTCCGGAGAAGGGGAGAGGCAGTAAGTCAACAGTGTCCAACATCCGGGGCGACTCGTACTCGGTGCAGAAGGATTTAGTGCGTCGTGTTTGCTTTGGAATGATTTGTGCTATCTATATTAAGATATAGAGCGCCCGATAGTGTAGCTTAAATGAGTCAATAAATTGTTTTCGTCGCATTTCCGCGAGCACTCACACATCTCCGGTAGCTCTTTGCAGCCCGAGCCATGAAGTCCGCTCTTCGTAGCTATTATAGAAAGCTAGTCGGAAATAAACAAAGCTATCTTTTTTTTTTTACTTACCCTTCGCAGGTACTTCCAGAAACAGCCAGATAGAAAAACGTACAAGTGGCATGCTTAAACGATCAGCATGTTCTCGTATCCTAGGACATGGGACCCACAAGAGCCTTTTGTGGTCACTTAATCACGTTACCTCAAAACGGACCACATTTATCTACAAATACCGAAGGGAATCGATTAATGGGGTGATATGCTCCAATGCCGGAAACAACCATCAAAAAGCACGAAAGATTGTCTCTCGCATACAGGACGGGATGGGAACGACTCGAGCTGGGCGGCCTGCCGAGTATGTGACTCTTACTTTTTTTCTGACTAATGCATATTTTCTTATCATTCACATATGTACACAGTCACGAGCTCGCCCATAACTCGGGGGAAAGAAACATACCGAACCACTCCACAAACGGTCCGTTAGTTCCCAGGTGTGCTGAAGGAGCTTGCGTGTTTAGGAAAAGTGTATGAATGAGTTAATATTTTATAAGGCTCGGGCCGTGTTTTTTCTTCGCCTAGTGGTTGGGGCACGACAGGCAACAAGTCGTGCTCCCGTTTTTCTCCTCGCAGCCAAACTCCCGGAGTTCCCGAAGGGTGGAGCAGCGATGGTAATAATTACAGTGGAAATGCTAACGATATTTTTCCCTACTCACCTCACCGCTCCACAACACCAATACAACCATCAACATACTTCTCCGAGTACGGTAAAGGTGAAAAATCGTCCTCCAGAGGCTTTTGTCGAGCTAAGGAGATGTGACAAGCAACGCTTTATGCTCCAATTGTCAGTTTCAATTTGTCGTTCAAGCCTACTCATGTAGAAATGGCTGAGTGTTTGGAAGAGCTATGATCCTTTTATTTTTCTGACTAGGCTTATCATTGTGTTTTGGAACATATACATCACTCAATGCACATACCAGAAACTGACGAGCTTTTTTAATCAATGAAATTGAAAATTCAAGACATAGAGCAATCTTTTTAAATGATTTGAATTCCTATACATCCTTACCCGATAAATGGCAATTTTCTTTTTAACTGTGAAAAGAAAATTTCCCATAATTTTCCTTGATTCATCTCTTCACAATACATCTCCCGTGAATAGCCTTGGCATGATTAATTTGGCGTGTTTGATACTCAAATTCTAATCATCATATTTTGTACCACTGGACGAAATTAATCAGAGCGCAAACATTAATCAGTGGATTCAATGAAACTGTCGTGCGACGCTCATAGTCTAAAAAACATCAATTTCCGACAGAAAATACAAACTCACACAAGTAAAAAATAAACCGTTACGAATGATGAGTCGTTCACTCGCATCGTTTGCGTATCGCATAAAAAACCAACTAAAAATATACACCCCACTATACTCGTTCAAATAATCGAACAACGTTTGGGATGCGTCCACTCGACGGTTTACACTGACGTGGAACGCTGAAAGAGCGTTTGGATTGATTTTTCTTTCAATCGGCATTGCACTGGACGCGTCAGCTATTCCAATTTCGCCCTCACGTAATTATAAATGATCAAAGCATTTTCTGCGGGACCTAAAATATTTAATTTTGCACTGTTCTTTCATGTTGTCGAGATTTCCTTCTCAATGCGCGACCCCACTAGCCTCTGCTTCCTGGCTTCATTCACCTGTTACTTTGTTTCAATGTTCCAGGTTTACTTTTTTTGTGTTTACGATTTTCAATGTTTCTTTTTTCTTTCCATTTGCTTTTTCGACCAAGCATCAATGCATTTCGTTGTTTGTCATACTCGGCGGAAAAAATATTGCACAAGACTCATTTACAGTGATGTACAGTGACGAAATTAAAAACAGCAATCCGTCATGCGCTGGCCTTTCGTTTCGCAAAAGAAAGAGAAACACAATAACAGCCTCACTTTATGATCGACTATTGCATACAAATTGTGCGTGCGATGATGGGCAGGGCGTATTAAAAAACCTAATAACCGGACGTGGTCCATTTGTATGTTATTAATTGAAAGCTGTGCATATGAGCGGTGACGGTGACGTAAATGACTGGTGGTGACATTGGCGTGGCTGACATTCTAGTTATTTTCACAAATGATTGACATCCCTGCAAGCCATTGCATGCAGCGCTGAGCATTGCTAGTTAACGTATGAGAATTGCTAGCCATGCCTTGACGACGATCAAATTTTAACATCATGTTTCAGTTCATAGTTTGATTTATTTTTTTAAAGAATTCAATGTATCTATTTACAAACGTTTACTTATGCACATATCAAAAAACAGACCGTGTATTGTTTATCATCATTATTTCATCGTATTTCAAGTAAACTCATACAAAACAAAATCACAACGCAAGTTTTTACAAACAAATGTATGATAAAGTATTTTTGTAAAAAAAAAGGTACGCTTCAGATATGTTTAAGATAACTTGAATGAAATTTGGAAGTACCTGTACTACTCAGTAAATATCAAGTACATATAATAGGAGGCGGTACCGTTCAGTCATCAACTCGCACAATAAGTCAGTTATTTAGATAATATGCCGGTCGTGGTTTCAAATCTAGAATGGACCGTCTCTCCGTAGCAAGGACAGACTATCCGGCTGCGTGGTACTGAATAAGTAACGAAAGCCTTAAGCATGAAGACTTAATTTTATTGTAGTCTGATCGAGATTGCTCCGCGCATTTTCAATGCTCGACATAGAGGATCGTCGAACCAGCATTATCACCATTGATCCTTTCATATGCATCTGCCATGAATTCAAAGCCGTTCGTGATTGCCACCAACCGAAAATGGCTTCCACCGTTTTTATTGAATTCATTCGTGCTGAGCGACACGTCGGTTTATTTTGTTCGTGTATAAGTTTATATTTTGTACTTGTAGTTCTTGTTGTGAAATGTTACTGTGATTTGAGCTGCGTTTAAGGATTTCTATAGTTGTTCAATTTTTTTTTGGGTTTAAAATTATCACTTCTTTTCATTTGTTTTTGGCTTTTGTTGCATTGATAATTATTTTATTAAACTCCAACAGCATAAATTATGTATGTAACATTTAACTTTTGATATTTTAATTTCAAATACATTTATCAAATAATCAATTCATTTCGAATAAAACGTTTTGTGAACTATATCATTTTTACCACCAACTAAAAATTGTTCAATGGATACGTTCAGTTCTTACCACCATTGGACGCGGTAAGGAGATCTTTGGGAATCTCTTTGATACAAGGTCTATTATAGATTTGAGCCCATGATAAGTATATTGTTTATTCTTACGACTTGACAACTCTACACAGAACTGCAGCAGCAGCCCATACAAACAACGGAATCAAAATATGTTGTTAGTAGATCTTAATATTTTCTATTGAAGAGGGATGTTGTATTCTATTTTGGCTTGAAAATTATTAAAATTAAACATAATTAGCTATATTTCGATATTTTAGCGCTTTTCTTCCATCAGTACATTATGACAGAAATGTTAAGTATCATCCATTTTAAAAAATCATAAGAGAGTGTATTTATATTGCTACTTATATGTAGTAAGACATTTCAAATATGTATTTCCAAAATTCCATCTAAAGAACGAATCAATTAGAATTAAAGCGTCAACATGAGTATTTCACGGTATATGACAGGTCGTGCTTAACTTACGTTTAAACCTAAGCTTGAATATCAGGGGAAAATTGTTTGGCGAAATGGCATTATTGGAAAATGAACTGGAAAAGTACTACTTATAATGATTTAAAAACAATGTTTAATGCTCACCTTGAACATTTTATAACCAAAGGTTTAAATAAAAACTGATAAATCGGGAAACAAACATTTTGCTCAAAATGATGTTATCCGTTAGGAAAATAAGCTTTCGTAGGAATTAAAAAAAAAACTAGAGAAAAAAGGATGTGTATCCCGGCACAAGTCATTCATTAAATAGAAGATATAAATAGAATTAGGGCCGGTCTGGTGGTACAGTCGTCAACTCGTACGACTTAACAACATGCCCCTCATGGGTTCAAGCCCGGAATAGACCGTGCCCCCATACGTAGGACCAACTATCCTGCTATGGTAACAATAAGTCACTGAAAGCCAAGCTCACTCCACCAGTTGGTACGGACAGGCCTTGACCAACAACGGTTGTTTGGCAAAGAAGAAGAAGAAGATAAATAGAATAGAAAGATGTTTTGACAGGAGAAAAATAATGAGGCTGAGATGCAACCAAAGGTCGCTACAATATATTTCATTTTCATAAATAAAAAATAAACAAGTGCTTTATGTATACTTTATCAACGTGGAAAAAATTACAACACGTGTATTATTAAAATATTCAAGCATATTTACTAAATTATCTCTTGTAAATACTGAATTATTCAATAAAACACTTATTTACAAAACTTAAATCTCCACGCTTGCTATTCGACCTAGATTGCAGAGTTTAAACCAAAACCTAAAGTCACATGATGTGATCCATTTTGCCCCTTTTTTGATGTGTTTTTATATTTTGTGTATGCCCCTATTTTACTCCTTAGCCATTTCATTTTACGCCACAGAATACATTGTCACGTCTTTTGATGTTGATTTTTAAATGGCATTTTATACATTTATATTTGGTATTACTATTTTTGATTCATTCATAAGACGTTAAAGCATCGATTTCCGTCAAAATATCGGTGTAAAGTGATTTACCCAATCAGATCAACTTTGTTCTTTGTTGTTGTACTGTTTATGTGACAGTCTCTACTTCAAAGCAAAAATACTCCCGGTAATGAAATATTAAAAACAAAGCATTTTCATCCCGGTCAATGCTACTTCTACTGTGCATTGGCAAGGACAGCTAGCTATGGCTGTAACCAAGCTAGACTTACCAAAAGAGTCGTTTAAAAACAGTCGCGATGCTTTATGATTCACAACAGCTGCTGTAAAATGAACTGAACAGGCCAGGAGGTAACCGTACAGCTTCATACGTATTAGTATTGTGCGCTACCACACCGATCACACATACGCGAACTGAAATCAAATAAGCATACTACTCGTGCCGAAATAAAAACACTACACCTACTACAAAAAACAACGTTCCGAATAAAAACCAGCAACTGAAACAAACTCTAACTTTGGCTTCGTACGTGACCAATGTGCTGGAAAATGAATTATTATGTTTTAATATTGAATCGCAGCAGGTCAGCCAACCAGCATTGCTACTGTTGGGTGACCACGTACGTCGAATGAAAGGGATGTAGTATTAAAATCATCCAAGGAATGCCCAAACTTCATCTTTAGTCCTATCTCGCAGGAGGATGTTGGTAATTGGCCAAGATATACGACGCTAGATAAACCGAGCTGTTGCCCTATGCTGATACGAAAATGCGACGAAGGAAACACGGAAAGGGCACAAAATAGGATTGTTGGGGAGAAAAATAACATCAGCGGTGGATTCCATTTCAACCAAAAGGTCAACTGTTTGTGAGGCCAGCATCGGCTCTCGCTTCTATTGGCTCTACACAAATAGCTTGAAAAAGCCACGACAATCCTCGTTCTAATGGTGCCAAGATTTACGAATTTAATGTAATCCTTTTTAATGTTATCTCGTGCTTGTTTCAACTCGTTCTCACGGTCCTATGCGATAGTGAGGGTGTTGGTGCTTCGGTGATTAAGTCGATAGTCACACTCCAGTGAAGTGAAATTTCATATTTATTGGAATAATTACCTGACACCGCTACCAATCTTTTTGCCTAACGGTTGGCATGGGTCAGGGTAGGCAATAACTGTCGCACCTTTTTCGGTTATTTATGCAGCATGAAATTAGAGTGAGATGTTTCTAGCTGATTCATTAAACACAAGTCCTCTCAAAATTTACAAACAAGCCGAAAGGTAGTTCTAGAGATTAAATTACATCAGTACTTTACTTACCTTGTCACCATCGTAACTTATAATGAGTTCATCTATAACAAAGTATCTAGCGGCTTTGAGCAATTTAATTATTTATATCACATGCCTTGAATATCTTCATGTTTCAGATCGCTTATTGAATGATTGGATAAAAAATAAATATTATTATCTT
Source organism: Anopheles merus (assembly GCF_017562075.2). Taxonomy (NCBI): domain Eukaryota; kingdom Metazoa; phylum Arthropoda; class Insecta; order Diptera; family Culicidae; genus Anopheles; species Anopheles merus. The sequence continues at coordinate 11,946,042 of NC_054083.1, forward strand.
AGGAAGAAACCCTAATTGCTTAAACATTAACTTACTTATTGAATTACTCACTTACTTACTTATATACGTATTCATTTACTTTCTTATTCACGTATAAACTCAATGTTTCTTCAAGACCGGGCGAGTCCAATCCTCATCTATTCTATTGCGCTAATGACTAAACAAATCCTGAATACTTATACTACACGGTATGGTCCTGTTAATCGTTAAACCATGACAAACATGACAGTAAACCAAATCGATCACAAGAAGAATTTAGTGATTTAGCCATTACATAGTATTTCACGCACGCTTCAACACGATCACTGAATCTACGGCTTTCAGTTACAATATAATCCATGTAAGTTTCAAACTATTTGCAATTAAATTGTTACTGAAATATGTGATTACTCATTTACCTCCATCGTCCAAATAATGCAATATTACAACAATTTTGCACAGAACTTTCGTCTGCGTAAGGCCAAATATGGAAAAGACGCCTTCATTCACTATACACATTCTCTCCATTGCGTCATGCATGAAAGATTGTTCATTCGGTCGTAATGAAGTTTCAAACATGTTTCCAAGCGATCCCAGTTCGGAACCATTACCTTTCGTCGACTGTACTCTCGGTGCAGACGAGACTGGATGATCTTACTCGCAGCTCGCTAAAGGAAGACGTTACCGTTTCGAGAACTAATAATCCCAAATCCTATCGAACCTGCAGAAACTTTGCCTCCTGTTCGACGTGCTTCTTCATATTTTAACGATATAAAATAAACTGAATGTTGCGCTTCATCAGATCAGCAGAACGTGGCTCAACGATGCGTCTGCTAACAGCTGAGTGGAATCATGCCGTTATTTTCTTCATTATTTTCCACAGCTTCTACTGCCAATCTAACCAGCCCTATTCCCCTACCCCGGGACCAATACGAGCGGTAAAGCGAGCTGGCGAAGTTTCGCTTTGATGCAATTTTTCCTGCCATTGCTGTTCGTAGACCAGCAATTTCGACGCTCGCCATAACGAACCGTTGAATTTTCATCAAAGCAAAATTCGCCACTGCCTCCACTCGATTGAGCGCTCTTCGATGACGATGGCTGACGCGCGTAAGAAAATAGACGAAAGCCGACACAAGAATCCGGCATTCAGTGTACGGTCGGGCAAATCGGCGGAAAACACTAACAATGCTGCCAATCGGACGCTTTACATTCTACTTTTCCTATCTGTTTCACCATTCGCAACGCATTTCTCTGGGCACTCGCACCACTCTTCTTTTTCAAAGTCTATATTTGCGATCAGTTGCTGCAACGGTTCGATGGATATCAAGTAAATTATTTGCAATTGATATTTATTGAATGTGAAATGATTTACCGCTCACGGACAATTCAGTGCACTTGGTTTCTTTGGCGAATTCGCGTGTACTACCAATACAGTGATAGGTACTGTGTGGTTTTTCAATTTGTTTTTATTGAGAAACACATTTATGATATCGAAAATCTTCCCAATGATTGCTTTCCCTGACAAAACCATTCGTGCTTCTTACTTTCCATTACGCCGTATGTCTCTTGCATATTTACTTGTATTCGTGGGATAGTTCGGTACGATATTGCTAAAGCACTTCAAGTGGAACTCAATTTTTAAACTCAACAACCCTATCGAAATTGTAAGTGATTACCAACTTATTGATTGTCAAATTGAATTTGCGAACAAAACAAAGAACCAATTATTGTTGAAATATGCAATTGAAATGATGGTATTGTTAAACTGTTGACGCGAGGAAATGGAATTGGTTTTATTATATATTGGTTGCACTAACCATACACTGCTGTACTGAAGAATGAAAGTTACTTGATAAGCATTCATTTGAAGTGAATACAAATCTCTTTTCAGATTTCTTTCAGTTTCCAATTTCATATATAGACTATCAAACTATCAAAATAACAGCATATTGCTATGGATATGTGCTTGAGATGGCAATGAAGCATTGAATATGAAGTCATAATAATGGTTGAGAGTTATTTGCAAATTTTTTTGTTGTATTGATATTTTTTCTAATGAAATTGCTCGCGTATAAGCAGAAATCCATACCAAGAAAATTTCACTGTTGAAATACATTATAATAATTTGAAAAACATCAAAGCGCCTCAATAATATGCAGCTTTTTAGTTTAAAAATAGATTTAAAAAATACAGATTCGTTTTAAACTACTTTAATATACATCAAAAGGAATGTCGTAATAATCATGAGGTGAAGGTCGTTTTGGAAATTGCCATTTTTTTTCTATTTGTCATGTAAACTATGAATTTGTTTATCAAAATATCGACATGGCTGACACATATTACACACACAAATGAACAATGATATTAATAAAAATGGATTCCATTGTCTTAAGATCTAAAGGACTTTCCGGATCACAAGTTCAGTTGGTTTGTAGTGCAATATGTGTGGCTGAGACCTTTTTAAACAGCACATAGCTATAGGAACTGATGGAAATGGAAATCTTTGCAGGGGATAAAACCACCCACTACTAGCAAAAGAAAAATAAAATTAAATATTGTTTGGCTGAAAATCCCAGACTAAAATTTATGAAGAAGATAGAAATACTCGGCTTATCAACGTTTTTCGTTAATAGCGTATTTCAAGTACAACCTGTATAGCCTGTTTCAAGTTCCCTTCGTCCAACACTTCATATGCATTTAATAAGATCAATTGATATTGATGCCTTAGTCTCAAAAAACAAGTTTTGAAACGTGCCTAAGAATACATTTACATTTTGATTAAAGCCAACCATAAAAACTCCAATTTTAGTTTGAACAGACAGTCTTATAAGCGTCATAGTCTTAAGTAACAAGTATTTAAACGTGCTTAAAAATGCGTTTACAGGTTGATTAAAGCCAGCCATCAAAACTCCAATTTTAGTTTTAACAGGCAGTCTTATAAGCAACTTCAGAACGTTTTAAAGGTTTAACAACTTTAAAGACTATTAAGCATCTTCAAAAGACATGTTAAAACTATGTGGCTCAGTATACTCATAGTAAAGAATGCCTTAAGACATGATTAAGTGTCAAAGGTATGGGAAATGTTTCTTGGGAACCATATTGTAACATCAAATTATGCAGTCCAAATCCCGTAACTCGACTTGGAACAACTTAAAACACCAGCACGACAAATCTATCTCTTCACGTTATTAAAAAGTCCTGAAGTAGTACCTAAAATACAAGCATGGTAGAGACCCCCTCCAAAGAAGACGCATTAGGTAACCTAATGAACAATTATTTTTACGCTAGATTAACAGACATCTTTCATATACCTAACTCAACAAGCAACCGTCAAATTGACAGGTGGGTAAGAATATTGATTAAGATTAGTTATAATCATGAAAGAATAAACCAGTTTTATCAACATTATGCGTCGTTCAATAAGTCATAGTTTCCAAAAAAATTGTCAACAAATTTCCAATTTATTGTGATAGTCGTCATTGTTTCACCTTCACACAACTTTTCAATGCTACATTTTACCCGACTCCCGGATTTAGTTCTTCGAAACAGGAGGAATAAGTTTAGTTAAGTTCGAATTAATTTACATCACTCAACAAGATTGTTTTATGATAGTCAGTGGTTTACAGCTATCTTTAACTTGTACATATGTTTTATACAAAAAGTGTTACAACTAAACTAAATATAATAAATGCAATCAATCACACATCTATTGACGGGTTCCGTTGATTTAATTTTACCATATGTGTGTTTGGAAATTCATGAAACTAAATTAAACGATCATTATGGTACAAACTCACATAGTTTTATTTAAAATTTACGAAAAGTAAAGAACGAGATAAAACCAAAAATATTTGTCGTATTTTACTTCAAAATTTGATTTCCGTTAAATTAACTTATTCCGTACTCTTAGTGTTACCTGTGGCAAAAAAAAAACAAAAATTCCCATATTTTAAATGTTCATTTACTACTCATTTACTATGTTTATCATTAGAGATCATCTTAACATTGTTACAAATATGTAAGTAAGTGAGTTAGTAAGTAATTTACTAAATTGCTTTTTTAAACAACATTTGACATTTTTTACATAGGATCCGATCGATGGGCCTCACTCAATAAACTGATTCTTACACGCCTTGGGTATTTTGATAAGTTGATAAGTTTACATAAAATGAAGTAATTTGAAAAAAAATTAAAATAAAACTCTTATCTTATTGTTTTTACCATAAGATAAACCTACATACTACACTTTACTCCTATACTTACATCTACATTACGATCTAGCTATTTTTCAAATGTGTTTTGAATGTCATTTGAAAACCTCAGTTTTGCGAACCAATATTTTTATTGGTTCAATTCTAGTAGCGGAATTTGGGGCAAGTGTGCCATACGGGGCAAAAGTGCCACCAAGCATTATTCCTTAAAAACTTTAGTTTAATGATCAATTGTGTATACAGTTGGTTGCTTTCCAATGACTAGGTATACTGAGCCGAATTCCATATAGACCAATTGATATTTCCCATTGATTTGAACTGATTTATATTGAGTTTTAAAATTGAGCACAATATTATAATTTTTTAACTCTTGCCCCATAGCCCAAAAAACAACGTCTTTTTGGACCCTTTTAAAACGCTTCAAAAACTGTTTTGTTTGCACTTTTTTCAACCGAAACTCATTTATAAGTGAGGAAATAGATGTAAAATGGTTCTTCTTCTTCTTTGGCTCAACAACCGATGCCGGTTAAGGCCTGCCAACACACTTGTGGGGTTGACTTTCAGTGACTAATCGATTTCCCCCCATAGCAGGATAGTCAGTCCTACGTATGGCGGCACGGTCTATTTGGGGCTTGAACCCATGACAGGCATGTTGTTAAGTCGTACGAGTTGACGACTGTACCATGAGACCGGCTCAAAGATGAAGATGTAAAATGGTTATGAGATTTAAATCGGCTTTTGAAAAACACGTTTTAGTGACTTATAACTTGAAATGCTTAAGGTGGCACACTTGCCCCAAATTCCGCTAATTCAATCATACGTGGTATTCCATGGGGGAAGGTTAAGAACTTATTCTAGATTTTTTTTAGTTTAATAGTATGTACATTGTCACATTGTTAGAAATCATCATATTAATTGAGATAAAAACGGAGTGTTTCAATAATGTTTTACAAATTCTGACCAATAAAATTACATTATTCACTTTCATCACTATAAAAGATGTGGTTCATTTGTCTACTCTCCACGCCAAAGTCTAGTGACGTTTGATCAAAATGTTGGTTTTGTCACATACGCAAGTAATACAAATAAACTTCTTTTTTCCAAAAAAACGCAACACCAACACCAAATATAAAGTTTAAAATCACAGCAACCATCACGCCGTTCCAGAATCTGGTTTCGCAACGATCCTCATCAAATACAGCAAACACATAAAACGTACAGACGCGCTCGACAATGTCATCATTCAAGAAGATGGTACGAACGTGCAGCCAACAATTCACAGCTCTTCCCAGCATGCCGTGGACAGCGCAAAATAAAAAGGCATACTGAACCATTTGAGCATTGCCTAATGTTTGCCCACATCTCAACCACACAATAAATTGCTTTTTATAGCACTTCAAACAAAGATTTCCTCTTACGTATCGCTTCTTGGCAGTTAGCGGCGCTCTGTCTCGGTATGCCCCGACATGCCCGAAACAAGCATCACGAAGGCCCGTATTCCAAAGATTTGTTTCGTGCGTTGTGCAGTTTTTTGTTCTTTTCGTTTGCTCAAGCTTTTCCGATTTTTTTCCTTTATCTCATATGATGGAACATAAGGAATGTGTTTTCGTTTATTTTGTTTTTTATTCTCCCTTGTGCAGTAGCTCCGTAACAGCTAAAGGAAAACTTGTAAAACCACTTCACAATGCAAAGTTCTCACAATCGCAAACACAATCAGCACTCAAACATCAAATCCAACGACTCAGAAATGTGACGATAGGAATTTGAGGTAAAAAGAAAAACATACACAAAAACCCTCTCCACCATCATCCGGTATCAATTGTTCAGTTAACACTGTTTTTTTCTGCCCTATCGAAGCCTTTTACCGAGCTCTTTTATGTGCAATATCAGGCTCTTCCATTGTATCCTACCCATTTTTCCTCCATGCCCACGAGTGAAGGTTAGCACAAGACACACGACGTAGTTGAAGAATGTTGCACGCATTCATAACCAATTTCTACTTCAAACGCGTTGCTTCCAAATTTCTACCCTCATGTGCCACATCCGCAATCACTCATGACTTCATTCAATCAAGGCTGTGGAGTGACAATTATTGTTTGAGATAAGACTCGTGCTTCGTGTCACTTTCTTTCCTGCTGCTGCTACAGTTATTCTTACAAGATTCGTTTGTGAATAATGATCATTTTTGTGAAGTTTTAAGATAAACACTTTTTGGTACATATTAGAAAATGGATCAACAAATAAGTGTGAACGCAAATATCAAACATTTCATATCATTCAAAACAACATATTATGCAACACTAGTATTTCAAACCCATTTTCTTAAACAACGAATGAATCATGCATCTCAATACACATTTGCCAAAGGGATTACCTGAACAAATTGGGCTATGCGCTTGCTCAGCCTTTCCAGTAAGGAAACTATGCTATCACGATAAAGAAATTTGCACACTCGACTGAGTTTGATAAGGCGAGAAATGCTACCCGAGAAAGGTCCTTTCAGCTCCTTCCAAGCGTGACTTTGCACAATCATTCGGATGACATTCGATAGGGATATCAATTCCAAGTGTCCGTGCCACAGAATCATTCATGCTTGGCAGGCTTACCACCAAAAAATTCCGTAACGCTTCGCCCAACTGTTGCCAACCACCAGCAACGGAGCGAATAGGCAAACTTTCAAATATCCGACCACAGCGTAAAGGAAACGGGCCTGTCAGAAGTAAGAATGTTGAATTTATTGCTCATACTATTAAATGGTACCCGTGCTACTCCGCTCGACACTGTCTTTATCTTGACGTGCGCAACCTTTCCAGGTTGGTACATGACAATGTCATTAATATGATTGTGACATAAACAAATTTTGGTCCTTCGTCGTCACAAAAACCCATGGCTTGGTAAGACGTAATGGTAAACCACCGCACTGCACAGGAAATGGAAATGTCCTCTTATTCGTTTGCAGCAGCAGCAGCAGCAGCAGCAGCAGAAGTGGAAAGGTTCTTACCTTCACAAACATTGCCTGCACGTAAGAACACAAGTGCCTGGCTATACGCAAAGGACAGGAACTCATCCCCATCAACGGGAGCATTTCTACACGGAGCTCTTATTTGCGTTAGGAACAAGGTTGCTAAGTTTCCTACGATGCTACCTCCGCGCAAAACCTGCAACGATACCGAAACGCATATGCTTTTTACTATGCCGTACCCAATCTTTACCGGTAAACTATGTGATATGATACGGGAGGAATGGTGTAGAATACTGCCGCATTTTGATAAATGCACTTTTGTCAGTTCTATATAATGTACATTCTGAATAGTAGCCGACATCATTAAAAATGAAAACCCTTGCATATTATTCCAAGTGACTACTTGGCATCATTTAAGACTTTAATTTACAAATAATAATAAAGACCAACTAATGATAACTCTGTTTACAATAAAAATTGATTAGATGATATGACTGTAGTAGAGCTTCGCAGGGTTTAACGATTTAGCTTTGAGAAGCATCCTTATTCTATGCATTCCTTATTTGATACATCCTTATTCTACCACAACAAAAAAAAGCATATTTTTGACAGGTAATGTACATTTTGATATGCACACCAAAGTGTATGAAGATCAGGTGGTCTCATAGCCTGTTTTTTATAGCAAAAGTTGAACGTCACTTTTTGACAGCATGGGTGAAAACATTTCCCCAAACAAGCTTTCTGACGACTTGCCTAAAACACAAACAATCTTAGAATCTTCGTTATTTGCACTGAAAAACTTTAAAAAGCACTCAAAATATTTCTTATTGTAAGCTAAACAAAATCTGAACTAATTAAAATCCATTTTTGGATCAAAATAATGTCGTCGATGAGGACACCAATGTGTACTACGTATGTGTTGCTAAGAACAAAGCGAACCGTTCCTATAGAAATTCATTTCACCCATTCTGTCAAAAGGAGCTTTTTTTGATTCCGAAATTAGTTGTCAATTTGTATAAGACGAGACCACCTGGTCTTCATACACTTTGATGCACACAATAAACATTCGACTCTAGTTGATTTCAACCGATAGACACACCTGTCACAATATCAAGCATAAGGTAATCATTTATTATGGTACCGAATCATGATCATTGATGGCTACACAACGCATAATTTAATCTTGCTTTCAAAGTACTTTAAAGCAATGATCGCTTGATGCATCTTCGTGCATAATTCTGACAGGGCAATAAAGAATATCCAAGGTAACTAATTGATTCTGGGATAATTGAGATGTGAGTGGAGAGTTTATTACTAAAACATTTCCCGTCACGCTGCATTCGCCGATAGCCATACGAGGTGTAATAATTGCACTTTGCCTACACGTCTGCAAAGGTGTGCACTACTTTCCCCAGCAGTTTGGCAGCCGATGAGTGGCCGAATGACTAGAACCAATGACGTCACTCGACTGCTCGACAAACTGTATGCTCTCTGTCTTGTCGGATGCTACCGGGGCGGAAACGACACCATTTCGCATGCCCAGATGCTCGTTATGCAACAATGCTTCTTCTGCGCTTGCACTTTTCCCGTGCTGCACGTAGTTCGAATAGCCGGCAGTGGATAAAATAGCTTTCGACGTATGTTTTTGTGACAATTATCAATTGTTTGTTTTGGTAAAAAGCATTCAATAACTATTTTTTTCTAGGAATAATCCAAAATAGATGTTTTGGATTTCATTTGTCTTTTTTCCTCTATTCTGTTGGAAAACAAGAACATAAATGCAAACAAAGACAGTAAAAAATATAAAATAAATATTTTTCAAGTTCTAGTTCAAATGATAATCAAGAAATCACTGAACTCTTAGAGTAATGTTTGAAACATGGGTTGCAAACTTTATTTTTATTTTATTTTATTTTATTTTTTGTTCTAGGGTAAATGCACCAGTATTGGGCAGGTTAAAGTAGCAGTTTCACAAAAGTTGCTCCTACATTCACAGTTTTTAAAATTTTCATGAAAGTGACATTATTTTGAACGATAAACTATCGTATAATGTTGTGCTATTTTTTATTAGCCGATTGAAATGTATTTTTTAGAGATATTCATGAAAATGCAAACACTGTTTTTGTTCCTATTTTCTGCAGTTTGGTCCTATTTTCGGCAGGCTGTGCTCCTATTTTCGGCAACGCGAATACGGGTCGGCTCCGACAGGTTTACACATTATTATTTTTCTCTCACGTTATTGGATTATTTACAGTGAAAATGGTGATATTTGATACAAACAATGTGGTTTGATGTGTTGACTTACGCATTCTAGTGTTCTAATCATGTTTTAAATGAAGATTCAACGAAATCAAAATTGTGTTATTGTTTCAAGTTTCGGCAAAAGCCCATATCATTGATCTGTTAAAAATCAACATTCACCGTGTACCTATTTTCGGCAGCATTTAAAGTAAATAATTACTTGGTTTTCGTGATTTGTGAAAAATCCTAGTGGGCTAGAATAAATTCTGCAACCGTAGGATCTTTCATAAAAACCACACATTCATTGTTTTGGTGCTCTGATTCTCTTAATAATGAAACCTGCCGAACTATTGACTAACAGCAAATCTGCCGAAACATGTTGACCTCTGCACATTTCGTTTGCTATTTTGAAAATTATACAAGCACAACAAGGTGATACTTCGTAAATTAATACCAAATAAGTATATCTCTATTTAAAAATATGTGTAGACTATGTTCAACGCGTTTTTGCGTAATTACACGTGTTTAGTTATCCTGCCGAAAACAGGTACACTGCCGAATACTGGTACAGTTACCCTATTAAACCTAAAATTGTTAATGAAATAATAAATTCATACTATTTTTTTATCCAGTAAGAGGCAAACAATGCCGTTTCGCTTATAATAATCATTCTTTGAGTATGCATATTTTTATATAAGTGTACTATTGTAAGTGTACTAATTATAGATATAACTAACAAAAGAGCAGCAGCTACGAGCAGCACTCTAGTATATTAGCGCTATACAAAGTCTTTATCATACAGAAGACGAGTCATCCAGAACCTTTGATCAAATTTTTGGGATGTTTTGACTGTTAGATGAACAGGCTTCAATAGTTTCATTGCAGCATGCATAGCGATTTTAGTTGTGGTGCATATAGTAGTCTTGATGCATTTTCGATCAGTTTTACAACGTTTGTTTATATTTTTGTTTCTAAAAAACTTGATGAATATAAAGGAAAGATAGATTTGTAGTTCAATTTATAGTTCAATAATTTATTGTATGGAAAAACGTGCCAACTAAAAAGCACATATTCAATAGTTGGCAGGGAATCGAAGTTCAGCCAATGAGTTTAGACCAATGAGTATTTCTACTGGCTAAATTAATTCAATTATCGTAATCCGGCAAGAGCCTTATAATTTTGCTCCATTGTAGTCAGGAGTAATAAAGTTTTTTTTTATTTTTTATATAAAGATCTTATATATTTTAATATATTCTCTGGAATGATCCATCATTCATTTAATACAAAAGGATGTGTTTTAATTTTTCCACTTGAACATCAGCAGAAAACAAATATAATATTTTAAATACTTTTAATAAAATCAAATGTATGTTGTGTGTAAAAGACCAATCAGTCAGAGTTCATATACACATGTTAAGGAAACAATGTTGAGAGTAGCAATAATCAATCTTGTTTGAATCGAGACGGGAAGGGTTGAATTTCAATGAACAAACTTTCTATTGCAGTGGTCGGCAAGCTTTTGAGGTAAAAGGTCAAATTATACATTGAAAGCTGCCAGCTAGGAGAATGCCATTTTTTGTATATAAATTATCGTATTATACAATTTTAAAAACAAAAAAATTGATGTTTTAAAGTTCAAAAGAACAAAGTAAAAGCAATATCATGTCAGAAAAACCGAAAACTGATTCTGTTTACAACAAGTTCCTTCAAATGAGGAAGACCATTGTCAGGTAGAAGAAATGTTAATGTTCTTCTTTTTTGACACAACAACCGCTGTCGGCCAAGGCCTGCCAGTACCCACTAGTAAAGTGAGCTTGGCTTTCTGTGACTTATTGTTACCATAGCAGGAAAGTCTGTCCTACGTATGGGGGCACGGTCTATTCCGGGCTTGAACCCATGACGGGCATGTTGTTAAGTCGTTCGAGTTGATGACTGTACCACCAGACCAGCCCGAATCAATCCATATTACGAAAATTAAATAGATCTCGTCGCTATGAGATGTCATACTAAAATATGTTCAGTAATTTGTTCTGGTATTTGTAAACTTTTCGTATAAGTTTTTCCTATCTTTCGCGGACGGCGATCAGATTTGGCCCGCGGACTTTGCCGACCACTGATCTAATGCACTCATGAAAAGTGAAGGAGCACGTTCGTCGGGCGACACATGCTTTTATAAACCAGTGACAAATGATCGGTAAGGCATTGATTACTTAAATGCTCGATTGCAGCAGAATTGCAAACTTTGTCTGCATTGAAAAATAACAGCATTACGTTACTGTTGGCCCTTGAACACAAACGAAATAAATTAGTTTTTCGTCCATTTTATTTCAATTTTGTTATAAAAATGTAGATTTTGTTCACTCATATTAGTTATGTCAGTCATTTTACACTGTAAATGTAAAAGTATGACTTCGTCATAATTTCGCTTAATGTCGTTTTCATATTTAACAATAAAGACTTTAGCTATTTTTTACCAGGCCATAGTTTATTAACACCCTAATGAAAGTTCCTTCTCCTCCTTCTCATTTAATGAACGTCCCAATTATTTAATTACCAGTAAATAAAAGAGAGCTTTTATAAATACAGGGCCCTATAGCTTCTTCCGAATAGTTTTATTGCTCTCAGTTTCCTTTTTTGATGCATCTAAACAATGAAAGAAGTTGGAAACAAGCTTTTCGTAGAGAACTTCCCAACCATCTCATATATTCCATGCGCTGCTGATTACCTTCACCATTAAAATAATCTCCAAATACCATTCCACATCCCACAGCAACTCCCAAAGTGCTACTTGTCTTAGAAACGTTCTTATTCACTTTACCCAATTATTAGCGCTTAGCGTCGGAACCCTTCATTGATCGTTGTCTCAACTTTACGAAAGCTTGTTAGTAGCCAGCTAAGAGCCCCGGTGACAATGCACGCTAATATTCTGCCGCTTTACCAGCCAATGGTTTAGTGCGAATCGCTACCTCGTTGAAAACTTCCTCCATGAGTCGAGAATTCATTCCAGACATTAACGCCCAGCAACAAGGATGGCAAAAACTAGAACGGTTCCCAACACATGCACATCTGAAGCTCAAGACGCTGCAAGCGATATAATCAAGTGGTAGTAAAACTTAATTCTGAAAAATATCATAAAAACTAATTGACTATCAACTAGTTGCTGCACCAGGGAGGACCATGAAACGCCCCACTTGTGGCTAATCGAGCTAAGACACATTTGAATGAAGGCACGGGACTACTCAGTCGTCAACACTAAGCATTCACTGAAACCAATGACTTTAGCACGAAGGGACGTAAAAGAACGGTTGATAAAAAGTGATTCTTTTATTTCGCATTCATTTCGAGAACGCTCAAGAAGATTCCTTCGAGACCGTATGATACCTACCACCAACAGGTTCCTTCCCTTTGTGAAGCAACGATCGGGCGATGCTGATATGGATGTAATTAATTCATCGCTAGATTTTATACCTATTATTCTTTTAATTATCATCAAACGCACGCTGAATAATAAATAGACTGTTTCAATCAGTCTTTTTCCTGCTCATAGTAGAAAAAAGCCAATTTTTCTCAGTTATAAACTTGTGTGTGAGCATGAAGCTGATACTCAAGTTGATTCAATCATTTTTACTACTACCGTTGAAATGTGTATTTTGGTTATATTGCATGAAGAAAAACTGAAAAAGATAAGAACTTATTGTAATGTTGTATCGTACGCGACTGGGTAGATCAACGGTGTTGTAGTTTTAAACATCACTCACTAGGTACATTTAATTAGAACAAAGCAGAGTTTCGGATGATCACTGGGAGCCATCGGGGCTCCAGGTAACGAGTGGACACAATGCATTAATTTAACACATTTGTGTTGTTTGTGCGAATTACAATAAGACTTAAACGGCTCCACTGAACCGTGTCACTGTGCGTACTGAGCAGTACTCGTTCTTATCTTACATCTTTATTTTTACGAGTTACGAGTATAGTTAGATTTGGTTTTAGTTTCGCTTTCTGTTTTGTGTCAATTATGCTGAAGATCAGAGTTTGAGTTTTTATATGGTTTTGCTTATTCTGTAAGGTCAGTTCTGGATTTTTGTGCTTATGCGGTGTTTTGTTTCTACGCTTGCGGGTAACGGTTCTATTTGTACACACGATGGTACGGTGCTTCCTATTTCATTGTATATGACACTTGATGGTTGCTATTATGCAATGTTATGGTTTTACGCTTCAACTGCGTTCTAACGGGTTTTGTGCTTAGTAATGTTTTTTCGTCCTTGAAAGTTAGTGTGTGGCTTGCATGTTTTGTAAGTGTTTTGGGATAAGAGTTTTTCTGCTGATTTACATTTCCTGACTTAAGGGTTGTTATAGTGTGTTGTGTGTTGACAATTTTTGTTATTTGAGTGTAATGAGAATTAAGTGAACTGAGTATAGCATATGCATGCTACATTATTTTTTAGTCATTGAAAAACAACCATGTTGAATTTGACAGAATTCCAATTTTCAAATTTAGGACAGCAAAAAAAACCATAAATCTGATGAAAACGACATGAAAAACAACCAATCAAACAATCATTTAATACTGAAAGCAGCTTAAATTTGCAATGTTTTTGTATTCAGTAAAATGATTGCATGATTTAATACTCAAAATATCATGTCCATAGATTTCCTCTTAAATTAAGATCCAATGCGTTGAGGAATAATTTTCGGCAGCACAAAAGTGTGCATATAATTCCGAACCTTTCCGCATTCCGCAAAAACACCACTATGTAACCCACCATCCTCCATCCATAACTACAGTTTACTTCTGATCCCACCAAACTGTACTCATCTTGCCAACGAATAAATATTGCATTCCTAAGAGTATTGCTGATTGAGGCTGATTGTGATTCATCAGTCATTAAAAAAAATGCAATCATACAGCCCATATTGATGTGTAAAACCATTTATTCAACTTATTCAACGCTGTCCCGAATAATTGGCATCCTCAGGGCATGTTTCACGGGATTCCGCGGCAACTGTGGCAAAATGCATCCATGTTTTAGGGAGTGATCATAATGCAGTTACGAAATATTGCTCCTACCAACCTAGCAACGTACAAACTCACAGCCTGGTCTCTCCCGTGCTCGGCGAAGGTTCAAATGTGAATGAAATATTTTCATGCTCTTTAATGTTCCTTCCCTTTGTGTTTGTTCTTAATATTACATCAGCATGCAATTCACTAGGGGTTTTACTATTATAGTTGTGCAATGAAGTTTTTCAACATAACTGTTTATTATCTTTTGGATCACCATGATGAAAATAAAACAAGTAGATTTTCATGTGTATATGAACTATGTGCATATGAATATAACAAAAAAAGAATTAACAAATAATTACTGAAGTAAGTATATCAGTGCTTAGCTATAAGCAACTGAATGAATTTAAGCAAGATATATAATATAATGATCATTCCTACATTTTCACGAATGGAGGATGGTGGTGCAAAGTGACAGTCACACCAATGCCAACTGAGTGTGCTTCGTTGACGTATTGGTTTCACGCAACGACAGAATTGGTGTGCAAATGACGAATCATTGTGTCAAAACGACGACATTGAACGGCTTGATGACGATGTTGCTTGTACCAATGGCGATCAGGGCCAGTCAACATTATAATACAGAAATAAAAATATATATATATTAAAAGAAAATATTGACAGTTATACCTGTGTACTTCTGAATAAAAGACAGTAGCTTCTGAAAGGAACAAAACAACACATATAAAGACAGAAAAGGCAAAGATTCGATCATTTCGATGAACTTCGAACTCAGTGTGGAATATCCGCGACAGCAACCAAACCCAATATACATGCCAAATGTATGAGTCCCTAATTGATTAGAATGACACAAAAACGACCAATGCATCGTTCAACTTTATCCATAGTAAACACTAAACATAAAGTCCTTGGAGTTGCATCGCCAAATATAAATTGTAAAACCTTCTTATCATCGCCAAAACAATCATGTACGAAAGCGATCATACCCTGCCATCACACAAGACCATGGGTGAAAATATGCAACAAAATTCAATTGTTGTAAGCCGCTCTCAGCTCCCATGCATCGACTGTTCTCATAAATAAATCTGCAACCAATTTAACTTCACACTCCAATCTGTCAGTTATTTGTCAGATTTTTGCTACTCATTCCAAACGAATGCAAATTTATGCATTATATTCCCATGCCACCCCGGTCCGTCCTGCTCTCTGTGTCCAATTTGGACGCTCCGATGCACTTGTTTCTTTACCCCTTTTCCTAACCACTCCTTTTACTTCCCCCGCCAGGAAGCTGAACGACCCGTCACAAACGGACAGAACAGACAGATCAGATGAGCTGAACTACAAGATAGGCTAGTTTCCCGATGGAACCCGGTCGGCAAATAAGTCGAGTTTTTTATGCTCTGTTAGCATGTTTCTTGTGTGCTGTAGGAAAAGATTTACCCGAACCAAAAAACCCACACGAAATAAACAGGAACGACTTATGTCGACAGTGCCCTACCAGTATTCCGATACTGAACAGAAGTCCATTTAAAATCCGTCCTTTTCGTTTCCCCGTTTTATTGTTATATTTTTTATTTTTTGGTTGCTTTGCTCACATGTTTCCACTTTTTTATAAGCGGAAAATGCAAATAAAGCGTATTTGGTTCACTTTTCAAAAACTACAGATGCAGTCACGGTTTCGGAAACCATGCACCAACCTTCAGCTTGTTGGACACAGTTCTGAGTCGAGAAACAACATCGTATCGATGTTCGACCGACACGACCAACAACTATTCCCAGTGGAGCCGACATCGATGCTGGTCGACCCCTCTGTGCACACGTTAAATCAACTCAAACAGATGCAAAAAAGAGGTGCCAGTGCATGCCAGTCAGTTCAGGGGTAGAATACAAGTGCCGATACAACTCGATTAAGGCTCATCGGTAAGCTAGTTCAATATGTTTGCTCATTGATATTCATAGTTTGCCTGGTTGTGAGAATATACCAGCCGAACGAAAAACCTTACTTCGACTCGTGATGCACTGAGGACTATAACTTTCAATCAAACGTGTTGGTAAATTATTTTAACTACTCTCTTTCCCCCTCTCTCTCCCACTCTCTTTGCCTTCATCTGAAAACGTAGACAAAGCTGACAAAACTAAGGGTAGTACTAGCAACTTACAGGAACGTTCCAGCACGCTCCTACCTGAATGTCACCTGTTGTTACTTTTTGATCGAGTGGTACCGGTCCGTTACAACATAAATGTTACCAAACCAATTATAATGAATTATTACTAACTGTGACTTTCCTGTACCGATGTACCATTTCTCGAGCATGCAACAGTCGACTCTTCATCGTGGTGGTTGAAACATTTTCAACATTCTGCGTCCCACCCGTCTAACCTTCTCCTGTCAGCACCTGTCCTGCAGCTTCGCCTGCTCGACACAATTGGTCCCTCGGCAAAATAATTAGCTCATCCATGTGAATGCAAGCAAAACTTTGTCAATTACGACGAATTAATTCTTCGTCCCATCGCCATGGCGACCAGTTTTATGCTTCCATTAAAGCATAAAATACAAAGTAGAATATTTCGTGCGCGAGTCCCCCGTCCAAACTTCCCTTTGCCGCCCGGGCAACTTGTGGATTCTCCCAGCAGGTGCATCACCCGTGCCCTTCACGTGTTTCCGAGACAACCAAAATTTGGCAATTGGGCAAAAAGTACCAAGCATGCTTCAGCTAAGCGGCACAGTCTGAATCTTCAGTACCAAATAAACAACCTGTTCGTGGTGCGAACCAAAAAAAAACACATCAACCCATCAATTCGCTTCTACCCAACTAATCTACCTTGTACGGGGTGATGGTGCTGGGGTTCTCTTTTTCAGCTGTGGAACAGGCTTGGCTTCACCGGTGCAAGTGAACCGTTTATGATTGCTAAAAGCGAATCTAACTTCTCGTTTAAAAAGAGGAACAGTGAGTTGTACTATAAACAAACAATAGAAAATGGAATACGCAGAAGCGATGGTATGGCATTGGGGGTTTTACTTAGAAACGGCATTGCCAATAGTAAAAAGTTGTATAATTATTTTTAGCAAATACTCACGGTCTAAAAAACAAAACGTTTCAACAACAGTAATTTCGTGTTGAACATGACAAGCACGTGCATTACAAGATGTATATTACATGACACGCTTTTGGTGCACATGTCTTACGATTCTTGGATGCTCCCTTTCAAAGCTTTCACTGGGTATTCACTGTCATGCTCCTATCCTTCTGGATGGCCACATAATTTAGCAAAACCATAATCCATCGCTCATTACACGAGTTTGTCGAACATCGTTCACCACCCGTTCAATATGGCCCGTTGTTTAAATTTCATAATCACCACTCCAGATCACCAGCAACTGTTAGCAAAAGCAATAGCAAAGACGAAAAATGCTATCAATTTGAACAACGAGGATGCACTGCCTCGCGTACAATACGTGCCAGATCCTAACGAACATAACGGCACAATGGCAGCATTATGAGGCAAATTCCACGAAATCAGCGCAACTGCATGGGGATGTAATGTGTGCGTACACAATTAACCTCGTTCCTCGCAGCCGGAACACACTAATTTCGCCTGCTGCCGTCTGATTATTATTCTCATAATAATTAACACACCGTCTTACTGCTTGCGTACTAAAGCAACTCGCATGCACATATGCGCGCGTTCAGAGAGCGAAGCGTACACATACGCCACAAAACTTAAAACACCGATCCCGGTCTGGTCTGCCATTTTACGGTGGTCAGAGTGCTGCACCGGGACTGGTTGTTTGATTGATGAGCACCATATGATGGAAAGCAACGATGTGACCCGGTTCGAATCGGCGCAACACACGAGGAGGTAGCAGTAAAGCGAAAGGGAAAAACAACCAAAAAATCACTCCCACAACCCCATCATCTACGTGTTGGACACATCGGAGCAACCAAACTAAACATCGTGGTCAGTGCGTTTGTTTGGTGCAAACAAGTCTCACACGTTAAAATATTAATTTTACGCATCACTACTCCAATATCTGTTTGAATATAGATTAAGCTAAAACTCGGCTGTTTCGGACCAGATTGTTGGGAACCACAGAAGGGGTGAATTCCAGACACCATTACAGCCTCAAACCCGAACGAACAAGGACGGCACAGCGATTGCAGTGGCGGTAAAATCGGTCAAGCACAAAATGCAACCCATTGTCCGAAAACTGCAGTAGGGTTTAGGCTTCCCACCAGCCTTGGTGTTGGTTGCGGTATTGTTTGCTATATGTACCTGTAGCATCTGCCCAAAGGCTATCACAGTATTACTACACCCGACTGCAAACAATTTTCACTACCGCACACTAAGAATTGATGTCTCATAGTACACATATGTATCGCGTTAGAACACTTGGCAGCACCCCTTTGCCTTAATTAATATGAATAAAGTATTCTACTTTCCACTTTACTCTCGCTGGATGATTTATTGGACGGGACATTTTCACTCGAAAAGCAACTATCGTCCATCGGCAGCCTGTAAATTTCTGCTCAGGATTCATTATTTCCCCTCGCTTTGTCTGTGGTGTTTTATTTGCAATCGTTCAATTACCATACCATCGAAACCGTATTTACCTAACAGGTAGTCAGTCTATCACGCAACAGTCGTCGCAATGTTACAGATGATGACTAAAAAATTACCCAACCTTTTGTATTTACCCTTTATCATTTTACACAGGCGACAGGTTGATAGGCATATAAAGTCGACAAGCCACATATCAGGTTTTACGACCATGAAAACCTCAGCTCACTTTTGAGCAATGTAGCACCGGGAAACCCAAATAATCCCTGAGATCCTACCAACATTGGTAAATTATCCAAAAGCTTGGTGGATTGGTCGTAAAAAATAATAACGCAATTTATATGCAATTCGATTGATTACACTGTCCACCGTGTGGTAGACCGTGCAACCAACCGGTTCCGAGGTTAGATCGTTTGCTTGCGGTCTTATTAATTCCCGATTTCGGCGGCGGGTAGTATGAATCTGGCCGTAAAGTATCCTGCGCAGTATGCCGTGCTAGAATCGTGATAATTTATCGTGCGCAATAATTTCCTCCAGCAAATGGTTATTGTTGACTTTAATGTCACGTTTCGTTTGCAACCGATAAAATGTATCATTATGCATGAAGTCAGCAAGCCACCGTTGCTTGCGGATTTGTCGTCATCGAATCTGGTCGGTTGTCTGAGTGTATCGTTTACGTTATTCATCTGCTCGTGTCAGAGGGGTTTATTAATATGCGTATATATCAACCAAATAATATAGCTAAATATACAAAATTAATGGTACATAAACCAAACTTTGCTTTATTAAAGATCTTAAAAGTTCTTAAAATACAAACAATCCATCAAAATTATATGTAAGGTGTTATTGGTATTCTATATGTATATATATGAAGTGAAATTGTGTCAATTTTAATTATTTTAATGATGTTTGGTATTTTATCATGGATCATAAATTCTTCTTCGTTAGCACAACAACCGTTGTTTCTTTTTAGCACAACAACCACTACGGGGGTTGTGACTTACTGATTACACATAGCAAGATAGTCAGTCCTACGTATAGGGGCACGGTCCATTCGGGGCTTGAACACATGACAGGCATGCTGTTAAGTCTTACGAGTTGACGACTGTATCACAATACCGGCCCAATATTTTGCTACCAATGTTCCTAATAACCAGATTCCAATTATCATTAAGCGACGCTGTTCGAAAAACGGCTGTAAAATTGTATTCATGTAAATTTAAGATTTTTACCAAACCACAAACTCTTACATCAAATGCCTGAGGCGGCTCAACGTGCCCACAGGTATATGTAAACCAAAGATTTCAAAGATTTCAAAAGATGTTGTCCCCAACACCCACACTCACAAACACTAAAGATTAGAATCGATTACACTACGACTAGCAATGAGGATTTTATATAATGTTACAATGAATTATCCTTGTTCCAGCAATGGTCAAGTGAGCCAATTCTAGCCTATTTATTAAGGGCTTTCTGCAGTAGTGAAAGCTACGAGAATTGACCCCGTAGGCCGATTTATTGTAAATAAATTTCCCGTGTAATAATGGCCATGTGAATTTGTTTTTGCAAAACTCAATATTTGTTGTTGTTTTTTTTACATTGACACACAATCTCACAAATTAATTAAGGTAGTTGGTTTTATTTTTTGGGTTTACATTCATTTATTCAATTTGTGTGTCACTATTGTCACAACGCCGAAGAGTACCAGTGACTGCCATAAAAAAAGCTAACGTCTACCAACGTTTCTTTGCGAGTCGAGTAAATAAATGCATTTTTTATTTCGAATTTCATTTTAATATTGATAAGATGTTTCATAAATATGATCGGTTTGGTTTATACAAATTTCAATTGTACTGCTTTTTTTATTCTTTTGTGTATTTATATAATTCAGTTCAACTTTAATTTTCTTTTCTAAAACTTGACTTAAAGCCTATCAACCAGCAATTGCGTGTAGCTGGAAATTAAAACTACTCATCCCTTTTCAGTCCATATGGGTCGGTGATGATGCCTGAACAGATAATAATTATTAGTAAAAGTATGAAGCTACTGTCGAGGGGTGATACAGGAAACGTGTGTAATTCAAATATCACCACAGTTCATTTGATCGGTACAATTTCTCCCTCTCTTTCACCACCAACTTCCGCCGCCATCGCGTCGCGTTGTATGAAATGTTGCAAATTGATGCACTCTAATAAACACGACCTCTGCCTGTACATATTAAAACACAGTTCAAATACTGCATGCCACCATCACCTTCCTCTCTCAGTGGTTGTGTTTAATCCGCCCGTCATCTTCGGTTCGCTAACTTAACTTCAAAGCAAAACTCGCCACTACGTCTCCTAGCGTACGTCCTGTGTCTAACGGTGTCTAATCGCATGTGGCCGCTTGGTAATGTGCAAACCAATGATTTCAAAGATTGCAAAAGATGTTGCCCCCGCTCGGTCCCAGTGGCAACATTGTATTGCTTTACAAATTTGTCCGCCATTGCTGGATGCTGCACATCGCTTGATGGGGTGCTGATCGAACTTGAGCACTGTTTGCGAGGTGCAACATTATTGCTTCACGTTTTACAGAATGAAAATGAAGCTCGTGGCAGCGTGTCGTAGAAAGCAATTCCAATCCCGAAACGCAAAACAGCCCCAAGCACCTCGCGCAGACGTCCGAACGGTCGAAAGCTGTTGCTGCTCGCAAAATTCTTGCCCACCTTACCATAGAAGCTTTGAGCTCGAAGGCATTGGACGATGGTAATGATTTGGTTAGCAAACCAGAGCGAGCTGTAGCGTACGCTGTCTCTAGTAAAGCCTGCCCAAGTGAGTTGGGTGGAAATATTCCAAGCCATTTGGCATCAATGAACAGCGAACGGAGAGCGATTTTTCATTACTTACACTACACTAATTGCCAGCTATCAATATAGCCGCCTCCTTTCAACCATCTCAAGAGAGATTCTTTTCTAATCACACACGGGCCCCAGGGAACGCATTACCAACCACCTCACACAGTATATGGTTTGCTATGTGCAATAAAGTCATTCTGATTGCAGCAGGCCAGCTAGAAAACGTAGCGCCTAATTGATAGAAACAAGAATTTGAAAACCTCTCACCACAGTCTAACACAATCTCCTAACACACCTACTGTATACCGGTGGATGATTGAATAGGTTCGAGTAGCTTGAACTGCAAATTTATTTGAATTTCGCTTTGAGTACACACTGCGTATGCTAGCGCCCCATCCCGTCCACATACCACGCTCTACTCGAAGCCCACCATTCCGCGAACCGTCCGATAGGAGATGCATCCTTTAGCGATTGCAGGAGCAGGAGCATCGTTTATAAACAAGATGTTTACTCTAAACATACACGTACACTCACGCAAATACACACTCCCCCGGATACACTCACTGCACCGCAATCTAGCCGCGCCTGTTGGGTCTTGTTTGGATATGAAGTCAAGCCCGTTTTGCTGCACTCTGTTTCGCTTTGGGACCAAGTTGTTACACACAAACATCCCAGAAAGTGGTAGTGAGGAAGGCTCCGAACTCTTTGCATAACGATGACGAAATCTTCCTCCAGCTCGATCGCTATCATAACGCAACTAGGACAGGTCTACCGTTCTAATATCATGTCGGCAAATCGCTCTCGGACATATCGAAGCTAGCTAGGAACCGAGACGATACATGCATCCGTAGGTTGCATGCAGTCGATTGGGGCCTTGCTGATGGAATAGATAGGAATTGGAAATTAAATTGCAAATTTCATGTTGATAAATTTTGTTTATTTATCTGTGGAACATTTGCACGAGTAAACAAACAGGAACACTGTGTTTGTTATACTCCCTTTGATTAAGATGGCATGTAGCATATTCCTAACATTTGCTACTTAAGATAATGAGATGTTAGTGCGACAGAAACTGATTTCAATCATCAATTTCAATCGCTGATACGTTATCTCGCTGAAGAATTGTTTGTAATAAGATGAACTCGACGGATTTTTTTTTACAAAAACGCAATATTCCTAACATATTTCTAACAGTTGCTACTTAAGATAATGAGATGCGCAGAAACTGATTTCAATCAATATTTTCAATCGATGATACGTTATCTCGCTAAATAATTGTTGTTAATTAGATGAACAAATAGGTTTTTTACAAAAACGCAAATCTAAATGTATTTAACTGTCTTAGTTTGAAGAATGCAAAACAAAATGCTTTGATTAGATTGAGAGTAATGTTTTTGAGAACTTTGCGATGTTTTCGCAGTTTGAAAATTGGTATAACCAATTTATAAACTACAAATTAAAAATGAAGTAATGTAGCAACTTAATTCTCTTATCTGCCATTTCCTTTTATGCCCCTTCTCGCCATCTTCGCAATAGGCCACCTCTCTATATTCCCACCCGGCTAACTCGATATGGGCAAAATGACCCATTCCTTAAAGCTCAGATTGCATTTAATTCATACTATCATTTGTTCGATTTTAACACTCCTTTATCCCTCTTCCGTTCTCGTCTTCACTCTTCCTCATCCTTATCCTTTCCTTAGTAATTAAGAAACATTGTTAAGCCCTCGAGGCGGACATTTGTAGAAATAAATAAATAAATAAAAATCCCGAATCAAACTGTGAACATAAGTAAATTTGGGTACGCATTAGTTCAATATGTAGCTTTTAGAGTTTGCGCTTTGTAACGGATCACACGGATTTTATTCATGTCTCATAACGTGAATTTGTAACGATCGATATTTTTTTATAACTTTACTTAGTTAAGTCGTTACCCGGCGGATCTCTAAATATCTAAATGTCTGCGTTGTGACACAACAAAAAATAATAACTCTTGCGATAATAACACGATAACAATTCATTAAGATTTAAAAAACCTTCCTTCTTTAATTGTGTATTTTATTTTCCTCCTTTTACGCCATAACTTCACTTTATAGTAGGTCGAGGGCTTCTTCTTCTTCTTCTTCTTCTCTGGATCAAACAACCGTTGTCGGTCAAGGCCTGTCTGAACCACTTGTGGGCTTGACTTTCAGTGAATTTTGGATTACCCCCCATAGTAGGATAGTAGGACTGTATGACGGCACGCTCCCCATTTGGGGCTTGAACCCATGACGCATGTTGTTAAGTCGTACGAGTTGACGACTGTACCACAAGATCGGATACAAGTCGAGGACTACCTAACCAAATATTTAACTATATCTATCTATGTCGGATTGATACCACATACCAGTAAAGTTATGACTGGCTAGTTGTTAGTTCGATTTTGAATATCATGTGAAATACATAATTAGAGCATGTTTTAGAATTCTGATCAAATAAAACACCACAAATATTTTTATCATATTCAGATTTTATGCGGCATATGTTTTATATTCTCCATGCACAAAAGAATTCATTAAACATTCGATTCGACCTTATTAATTATACCGTAAAACCAAGTTCTGAGCGTTGTAATCTTATTATCATATAATATTTTTCAACAGTATCTGTATGCTCAATAATAGAATGAATGTTGACTATCAACATCAACGGTGTATCCCCTTACTTCTTCTGGCTTACCAAATATTTCACCTACAATACTTACTTGCAATAAAGGTGAACGGTTTACTCTGTATGGTTCACCAAATTGAATCACGCCTAGCGGATTTACTTCCAAATCTTTTTTTTTTTCCTCGATTTCAACTTTCCGATGGTTGGTGCAGTTCACCCTTCTAGGTTTCAGTTTTCACCATTTCAACAAGCACGTATCCATGCTGTGTCTCTGCGTCAACGTCCTTCGTTTTACTGTCTGGTGTCCGTGGTTAAAGGAAAAAAAGAATGTGCCCAAGACGAAATTTTATTTTCATATGCTTACCCCTTACCCGCCAAATAGCGCATCGAGTGTCAATTTTCTGATTCGGCTATGCGTAGCCCTGCACACCAAGGGTACACCAGGAAAGAGAAACCAACCACCATGAGCTGAATTGAAATTGAAGGATTTAAAACCGTTTATCGTTTGATGTTGTTTATAACGGATAATCCTCCGATTGACAGATTCTCAATCGGGTTGCCTTCCTTTGGTGGCTTTGTGACGAAATCCCGAACCAAACGCAACGCGATGTAAACTTCGTGCCATTCCAAAAATCGGGCTGCTTTGCGTTGAATCCTCCGTCTGGTGGCGCTTACTAAAGCCAGTTTGAGCTTATGTTATATCACATTTTTGTGTGAACTGAATAGAAATACGTGCAGCGTTCAACTACATATGCATTATATGGCCTTTATAATTTTATATAAGGTATTACTATGTTGGTACAGATTCATGATAAAATAAAATCGTAAATTGTCATTTAAGAGAGTATGTAAAGAAAAAACTGTTTTGAACGTTTTGGAAAAAAGTAAAATTAATATGAAATACAATGCATGTTAACAGCAAAGGCAATTTAGTCTTGAATGTATTTGAAAATGCGGTACAATTCACTAGCACTGCTATTAAACACACTACTGTGTGACAAAATCTGCATATTTTTAGCTACTAATGTTTTGATATGAATATGAACACATATTTCTGAATCAAACTCGCTCTCCATCTGGAAATTCTCATCTTAGAGCCATCCTCAACAGCAGATGATGAAACCTGTGTACCCCAATCGACAGTATGTCTATGGCGAAGATTTAATCAATAAAACCCATCTCATCCACAATCTACGTCTCGTGCGCACGCACACACCCATAGTACACGTAAACGGTGTTTACACACAAAAGCTATCGTGTCAGGAAAAACACATAGGCAACAGGTTGCCAAGCACTGCCGTTACTACATCAACGTGCTACGGGTAAGAAGGGAGCGACCGTGTTTTATGTACTGCATTACATAGGCACCATACTAGTATGTTTTATCTGAAGCATTCTTAATTCATGAGTATAGGTTATTTGTGGTGAATATTATGCGACGTTTTTCTGTAAAAGAATGTAATTTTTTTTAATAAATAAAAGCTCTTCTTGTACCATAAAGCTGTTATCAGCAAGTAAATTTATTAAAAGCACAGGCCACCTTCTTAGTACTCAGCACCATAAACTAAATCCCTTGGATTGTTCTAAGTCTTCATGCTATAAAACAAAACAAAGTTATTTAGAACTGTGATAAAGGATATTTAGAATCCTTCAATTAGTCAGTCATGCGTGTTCGAAAGATATCCGTCAGGTACCGTTACTGTATGGCGTCTATATCGAGTGTATATCGACAGTTGTCTAGAAAAAATAACTGCTAAAATATTGTATTTTCTTATAGCATGCTATGTATACAAGTGCTTTTACCATTTTCCTCCCAAATTTTATTTGCAATCAAGTTTTATTACGAAATTCATTTCTATTACATTTGCTATAGGTCTATTTTTATTAACTACTAGAAAAATGTCAAAAATAATATAACAAGTCCTTATCATTTATGTGTAAAGTAGCAAACAAACGAGTTTGCCAACAAGCGGACTAAAACACTCTTTAAAACCAAAACCAAATTCAACAGACGTTCGAAGTGAAAACATTCACAACCCTAACAAAATCATCCGCAAAAAGCTACGGACAAGCGATGCGATTCCAAAGCAGGTTACCTTGTATCAGGAAGCTCTATAAATATGATGCTTGCCTTCATATTCATCCATCTATCGTATGGGTTCCGCCATTCGCTGCCAAGTGGCTCTTAGCCACATAAAATTGCAAAACCACAGCCTGGCGGGCGAATACGTGTACCGTTGCATTTAATTAATATACCATTGATTAGTTAATGGTCTGTGCAGAATGCGAGAAAATTATGTGATACGAGCCGTGCATCCTCTACGCAAGATTGCACGCGGCTGCATCGGTGCAGCTCGGACGAGCGAAATACGCACTTCCGTGGCGTGTAAGAATCATACCGACTCGGTATCCCTGATGCTCAGTTTCCAACACGTTCGTGACCGCCGCGCGCACGGGTAGGAGGTATATTATTTTCTACACATTTCATGGTAAATAAATCAATGAATAATTCTCCACTCTCCGTGTAGAACGGTTGCGGTACGGCCAGTTGAGAAAACCGATGGAGAATGGATAGCACATAACCAAGTGTACCTTTAGCATGGTTTTATTCCGTACACCTACTGTTATGGTCCGAACGGGTGAGCTCATCCTACACACTGTACCATTCGCACTCACATTAGAGATGTTCTTTTTAGAATCTCGTAGAGGAACAATCCGTACTATCCTGTGCATGGATGCACTTGCCATAGAGCACAGCGCTTTCGGGATGAATGCAATGTGATATAAAACATCATATAATGTCAGATTACAAAAGCCTGCTACGCTACTGTGTACCGGCATTGCACATCCGGTCCTATCCATCGTTTCCATCCAAAGTCCTGGAGGTATGAATTGAAGCGAGTGAGAGAAGGACGAAAAAAAAATCACACTACGGAAGCAACATGAGTCCTGGAAAACATGCTGGATTTTCTGTTATTTCTCCTAATTAAAACGCACCGCTGCAAGCATGCAGCGAACTGAAGGATGATGCGCTTTTTCCATCCCGGTCAATGGATGGCAACGTGCCACACGAACCATTCATTAGCCCAGCAAAGTGCTCGCTAAGCGAATGCTTCATTAGTCCCACAGGCAGAACATGCGGTGATGCCAGAGTGCAACTGGAAAATGCAATCAAATTTCAATGGCTAACTGATAGTCAGTGCATTACTGTGGCAGCTGGTTTTTGGTATGAAATTATATGAACGGCTGGCCAAGGTAAAATACTTTTCATGACTCCTTGAAAATTATTCCGGACATAGCTGACAAGCAGAGTTGACAACAATATTAATTATTATAATTTTACCGTGGGCATAATTTCTATTGCGCACTCACCGTTACATTTACAAAACTTCTAAAAGTTGTAATTGTAGATGTTTTTTAACTGATTGTTTTTTTCCCAATCTCAGACAAATATGAAGGGCGGAAGTGTTGAGGCCGGAAGGACTATAGGTCTATTCAATAGTTGGATGTCAAGTCGAAAAGATATTCAAATACGATGTCAAGTCGAAAAGAATTACAAGCTTTAACGAAATAACAATCGCACACATGATGCCTCCTAAGTAAAATCATACACATGATTTTTAAAACAAAATCAAAAATATCATACTACCGTATTCCTTGAAACCGCGGTCTATCATTTTAGTGATACAAAGTTTGATGCCTACTATTTGGATTAGAATCACTACAGCAAGAACGTAAAAAAATCCAGTGCATTTTTATTCACATGTTGTTTTTTGGCTTCATTGGTGCGCCACTTTTGCTTGGGTGGTTAACCATCCACTCTTATTGTAGAGCTTCTAGGCTTATTGTAAGACCCAAACCTCTAAGTAGTGCATTCCGTTACTGCGACGACCGCAGTGGCATACATTTTACTGTAAAAGCACGCATTTGAAGATAGTGGCATGTGATTCCCAGGTGACGATATGCGATTCGAAGCAAGTGGCACGAGATTCAACTGTTACACAGGAAATAGGTCTATACCATTCCATTTCCCTTGAAACCCAATTCGTTTCAAACAAACTAAAAATGGACTTAATGCAGTTAGCCCTATTTTCACCAGAGTTGGTTATTGGTCGTAATTTTATGGATACATTGAAATACATCCAAAACTCCCGCAAACAGTATCGATTTTGTTTGTTATTTTTAAGAAATGCGTAACATATTCAGCATCACATGTTTTGTGAAATGGAATAATCAATTTGATGATAATACAATACCTAGAGCCAAAGAATTATTTTTGTAAAGATGGACGATTTATGGAGAACCAAGAAGATGGCTGGATCAAATACGCTTCTGATGATTGTGATGCAAGAATATTGCAAACGGCGCTAAGGATGCGGTTTTCAATTTTTTTTAATTCGATTGCTGTATGGCAGTGATCTCCATCATGTGGTCTGTGGCGTGATCCGCCAAAGAATTTATTGCTTTACATTCCCACAATTTTTCCCCAACAAATAAGATTAAAAATTTTAAGCAATACGGCTGTTTCCAAAGATTCTTGCTGCCTAATAAAAAACTACAAGCATGGTTAGAATAATATTTTAAACATATTTTTAATCATAACCTTTTAATAACCTCAAAATTTAATTAACTTAACTTAACTCTACAAATAAATAAAATGTATGCCCTCAATTCATGTGGGCCGCGGCAAATGTACTTTCAAAGCCAAGTGGTCCACGATCTTGAAACGGTTTGAGAGCACTGCTGTATGGAAACATTTTTTTTGTGAAAAATAATATAAAATTGTATCTGGTTTCATTTCCAAAATTGTGAATGTATCACATTAAACATAAATCACACAATCACAAAAATAGATTTTGTTAAATAAAATAAGCGATGGGAGTGTAGGCAATCTGTTACGTGATCGTTGAAGGGAGAGGGGGTTACGTTCAACATTACATTTTGTTACACTGGGAGAGAGGGGGTTACAAATTTGCAAATTATCACGTTACGTAATTCATGGATGGCGCCTTACACAAATTAGATTAAATATGTTAAAGATCCTGCAAAACCTTTTCACTATGTTCTGGAATTGCATTTTTGTTGCACGGTCATAAAGTTGTATAAATTTTACTGCATTGCATCTAGCCATACATTTTACCTCAAATCATAAAAAATAAAATAATTACTCTAAATGAATCCCTGTTTTCCTTTCTAAATAAAAAGATCAAATTCGGACATCGATTCGTTCCTTTTGAGCTGCAGAATTGTACATCTAGCTATACTGTATAAAGGTAGAGAGACGCAATTAATCAATCAATAGCACTACAGGATGACAATTAAACCAACCGAAGTGAGATCACCTTGTGTTCAATCCCTCTTTAGTAAAAGCAACTATTTCCCCCATTACTTCGTACTGAATCCACATTTTACTTTGCCGCTTTGGCACACACATGCATTGAAATTGTAAAATGTACACACTCGCACGTATTACCCCGACAAACAAATAAATTACATTCTTATCTCTCAATTTTGTGCACAGCCGGGCTCACCATGGTTTCCACCATTGCAACCAACACTCACATCATCTCCCTTCGCCAGCTCTGAGTAGAAATGGTACCTTCCCTTGGCAAAAGGTGACGCTGTCGTATAACGGATGAAAAAGAAACGCTCGGAAAACTTTCTCTCGCGCTACCTTCGCTGCCTTCGCGCTGATCGCATGCTCAGTGAATGGCAAAGGCGCTGGTCGCCTCAAACATTGGCACCATTGTTGGCAACTAACACCCATACACCGTCCAATCTCCTCCAGTGAGACCAACCTCAGTCCCCTGCTTGGTCGTTTGTTGACAACGTGCTTCGAACCGCCATAGGTTCTGCGCTACCCGTCTGCATCCCATCTTCTCCTGCCGCTGGACAACAATAATAAAATTTTCAATTAAATCAGGAGGACACCGAATCGTGGATACAACCCCACTGCCCTCAGCCAACTCAATGCTGCCATTGCACCGCGTCGTTTGGCTGGGCGAATTGTGAGCGATGAATCTAGAAACAGAGCGGTGGAAATCAAGGAAAGTAAACACGGCGTGGTAAGCCGTAACTACAGGTAAGGCACTCGCTAGCACTTACTTCGTCGAGTAGAGGTGGAAGGAAGCTTTTAATATATATTAGACAATTACGGCCTTTGTTTTCATTTCTTCATTTGTTGGTTTTTCAAACCGAAGACGTAGGCTCTTGCTCTGTTCCACACAAACAGTAGAGAACATGGCCGGTAACTGGAACAAAGCAGAACACCAAACTAATCCTAACCCCCCATGCCTTAACCACTCAGTGCGGATAGTCCCAAATAGAAGCATTGAGGGTGTTTCTGGGAAGGTGGAAAATGTAATCAGATATCACCTCGGTATTTATGTGCTGTTACCGCCTAGTTTGTGTCGGCAAAGGAGGAAACTCATTGACCAAATCGTAAAAACAATCGGACCACACAACCAACTTACCTGCCACATCTCTCCACAAGAGGTGCACACTTTTCGACGGCAGAAGCTTTTTTACGATAGTTTAAGACGTAGGAAAGTATAATGACTTCTTTTATTTCGAACTAGCGTTTCCCTTCTGTCGGTGCACCTCAA